>NC_064774.1:32917412-33232412 GCF_011397635.1 Epinephelus fuscoguttatus
TTTTATTTTACAGACATCTCTGCTTGTCTAGCGAGATAGTGCCAAGACAAGTAGTTCTTGTTTTTTTTTTTTTTTTTATCAACATATCACTGCATTTCCAATAGAGATGGTGGCATGAGAAGTGGTTGTTTTTTTTTTTACTGAGAAATCACTGTATTTCCAGCAAAATAGTGGCAGGGAAAGCAGATGTATTTTACCAAGACATAACTACTTTTTCAGCGTGAGTTGTGCACCTAAACCAGGTATTTTAAGCCAAAACATAGTAACACGCAAACATAATAATGTGCAAATGTAATCTATCCGTGGTTTGCAGAAATGTAAAATGGCAACATTTTTTCTAAAAAAACTCGCTGTCAATAGGCTGTGATTGACCATGACCTGTGAAGGTCTTGGATCACGGTTACGTACTGGTTTGGCTCCATATTCCATACTATGGTCAGTGTAATGAGGGATTGTGCAACTGAAAAAAATTGTTTGCAAGTTGAGTTTAAAATTATAGTGAAAATAAATTTACACTGATGTTTTTTTGGAGGAAGGGAAGATGAATGCACACAGGTTTGTTCCTTTAATTTTAAATTTGAGTTAAATCTCCATCGACTCAGTGTCTAAACTAGGTGACTGTAAAAGCTGATTAACAATCTCCTTTTCACTGGAAGGAACAGAGGAGGTAGTCATAAAAACACAAAGCAGTGCACCCAATCCCCCCCGGAGGGCCGACTGCTGCAAGGTGACACCATTCACACTGCACAGGTTGGAGAATACACTCTGCTGTTCGGTGGAAGGACTCTTTGTTTGGGACTGTAAGCATCAATCAGTCAAATGTTCAGTGTTGGAAGTTTTAAAGAGCTACACAATCAGAGCTCTGACAGACTTTCAAGACCTCTATTCCATAAGTGAACCTGAACCCTCTGCAGCTGAGTATCATGGGGAGTGATGTTGGGATTTGCTGCAAAAGATGTCTCTGTGTGAATGCTATGACTTGATGGCTGCATTTACAATTTTCCCAATGTTCAACAAGTGTTTTTTAAACTTCTTTAATGTTGGCAGATATGCCCTTACATATGTAGCAGTTACACTTGTTGTATCCAATAGCATAATATGATCTATACCACGTTTAGCTAAATTTAAGCTCTGATTTGTCAGAGGGTGTATATAATTCTCAGATATCAGTACTCTATTTTAACACATATTTCAGCCACAGTTCTTCCAAACTGTAATATCTTTTCCAAGATAAGTGTCAACAAAATTAGGGATGCACGATATTGGATTTTTTGCCAATGTCTTATTTGGCTGATAACTGATACTGATATCAATACATCCACTTTTTATCCCCACCTGATTTTAGTGATCAGTCTCTTCTGTAGTAGAATTAACATCATATTATGCATGCATACTCTCATAATGATGGCCTACCAGCAGATGGAGACATGAAATACAGTACTTTTCAATGTAAGTAATATTCATTCTTTGTGCAAAATAAAGAAAAAGCATGTTGGCCAATTCTAATACCTCATTTTAAAACCGATATCAGTCAATACCGATGATGTACTGATATTATCTTGCATCTCTCAACATAATTATTCGCTGTAGAGAGTGAACAGTGCCAAAATATGCATTAACAATACTGAATACTGTGATTTGGCAAACAGCCATGTTGTAATGTACTTATGTGCATTAGAAAAGTATTGCATTAGAAATGTATGTAAGTATGGAAACTGCAAAATTCAGTAAATCTTACTCAAGTGTGCAAAAAGTTTTTACGCTCGCGTGGTGGTTTTTGCCTTTTTTTTAAAAAAAGGAGTTGATGCGCAAAATGAGATATTGACACGCAGAAGTTTAAATATGTGCACACGTAGCAAACATTAAACAAACATGACTTATCAGCTTTTCCAGCTGTCAGCGTCTTCCCAGATATTCCCACAATGACATAATTTGTCTTTGTCTCTGGGCAACAAGAAACATGGCCAATATGGACAAGATTTTGGTATTAGTAGCATTCTGGTTTCTGTTTGTAGTTCAAGTGGTATTGACCAATCACGTTTGAGTGGCAGATAAACAGTTTGTGTGGAGAGCAAAAGAGGCAGAACGCACTGGCCAAAATGCAATCTTCAGTGCAATCCGAGTTATATTTGCACTAAACCAGTTGATGGAAATGTGCCTAACTGACCCTTTGCTAAGTCCCACCCCTCAAACGCAGACTGGCCAATCATAGTGTAGCATCGGCCAGCTCCAAAAAGAGTCCAACAACAACACAGCTGTTCTCCACAGACTCTCATGCAATCATTTAAGATTTCCTTCATTTAAGGCTGTTTTTTTGGAATTTGAACTTAATGTTGTGCCTGGGGTATGTCTCCTTGTGGAAGGAGATATAAGTTTCTTACCTGTTCCAAAATCAAATGTTACACACAGGGTACTTTTAATGACTGTGCATGATGACAAAGATCGACCCTGCTCTACAGGAACCAGTGAAGGAAAGCAGGAAAACTTTGCCGATATTCAACCAGCTGTGTGTCATTGCAGTGTGTGCAGATGAATGGTGTTTGGCTTTCTCTCATGCTGCCAGTGCCCAGACCTCTGCCAGCAGACAGGCTGGGAGCTCTGAGCACTGGCAGCATGGTGGAAAGCCAAAAACCATTTATCTGCATACAGAGAAATGACACACAGCTGGTTGAAAATCGAATTGAAAACGTTCCCCTTTATTGTTGTTGTGCTTGGTTTTTATTACCAGTGATGTGGTGGTTAGGGTATGAGATTTTCATGGTATGACAACTGTCTCAGAAAATATCACAGCTTCACAGTATCATGGTATTACAGAATTATTATTATTATTACCAATCAGAATGACCCTTAAAGGAATGAAAATGGAAAGGTTATTGTTGGTTGAACAAATGTTCTATTACTTTCATTGAAACTTGAAACAATTTTGTTAATAGAAGTATGTGTAAAAAGTATTCCTTTTGACAATAACTAAAATAATGTTGTCTGAGAGATTCTCTGTCCAGTTGCAGTTTTTTTTCCCAATATCGTAGAAAAACAAATGTACATGTACAATAACTGTCAATTTTCTATATCACAGTATATCTTAAAACCGGTATACTGTTCTAAACTTAGCCGTGGTTCACTTTTACACTGTAACCTGGAGACTTTAGCAATAGCTATCTTTATCTTTAATTTTATCTTCAGCTTTTGCTGCTGAATGAGTTTGACATCCTGGATATATCCTTCAGACACATATTGTACACTCTTCTATCTGCTTCTCTCTGAAGTCACCTTTTTTCCCCAAAATTTTCATAATATTTCTTGAGGGAGTTCAGTTAGTGAAAGTATGGGCTCCATGCTCACGCCGACAGCTTGACAGACCACTGCAAGGGGACGGGGCTTAGCAAAGGGTCAGTTAGCATTTCTTTTTTGCGTCACTCTGAGAGTTCTTAAAATATGTTTGGCAGTTGAATCCTAACAGACAGGTGTAAGCAAAAACTGCATGGCTCACTGTAAAATATTCATCTCTAAATATCATTCTCAAATGGTGTGACTGCATTGCTCTTAAACAAATTAGATCACTGTGCATGAGGGGTTCACATATCACAGGAAAGACTGTGTCGTGTTGCACTGACTGATGGCAGAAAGTGGAAACCGCAGCAGACAAGTTGGCTCACTTTGAAGTGCTTTGACTGTTCATGCACAGACCACAGTCTGCTATCCAGTCCCAGAGAAGCTAGAGAGGCGCTCGCATGGGTTTCCTGTGTGCTCTGCCTTCCTCCAACACCACACAAACTGACAGCCAGGTTAGGAAATACAGGTACTTGAGAACAGCTGCCCACTGCTCCTTTAGACAGAATGTACTTCGTACATGAAGATCAATAAATTTCAAAATGTTTCTATTTGAGTTTTGTACAGTTAAACTTTAGAAACCACACACATAAAAAAGCAAAGAGCAAGGCATCACTTGACTTTTAATGCTGTAAGTCTAATGTATAATTCATTTTGCTTTGGGAACCATGGAATCTCTGTAGAGCTCCTGAAGAGGTTGCATACCATGATGTAACCACTGTGTCTGAGTGTAGTCAAAAACCAGTCAGACAATGTCAGCAAGCACACACATGTGCAAATGTAGGAATTCTGTGTCAGACTGCAGGTATGCACAAGACCATCAAGTGAGAACCTGTCTGTGGTGTCCCTGACAGATGTAAAGATGTGTCTTTTTTGTTATAGATGTAGCAACATTTGAATCGTCATGCAGCAGCATGTTACTGATAAAATATCAGCAGGCTTTCAGCAAGTACCACACAGCACCAGGCTGTAACACAACATGTGACTCAGATAAACATGCCACACTCCAGGGATGATGAAGAGTTTCAGCTTCTCACTTAAAGCAGAATTTAGTATTTTCTGTAGATGAGTCTGTAAGTCTGAGACGGTGATCCAAATCATTTCAGCCATGGTCTCATTTGTTAAAGAAACCTATCACAGCTCATTTGACAATGATATATATGGTTCAAATTCTGTTTAGGTAATATTTGCCTTATGAGTTGTGTTTCTGACATCATTTTTAAGGTTATGGTTTTGTATGTATTCCTTATTTTGTTGGCCCTGTTTTTAGGAGCATCGCTTTCATTGTTGATTCTATTTTTTTTAAACATAGGAGCTAGAAAGGCTCCTGAGCGACACTGATGTCCTCTTGGAATATACGTTAGTGTTGGAACTGTAGTGTGTAACTTAAAATTCCCCCATAAACCTGCTGACTCATTGTCAAGAGTCTATCAGCAGGGGAATCTGGGGAGTTGAGGACATTACTGTCCATTACAAAGAATCAGGGAGTGCCTCTTTAACACACAACTGCTTTTTGATTTATTTTGGCCCAACCTGATATGAACTTCATTTCTAATATCTGACATCATAACATATTAATGGATCTCCATGGTAATGTGTCTTCATGTGTCAAACAGATGAATACTTTAGCAGATAGTGGAAGGAAAGAATGTGCCCAAATGCTGACATTAAGCAGCCTCCTGCAGGCTGGTGAGTATCAGAACTGGAGAACAGGCCTCGGATCATTTTCCCCTCTTGTATTATTAAGAGATATTTAAGAAGCAGTTCAGGTTTGTGGTTCCAAACAGGGCTCAATACTGACTGAAGCTGAGCTAAGTGTTTCCAAGACAGAAATCCTAATTCTTTTTGTCCATCACAGTACCAGCCTAAACTGACTTTACAAACCATATCAGTAATGGAAAATTAGTGTTGTATACACACTCTAACCCCAATTTGTGCCTCTCATGTATAACCACTGCTTTAGAGTCACAGAGCTTAGCAAGCATTTAAAAAAAATACCCAGCAGTCTAAAGATAGTTTAACATTTAGATTTGTCGCAAAGATTTCCATCCACTGCGCGATATATTTTTTACCCATTTTCTAAGTTGCAACTGTTTCCTTAATCTGGTGGAGAGAAATAACACATCTCCCTGCTAATTTTGTATAATATATACAATAAAAATGCATTATTTTGTCTAAAATGGAGTAACTGAAAGGACAGTATGACTGACAATTAAAACTTTTAATTTTTGTACATTAAGCTGGGAATTATGTAGTTGGGTTGATTTCCAATTTTGCCAGTCTGGCCTGGTTTGGGAGGTGGAAGAGTGGTGCAGATTGTGTTTGTTTAAGTTACTGTGTTTTTTGGGGTGATGACAAGAGGCAGAGTTTGTCGCTGAGAAAACCAAACTGTGTCAATATGGTAACACTTTGGAATCGAAGCAGTTCTGGTCTGGTGCACAAGCTTAAACCAGTTTGATTTTATGCAAACAAGCTGAACCAGCAGTTGTCATTATGACATGTTCTGGCAAATTAAAAAGTAGCCTACATCACCAACCTGTGCTGACAGCGTCAAGATGCTAAATCTAACTTGTATTGCATTAGTAATAAGCAATATAATCACATGATTATTATGTTTGTTTATAAATGGATTAATGGAGTTGCTACTGTTAAACAATCTTTGTGTAATCTACTGCCGAGCGCTGGTTTCGTATAGTGTAACCCTCCCGTTAATGTGTAACACCCTCCTTGGTTAGGGTTAGGGCTTAAGGTTTGGTAGGGGGAAACTCAAATAGAATGGGGAAAGAGTCTTCAACTCAACACCGGCAACATAATAATAAGCTGAAATGAGGGAATTATCTGCACAATAGCTTCATATTTTACTACAAAAAAATAAACAAAAATAAGGTGACAGCTGACTGGAGGGAGATCCCCAGGGAATGAAAAGTTTCTGGTAAATGACCATTGCTAATAACAAACTAGGCTACTTGCTGTTGTATGTCATTTCCAGTAAATATATACACCATATAAAGCTGATCTTTAGTGCACAGTTGATAGGTACCTACTTTGTTTACATGATGTAACAGAAGTGCATATTTATTGGTTCAATGTGTACTGAGAGCTCCGATGTTCATGATGCAACACAATAGTCTGATGCTTGCTCAATATTAGAACACAGTGTCATTCTACTCAGGAGCTGCTATTGAGTGCAACACCTAGTGGTAAAATTCGGCATACTGGTTCGGTCCAATGTTTGGCTTAACATCAAACCAGTATGAACATTTTTACACTGGCCTAACCCACGAAATTTGACATTTCCAATTACCACTTTTGTTTTGATAATTAAATGCAGTCACAACTTTGGAAACAAGTAAAAAAAAAATCATGTTTACTGTGCAGCAGACAGAATACTGCTGTAGTCAAATTGCTAAAAGAATCTCTGAGGATTCTGGTGAAATGTTTCGAAATGGCCACAAGGTTTTATTTTTAAAGAAAGTGGTGCTTAGCTCAGTGACTCACTGTAATAGTACTGCATTAGAGAGTACCTTTATGTTGAGAAATTTTTAGCATGTGCACCAAGGACAACTTGAAAATCGTAACTCTTAAAAGTATTAATATGAGCAGGAAGTAAAACAGGCTTCTGAGTGTCTATAAATTAACAGCAAAACAGAACGTACCTGCCAACACTTTTCGAGTGTTTCTCCTCATAAAAACATGTGATCTTTTCACTTTCTGTTGAGATTAAACGTATAACGCTCCTTCAACCTGTTACTGCTGCCATGAAAGCATCCCAGGCATTCAGAGGTCAAGGATCAAGTTCACAAGAACTACACCAACTAAAAGCAAAGACAGTTTTTAAGAAAACAAGCAAACAACCAAAAAGTGGAAGTGCAAAGGAGGAGCTTTTTGTTTTCTCACGTGTAACCACACTTGGCTCAGTTTTCAGGTCATTAGTCCATCTGTTCAGAGACCAAAGGTACCGTATTCAAGAGCTAGACTCACCTCGAACTATCTCAATCTTCCTTTGTCTCGTATCAAGGTCTGGTTCCTCCTCACTAAGCGGCTTCCATCCCAGTCTCTCTCCACTGCCCTCCCCCCAGCCTCTCCCCTAACTGGCCTCTCTGCTGTCCTGGATGAGTCTTGTCTTAAAAGAGAGCCACCTGCTGCTACCATCAGGCCCTGGCTCTGCTGCCCAGTTTGGGCTTGGGCCGCAGCCCGTGGGAACTGTTTAGCATCCAGCACATCTTTGTACTGGATCTCAGGCCTGATCATCCTGAGACAGGCCGTCCTGGTGGCGTTATCCAGCCCCAGCTGGAGCTCATAGCCAAGAATCTTCACCAATCCACTCTGATATGGGCGGATGTTTTTGTCCCGGATCCGGTGCGCCTCCACAGGCTTCCCGCCGTCCCTGAGACAAACCCGGGCCAGATCTTCCCGTCGTGTCCTGAGAAGAGCAACTTCCTGCTCCATCTGGGTATGTCCGAACCTATCAATTTCCCCCCAAAAGGTCCGGTTGAAGGCTTTATATAAGTGCCAGTCTAGGGCATTCCACTCCCGCAGCTTCTCCCGCTGCTCCTCTGTTACATTGGTCAGTGTCTTGGCTTGTGAACGTCCCGCTCTACCACCAACACCAGCTGCCGCTGCTGCTTTACCCATCCAGCTCCCACTCATCCCCCCAACGCTACTGGGCTTCTGCTGCCGAGCATTGAGGCTGAATGAGACGACGGCATCCAGTGGCCAGCAGAGGGCGTGTCTCAGCAGAATCATGGACTGGTCAAAGTACTCTGACACCAGAATCAGGTTGAAGGTTCGGCGGATCATGGCCTCAGCACGCTGAACCAGGGCCTCAGAGAAATTAGCATTGTGGTCCATGCCAAAGTCGAACCACAACAGGTTGCGAGCGTAGTGGTTATTGCGGAGACGAGGATCATAGTATTTCTTGGGGTCATCAGCAAAGTCGCCTAAGCTTTTGGCTTTCCGAAAGGCAGGCGCAACCTCCTTATAATAGGCAAAGGAGGACTCGGCCAGAGCGACCGGGTCCCTGATGATAGAGAAATAGAACGTGTCTGCAGGCATCACCTTCTCCACCTAAGAAACAGAAAAGGAGAACTTGAAGTTACAAAAAGGTGCTATTAATGTGCTGCAATTCAACTACAACTGTGGTACATTATATTTTACTTTGTTCTTCTGAGTAACAGACACCTTGTGCAGAACCAGTTGTCTTCTTCTGGAAAAGGATCACCAGCAAAGAAAAAAGAAAAAAACTCTTAAGGTGCTTAAAGACAGTGAGAAATATCCATTGTTGCCTCCACGGTTTTACACAGAAACACGTCAGCAGCCATCCCACTGAGAGGGAGGGCAGCTGCTGCTCTCACAAACTGCCATTTGCCATGAAGTGATCAGCAAAACTGCAATGAGGGAGCAGATTTTACAGGTATCTATGTTCACTGAATCATTAGACTCACAAGTCAGTCTTTAGACGCTTTGCTTAACTAAAGACTGATGACTTTCTCCCTGATTTTGTGTTTAGATGGGCGGATACAATTTCAGAATTTAAAAACACTCCCTACATTGCAGAACCAATAGTAAATCTGTAGGGCGGTCCTTCGGTGGCTCGCTGAACTCTTGTGCTTGTAAACTTAGTCCCACTAGAAACACGTGTAGCGGTACAAAATGGCTCAGCCGTGCTCGGAGAAAAGGTCATCAAAGTTCAGTGGATGTTTGTCGTGTTTGCGGCGACACATTCTCGCTAAAAGAAACAAACATAATCTTTTACAAGGCCATGACTCATCCGTCCGGCCAGACTATAGAGGGAATCGCCTTGTTGTTTACAAATACTTCCGGGTAGAAAACCAGCAGAGCTTTTAGCTATATATATAGCCTATATATCACATTTTTCACATCACTGTATCACCGTTTGGACTAATCCGATGTTTGTAAAGTCTATAAACACAATGATTGAACAAACATTACTATTTCTGTGTGCACGTTTAGCTGGGCTAACCGTTAGGTGTTAGCCCTGTTAGCCGTTAGCGGTGTCTGTAATAGGTAATAACTCATTAAACGGTCCGTGAAAAAAATATCTTTTCCAGGGGATATCTTAGTTACAACATGATTGAGCTAGCAAAGCAGTTTTGTGTTGGCATATGTGGTATTTATTCAGTTTTAGGAAATCAGTGGCTGCAGCTGACAGGGACAGCTAACACTACCAGCAAAGGTAACAGGACGTCATCTGTTAAAAGCCTCCCGTTGTCGGATACGACATGAAACTACTCCAGTTAGCTGAATAATGTAACTAAAACATCCGCTGGAAAAAATATTTTCTTCACAGATGAGTACACGTTTCATAAAACGGAGTTAAATCTCTCGGAATCCATTTTCAAGCTCTCTGTGTGTTTGTTTCCTTGCGGACGAGAAAAGGAGGATCTGTTTTCAGCTACTTAATGATCTTTAGCTACATGATGAAATAATAGCAGGTGGACAGTAGCAGCTTTTGGTGTACAGTATGTACAGGCTGGCAGTAGGATTAGGGGTAGCCAGGAGTCACTCATTCAAACTACAGAACATTAGCAGCGCTTAAGCAGCTAATAAAGAAGACTACCACTTACTGAATGGATACTACAATTCGGAGAGACAATTACAGAATGTAAATACATTTTTGGTAACTGGCGCAAAAAAGCAAACAATATATGGTTTCATAATATAAAATTGTACAAAATGTTATAATCCCTGTGCTTGATGATGTCCAATCCCATTTCTTATTTCAGTCAGGGCCGTTTTAGTCAAAGACAACTTTATTTACATTTGCAGTATTATACTTGGCAGTATGTCTCTGTTCTGGAGCCTTTCTGCCTTCCCCACGCCTAAATGGAAAGCCTAATAGGCAGGAAGAGCAGCAGTAAAGGCCCCCCGGGAACAGAACAGAGTAAGCATCAATGACAAACAGAAATGACACTGATAAGTCAGACACAGCATGGGCGTGGAGGCAGGTTGCAAAGCCCCTTGCAGAGGAAGCAGCAACATTAGGCAGGCCAGAGCAGTTTAAATAGGGCGCCCTGAATGAGATTTGCCAGTTGGTTGCATAGAAAGGAATCATGTGATATCAGCTGATTCCCTTCATCAATCAGCTGACCCATCAGTTGACTGGGCTGCTTGAGATCAGCTAATGTAGCTGGGATATGAGCTGAGCTTGACATTGTGTCCTGCCTGAACTAACGCTATGCCCAATTTTTCGACTGCCATTTTTCTCCTTGTAAGACATTTGACATTTATCTGATGGAGATCGAAAAACATGGACGCTCCTGATTCGTTCACAACTTAAGTTTTACACTATCAATTGATCAAAGAAGTCATCAAACAAAAGAGGACACTGCTTCATTACCAGGTTACTGGTGGAGCTCTGTGGGCTAACGTTAGCAAGCTGTGCTCTTACCCTGCCAGTCTGCACTGCTATTAGAGAAGTGGTAAGTGCAGCAACTTGGCTGCTGGACTTGACTTGAATTGAATTAAGGGTGTCAAATGCCATCACAATGCAACATGGAAATATGTCAAAATGCAGAACTGTCATGTACAAAGCAGCAAAAACAATATAACATTAGCTAGCAAGCTAGTTAGTTAGCCATAGCCACCAATACACCTGCATATAACACTGTATGTCACTTTTTTTTAACAGCTTGCACTCCTAACATTAAGTTTATACAATACAGTAACATTAAAGTTTTGAGTACATCAGACACACAATAATAAATGTGTCACATGACCGTCGTCTGAAAGAAATTTATGTCAATTTAACTGAACTTTTTTGTTTTTTGAGCATTTAATTCTATGTCATATGAACATAAAAACATTGAGTACACATGTTATGTTCTATTTCATTGAACTATAAAAACATATTGTGGCGAGCCTTGGTTTCTCAGCTGCTAGAATAAGGCTAAGAGATCAACTCTGAACCAGGGAGTGCTCTTTATTTCACCTCAGCACAACTTTATGTTGGATACTCTAATATCAACACAGGTGGGAGCTCACCAACTGTGCATACAACTTAACTCATGGTGCAGAACCATTATGAAATACACAAACATTAGTCACTGTGTAATTGTTAATTGGTGACTCTAAATTGCCTATAGGTGTGAATGTGAGTGTGAATGGTTGTCTGTCTCTATATGTTGGTCCTGCGATAGTCTGGCGACCTGTCCAGGGTGTACCCCGCCTCTCACCCAATGTCAGCTGGGATAGGCTCCAGCCCCCTTGCGATCCCCAACAGGATAAGTGGTTACGGAAAATTCATGAATGAATGAACTGTGTAATGAGTAACGTGAGCGATATAGAACACATTTAAACAGTTTTATTCAGCTTATGGCCTTATACAGATTGTCTCAGGGCATGCTGGGAAAATTCACCTTTAGCCCCAACACACCACAATATGTTAAGTGCACAATGATTAGGTACTTATTAGGTAACTTATTACGTTAAATCAGTTTGATAAATTTTAGCCAAATTAATGTAACGAGAAAACGTTTCTGGCTTTCTTTTGTTGTTTGTGCAGCCATCTTGCCGAAGATTTCTCATAACACCCTGTTTGGGATGTGCCTCTGAAAAAACCTCCATTTGAAGGGGCATGTAGCCCCAACAGTTCACCCTACAACTCTATTCCAACAAGAATTGGGACACCCTTCCCTAAGATGTGAACACCCAAAACAGGGGGGTATGGGCTTAGTGGTAGGGACAAGGGGTGTACTGGGATTGAGCCCAAGTGGTAAAGATCCTGCCCTGCTCTAAAACCATCCATTTCACTACATTCTTGACCAGATATTTTATGTTGAACTGGGCCTCCACAGGTATTATTAATGGGGAAGTCTTATCACATTTTGCTCATACTGTTGGACCATGAGTAAAAGTTGAGTTTGACCATACACGG
The DNA here is from genome assembly GCF_011397635.1 of Epinephelus fuscoguttatus. Taxonomy (NCBI): domain Eukaryota; kingdom Metazoa; phylum Chordata; class Actinopteri; order Perciformes; family Serranidae; genus Epinephelus; species Epinephelus fuscoguttatus. Next base: position 32,929,639 of record NC_064774.1, read on the forward strand.
ATAAAAGCTTAACCCACTAATTTTTACAACACAGATATATGTGGATTGAAGCTGCGGGTAAAAAATATAACGTATGTCATTTGTAATTTCAACTGATTTCATAGAAAAAAATCTAAAAACAAATGAAAATGAATATGCAGTGTATCCAACAATTTATACCACTTTTATTTTACAATGTGTCCACATCACGACAGAACATCCCATCATCTCCTATGTCATTCCACATTCCCCTCTCCTCTTACCTCAGGCCTATGAAATCTCATGTGATTGCCCATGATGTGAAACTCCACGACTCTGGGACCTCGGTAACCTTTGACCCTGTGGGCGTTGAAGGGCAGTGGGTAGCCCAGCTGGTAGCCCAGTGGCAGGGCGAAGCGAAGGTCGCGCTCCTCCCCAAAGCGATACAGCATGTTGAGCACGGTGCTGCTGGCTGTCTTGTGGGTCTTGAGGAACATGACATGGGTGTGGGGCTGGCAGGAGCCCAGAGAGGGGCCCTGAGCATCAGGGGACGAGAAGATGGAGCGACCAGCTGGCTGGACACTGCTGGAGGACAGGTAAAGGGAAGCGAGAATTTTAGGTTAAGATCACATCTCAAAGTGTGTTTACTCAAAATCCTACAATTTAATGCTGCACTAATCAGCAATGGAGAGACACCATTAAATACTGTTGAACACAGCTAAAGAGACAGATATTTCTATTGGTGGACATCAGAACAGAGCTAACAGAAAATTAATATTTGGCATATTTCATCAGGTGGACACAAACGGAACTCGAAGTGAGAAACAAAGCCGCTGAGTGTCTGCTGGACGTGTAAATAGACAAGTGTTACTAATACGCAAAACATCACAACTCAAAAGGTAAGTTTAGTATTTTCCAACCTTGACCCTATTTTCTAGTGCTGCACGATTAATCTAATCGCAATCGCGATGTCAGGCTGTGCAATTAGATAACCGCATAAAAGACTGCAATTTGCAATCTAATGTAAATAAATGTTAACGTGTGTGCCTGTGAACGTGACTATCTCTGCTGTAATGTGTGGAGTGTGTTGACACTACACCCACAACCTATCCTGGTGTGTGCAGCACGTATGGTCAGTTGACCACTTGGCGTGCAGCTGTGACCAACATGGACGTGAAGAAGAGCATGAGCACGACCTGCGTTGGTGGCGAAAAAACCCAACGTCTATTATATGGCGATACTTTGGATTCAGGTACGGCGACGTTGAACAGAAAGACATGCTGTGTAAAACTTGCAAAGTTAAAGTTGCCACATCCCGCGGCAACATGACCAATCTTTATCAACACTTAAGACAGCACAGAGAAAAGAAAGAAGAATGCATGTGAGAGAAAGCGAGAGCGAGTGAGAGCCTCATGAAACAACAACAAAGCACAATTACGCATACATTTGTAAGGGTCATGCCCATCGCACCCCCTGGCGTGAATTTGCTTCTAATCGCATCTTCACACTGTCTATACATGTAATTCATTCATTCATCTTCTAACCGCTTCATCCTCTTGAGTGTCGCGGGGGGGCTGGAGCCTATCCCAGCTGACATTGGGTGAGAGGTGGGGTACACCCTGGACAGGTCGCCAGACTATCGCAGGACCAACATATAGAGACAGACAACCATTTACGCTCACACCTACGGACAATTTAGAGTTACCAATTAACCTAGTCCCCAATCTGCATGTCTTTGGACTGTGGGAGGAAGCCGGAGTGCCCAGAGAGAACCCACGCTGACACGGGGAGAACATGCAAACTCCGCACAGAAGGGCTCCCACGCCCGGGATCGAACCGACAACCCTCTTGCTGTGAGGCGAGAGTGCTAACCACCACACCACCGTGCCGCCCTATACATGTAATTCATTTGTGCAAATTGTTTTATTTGTGCCCAGTGTGAACACAACATAACAATAAGAAATGTTCTGATGTTAGAAGTAAATGCTTTAACCAACAACAACAGTTTTAACAACTCCATAATTCCTAACACTGACACTTGAGACTTCTGAGCAATGTTGTCATCTTTGTGCATTGGAAACGCCTTTTGGGATGCATGAGGGGAAGGTTGCAGGTCGGGGCATGGTAAAGCCTGACCAGTAAGTGCATGATACAATTCTAAAAGGGCATGTTCTCTCATTCTTTACTAGCCAAATTTAAGGAAAAAAATAAATAATATAAATATTGGCAACACACTCAAAAATCCAGCAGGCTGGGTCAGTTAGAGGGCAGCATACTTTTAAAAGCTGGTTGTTATGCTCTGACTACACGACAGAAATGCTCTCAGCAGTCAGAGGGACTGTAACCTGAACCTCCCTCGGGGCCCTTGGACTCAGATGTTTGAAGATAGCATGAAGGAGTTAAATGAAAAGCATTTAAGAGACCTGCTGCTCCACAAGGAGAAAGAGGTCAAAGTCAAATCAAAGACTATTTGAGGGTTAATAATTAACTTAAGTATTATAGTCTTGGTAAGTCAGTATTCATACCAAAAATCATGCAGCTGTTCATATCTAACTATGGGAATAATCTTTTACCATCTGAATAAACTTCTTTAATGTATCCATACATGTAATCTTAGCTGTTAAAAAAGGTTAACAAATTTCAGCAGTATGTAATAGACAGATTGACCATTATCAGTCATAGCACTGAGCAATCATCTCCTTATCTCTGTAGTGCACCCTTTTAGGCATTTAAAAGACGATTGAAAATACAAATAAACGAAACATATGGTTTAGAAAAGAAACAACACAGCTTGTTTTAACTTGCCAGATAAATATTTCATACCTCATGCTGCTAAGATCTCATTTTACAAGATTTATGCATTGTTTTAATGTTCAGAATTGTACAGCAGAGTCCTCTTCTCAGCCAACACAGGCTGCTTACAAATCTAAGCTCAGTCTCTGTGGATTTTAGGGTGTTAAATGAACTCAGATTCAACAAGCATGAAACCCCATGACACCGTGGCTCATCCCTAGTGCTTTAGATGGGATCACTGTGATTACCACTGAAAGCTGAAGAGTACGACGTGCAGAAAGCAAGGAAGAGAAGAAGGCTTTGTTCACATGTGTATTAACACATGTGAACAAAGCCTTCACATGTGTTAATACACATGTGAAGAAGGCTTTGTTCACATGTGTATTAACTTTATCAGCCTCACAGTTTAAGTGTTGTTAATGTGTAAACTAAGTGGTGTATCTCACTGTCAATCAGCATATCAACAGTCCTGTTTCTAAACCACAAATGGATGTAACCCCTTCCTGTGTGTTGTCAGGACAATCTAAGCATCATGTGCACATAATCCTTAGTTGTGTATAATTATTAGGGAACTCGGCCAAAGGCTGAACAGATCCTCTGAATAACTTTGTCATTACTCGAACGGTTTGGATTTTATGCCCTCTTAAACGTGACGTGACCCAAAACCTCCTGACAGTCTTCGCGCCACGTAGACACACTAACATGGCCACTGCGGCACGTAGGAATGTTGTAGAACGATAAAACCAAAACTGGCTTGTTCCTCTCTTTGAGACCTACAAATCACATACTGACACCCCTGACCTAAATCCAACAGGAAGTGAGCTAGTGCCTCTGAAAATAACATAAACAAATGTGGAGAAATTGTCTTTGTCTTTAACTGTCTACGTGAGCTGGAGGCCAAAAGGGCGGGAGTCTGAGGTCCCACCCAACGCTGCTTGCAACTTTAATTAACATAATAGTCAGCTAACATAACATTAGCCTGTTACACAATTATTTTTGTGCATTTCCTCTAGGCCTGCAATATATATTATTTTTCAGGTTGTTCTACTAAAGTACCCACATTCGTACATATCCAATGTAATCATGAGCCAGTTACTTGCGCATAAGCCGCGTATTTTGGAATGCCCCAATCACGTGACTAATGCGCTGTTGGAAGTAAAGAAAGGAAGCGGTCCTGAGCAGTCTTGTAAGGAAGCAGGTTGGCAAACGTGGACTTTCCCACAGGACATTCCCTTGGAGAATGGTGTTTGGAACCGTGTGAACTGAGATGAACTTTGAGTCATGTCCCCACCGTGTTTCTTTTTCTAAACCTAACCACTGTAACTTCAATTGCCTAAACCTAACCTCCGTAACTCTACATTAATTACATAACTGTACATTAAGGATGTAACGTGATTCGAGGAGTGCTAATTCGAAGGATATCATACTAACTGTTTTGTGTGCATTTTCGTAGGATATAATATGAACTGTTCTATTATGATACATTGCTTTTTTCCAGCACTGGGATGATAATAATATTATTAATAACAGCAATATTAATAAACTTTGATTATATAGCACCTTTCAGAATTGCAGCACAAGTGCTCTACAATAAGGGCATTATAAGCACTGAGTGCTTCAGGATGTTAACTTGTGTGATAACCACAGTGTGAAAGACTGATATATTGCCCTTTGAGTATGATAACATTCAGAACCAGAAGTAAGGGACTTGAGTCATATGACCTGACTCAAGATTTTTAACTTGAGGACTTAAGACTTGCATGACTAACACTGATAAAAGACTCAACCTGACTTTGACTTGAGACTTGACTTGGAATTAGGTACACATTAGGTACCATTAGGCAGGTAGAAAGCGACAGCAAACGTTAGCTAGAAAGCTAATGTTTGACCAGTTCACCAGAATTTCATATGACTTGACTTGTGACTTGCTTGACCTAAAGCAGGGATTAAACCTGACTCACTTGATTCTCACAACAGTAACTTGGGACTTGCTTGTGACTTGATGGTTAAGACTTGAGACTTACTTGTGACTTGCATATGTGACTAACTCCAACCTCTGGTAACAATGTACTGAATTACATTCTGTCTGTAGGCGCCATCTTGTTTGATATGCGCTATGCTGTTGACTCTCTGGCCAACCAGACAGAGCCCACGACACTAGGCATCATCTAATTGGTCAAAATTGGTTTATTAGACTAGTGCTGCTTTACTACTCTGCATGGTTAACATATTTGATATTCAACAATTTTATCCCATATCAAATTCCCATATTGTGCAACTCGCAGATACCTGCAATCCTAATAAACCCAGAAAAATGTAACTAACGTTTAGTTCATTTTCAAGGACCACTTAAGGATAGCTGACTACAGCAACTTCATAAGCCAAAAACCATGGCAACAACAAGTGTGTCCCAGATGTGTGCATTGCTTTTCTGTGTACTCTGGAAACAGTTTCATTTGCCGTGTGAGCTTCTTGCAGTGTGTCTTGAGTGTGTCTCAAATTGCATTCACTGTTGAATTCACAGAGAAGACAAAGTTTGGTTTTAAAAAATGCAGACCACAATTATCTGCAGACTATGCAGGCCAATACAGTGAGTGAGGATTTGCTTCTTTCCTCTGTTTTACATGATTGTAAAATGAATGTCTTTGGGGTTATGGACTTACTGTTTGGTTGGACAAACAAGGCATTTGTAGACGTCACCTTTGATTAAGTTATTGATTGACTAACCAAGGAAAAATGATTTTAAAAAATTGACGATGAAAAAAATGGTTGCTGCAGGTCCGGTAAAAAAAAAAGGCAGTGTAGTGTGGACTTTTTTAATTTCATAAACATAATCCAACTGTGAAGCTGATATTGCTCTAAGCACGACTGTCAACACAATGACTCCTTTGTATGTTGGGTAAAGAACTGTCATGTGATTAAGTCTATTAGTGCATTTAGCTCCTGTATTGTTTTCCTCAGTTCCTCAATGTGGTTCGTGTGGTTACCATGTCACATGGTGAGCAGACAGCGGCGAGATAACAAAACAGTCAAATCATGCTAATTTGGCAATAGCTGTGCACATACGCAGGAGGAGCCTTTAAAAACATGTTAAAGAGCAGTTAATGCCTGAAATGCACAGCAACATTTATTGTACAAACATACACTCAATGGCACACAGTCATTACACAGACTGTACTGTTTAAAATGCTGGTGTGACCTGGTTGTAAGATCGACAACTGTAATGCAAAGACAGAACTGAAACTATAGTTAAAGTTGAAATAAAAAACAACTACATTTACATGCACAAAAAATTCATTTTTTTTCTCTTATTCCAAAAAGGACAACATTCTTACTGAGCTGTTAACATGTCTAATAAAAAATGAATATTCCACTAATACTCCCATTTACTTGCTAGCCTGGTGTTGCCAGACCCAATCGCAAAACGCGAATGGGTCTGGACACGGAGTGTGCATTTCCTCCATTCCAGAGGGGCGGTATCAAGGGTTGTCACTCAAAGTGCCCCTTCACACAACTGGAAAGACGGAAAACCAATCAGAGTAAATGAAACGTGTGACGTAGGCTAGCACAACGCCACTGTAAACAGACCAGCAAGCTGCAGCGGAGATGATCTGTGATGATGTCTGGGAAAGAGTGTTGCTGTCTTTGCGGATTTCCTCCTCATTGTGGACTCCGAGTTGCATGGCTGTGATTCCCAGCTTAGTCGCTTCCCTGACCTGCTCCCCCATGAGAGCAACTAGCAGAGAAACAACAACAGCCACTGGGTTTTCACTGAGTCGCATCTTTTTCCCGATCAACGGAGCCAGTTGGTAAATTAAACTTTTATCAAACCCCGTATGAAGGACAGCAAACACATCCTTTTTTTGAATAAAAGATTTCAGTGCAGCCGTTTGTTCTGCTTTTAAAGAAAATGAACATTCCAGTCCATTCAACACATTTACCACTGCAGTTTCAAAATCAACACAACACACAACAGTTTGTGACTCGCAGGGTGGAGTATTGACTTGTTGATCCGAACAGAGTTGATCGGATCAGATCGATGGATGAGAGGGACAAGTGAAGTGAATGTAAACTTTTAGACCCAGCAGAATGAACGGTTACGTTTCACTTTCAATAACCCTGTTTCCATCAAGTAGTCTGGTATGGGTCAGTTCAGTTCCATATGCATTTTTCGTATTGGTACCATCCACTCCATTGGATGGCACCAACAGAACCGTTCCTTCCCGTCCCCATTTTTGGCCACCCCTCTGTTTGGGTACCTAGCACACAGATCTGGAGTTAGAAACACTGCAGTCCATTGAGTGGCTGGTTTAGAAGCTTATGTAACCACTGTTTATACCGTTTTTCATGCATTAGTAAACAATAACTATAAAATGAAAGGATATTTTGCAGCCTCTAGCAGCAGCTGTGGACTGAACAAAAAAATAATTCAATTGATCAACTGCCAGCAAATTTTCAGGTGGAACGTTTACTTGTAATGTTATTTAATTCATGAGCTGTCGACGTGAATCCATCTGCACACCTTAAAGAGGCAACAGATAGCATCTTTTCCTAAATATATCATTATGAAAATAATGTGGGTTGCACAGGATAGTGGCCACAGTAAAATCAGACTATCAGCATTTACATAGGTTACTTAGTGGCTTTGCAATAAACTTCTGCCACTGGTGTCGAAATTTCGCGGAAAAAAATCTGCTTTACGGCAGGAAATGCGTCATGTATTGCAAAATTGGTTGGTCAGCCAATTAGGGACTGGAGCTGGTCCTTATGAGGAGTTGGGCATGAAATAGTTGAGTCACAAGCACAATGGCAGATGGACAAAGTTTGGAGACAAGTGAAAAACGGCCTAGCAAAAGAGAACGAGCTCCTCTGTCTGAGGAGGCAAAGAAGAGCAAAAAGGAGAGTGATAAAAGAAGAGGAAAAACAAGAGTAAACCTCAGTCAGGCGTTAAAGAGATGGAGGGGGCTCCGTGACCAAAGAGGGTTGGAAAAACCGATGTTCAGCTAGCTTTCTCTCTAATGGATCAGTAAGTAACACGGCTAAATGTTAGCTAGACGAGAGAGGACTGTACTGTACTGGCTGCTAGTTCATTCCTAGCTGGCCAGTATCGCAAACCGCCGCAACCAGGGACCGGGTAGCGAGTGTTGGTCACCTGACATTCTCATTGCCATTCTACGGGAGCCCTCGGACAGTGATACCCCCCTCCCTTCCCTCACGGAGGCAGCTATCGATGGACATCGCCCAGCTAAGTTACACCCAGCTAAGTGAACACTGAACTTTGTTTCCCATTCAATTTGAGCTCCAACCGGCCGCATTGTTTTCCAATACCACAGACGCTAGGTGGCACCAAGCTAAAAAAAACCTGAATCCTATCTGTTGCCTGTCTAAATTTTATTATGACAACTCTGACCATTCCATTAGTTTTTATTGTCTCTCTTGGCTGACACACACTTATAGTAATGAGTGGATCTTCAAGCGTTCAAAAATATATATTCATTTCAACCGGTTATGTGAACTGCACATATTCTAATCCTCACTCGGGAGAAAAAAAAACAGCTTCACGGAGCATCGTTTCTGTGGGGTACGGCAACACCAAACCCCTGTGCTTGCCTGAGAAGGACTAACTGCACAAACCCATGATATCCCATGAGAGAGACTCTAACTGCAGCCTGTAAGATGCTGACTTCCCTCTGTGTCACCAGTGACGAGGAAATAAAGTGAATGCTGGATGGAGCTTAAATGACAACAACCCTGTCCACATTTAAGAGTACTGGTTGTGGTGGAAACGCCTTTTTTTTTTTAATAGGATTGCAGCGTTTAATCGACTAGTTGACTAATCACGCACATCCCTGCTGTTTTCATGACCCATATCAAATTTAACATATTGTTATATTCGGAATGCTATAGGAATATTAGTGTGCATGTAAATGTAGTTGGTGAGTAAATGAAATTCAGTACCTCTTGTTGAAGATGACCCCCAACAGCTGGCCAGCAAAGGCAATGGCAACGAAGAGCAGCAGCGCCTTCCACATCCAAACTGGACCCACCCGACCACAAACCAGCCACCGCAACATCCTGGGAGGAGGGGAGGTGATGTATGTATGTATGTATGGATGGATGGATGGATGGATGGATGGATGGATGGAAGGAAGGATGGTGGGGGGAGGACAGAGGGCAGTATGGACAAGGGGCAACGGTATGGAGGATAAAGAAAGAGGGAGGGAAATGAGAGAAGCAAAGTGAAATGAGAGATGGAGGGACAAAAGGATGGATGGATGGATGGATGGATGGATGGATGGATGGATGGATGGAAGGATGGAAGGATGGTGGAGGGAGGACAGAGGGCAGTATGGACAAGGGGCAACGGTATGGAGGATAAAGAAAGAGGGAGGGAAATGAGAGAAGCAAAGTGAAATGAGAGATGGAGGGACAAAAGGATGGATGGATGGATGGATGGATGGATGGATGGGTGGATGGATGGATGGAAGGAAGGATGGTGGGGGGAGGACAGAGGGCAGTATGGACAAGGGGCAACAGTATGGAGGATAAAAAAAGAGGGAGGGAAATGAGAGATGGAGGGACAAAAGGATGGATGGATGGATGGATGGATGGATGATGTTATGAGGGGGAGGAGGGGGACAATGGGGAGATGATGTCATAAAAAGGGAGGAGATGAAGAGTGTGGGGGAGAGAAGGGTGGAGAGGCAAAAAGAGGGATAGAGAGAGGAAGAGATCTGGATGAGTCATAAAGCAAACATGACTAAGGCATCATCATCATCATCATCACAGGGAGGAAAGCAGCCTGAAACATCCAGAGACAACAGGACCTGCTGCTTTTTCCTGATCAAAACCTGTCTGGTCAATATATCTGCTGACAGTAACAATGTCGTGTATTTTTTGACAGGGATAAACAAGAACTTTTACCACGCCATAATAAGTAACTGCTATTCTTCTGATACGTTGAGGTCGCTCCGGGCATGAGCTTCTTTAATGCATGGCAGCATAGTAGCAAAGGGAGAAAATAACTGTCCAATCAGAGCGAGTATGTAAATGCTGAAGGCAAACATGCCTGCTGGCCTCAGGCTGGAGAGATATGGGAAAGAAACTGCATGTGTGTGAACAGGGAGTTAGGTCATTGTTGCCAGTGTAGACAAAAGCAGCAGATAAAACTATAATGTTTAATGTCAAAGCCTGGAGACAAGGAGAGAGTTTAAACAAAGAAATTCAAATTCAGTGAACAACTCCATTACTGTACTCAGCAGAGCAGAACTGGATATGTGATTGGGTGACCACATTTGGACATTTGCATACCACAATGTAAATTTACTGTCTATGTAAAAGCAGTCATTAGAGAGGGTCTGTTCTGTCACACTCCAGACTTGTTACATAGTGAAAAGACCTACTGGTTAAACATACATGGATGTGGCTGAAATGACCAACCCCATCTCAGTCAACCAGCTTTTTGTTGCTCACAAACAACCTATTACTTCCCAGCTTGTAAATGGGTTTCAGTGACCTTTTATTAGAGATGTATTGGCCAAACATCGGTATTCACTTTTTGTTGACTGCCATCAGCCAGTCAGCAATTGAATATTGATGATGATTCACTGATCAACGTATCCTAATAGGACGGTTTATATGATGTCCTGTGAATTAGCTATGAATGACATTACATCCATAACAAAGAGTTACGTAATTAACATGAAGTTATGGAGATTAGGTTTAGAGAAATAAACATGGTGAGGACCTACTTTAAAATAACTCGAAGTTCACAAGGTTCCAAACTAGGGATGCATGATATTGGATTTTTTGCAGATATCTGATATGCAGATATATGGGCTTTTTCAATGTATGTAATATTCATTCATTGTGCAAAATATGAAAAAGCATGTTGGCTGATTCTGATGGTTCATTTCAAAGCCAATATCAGCCAAAACTGATTAAGTGCCGATATTATCGTGCATCCCTTTTACAAACACTCATCTCCAGGGCAAAGCCCTGGGGGAAAGTGTGTGTTTTTGTGTCCCATCCTCAACCCCAACCTGAATCCTTAGTAGTCACAATACAATATTATTACAATTTTAAATATGTTGCAATATGCTGAGTATTGCAATAAAATATATTGCGATTTATTATCTTTTTTGAACTGTAAATTATGTCCCCAAAGGAAATCTATGTCAACCTCTGTTTTATCTAATAACATAAAGTGTTCAGTTTGTTCATAAACTGTTCATAATTAACAACAACAACAAAAAAAAAACATCAGTATGGGCTTCTGGCAAAATTGATATTTTAAAACATTGGTATTGGTGTATCTCTACTTTTGTTAAGAAATGAAAGCACAACCTACACCTAGGGCCCAAGTTTATCTCTGCTAAACAAGTTTAAAACAGACAAATGGTTTGTGCAGCAAAAGTAACCCCCAGAAATGTATTCAATGTGCTCAAATCTGGGGCTTTCTGTGCTAAATATTTGATAATATTTGTTTCATAATCTATACAAGCCTACATAATAAATTGACAAAAAAGAACAGTTACACAATTGACTAATCTTAATTACTTATTAATTGTGGTCTCAACCTATAAAAGTACATTTTTCACAAATATTACTTAAATAACTAGTTGAATAAAGGGACAGTTCACCCAAAAATCATAAATCCCTATCTTTTCCTCTTACCTGTAGTGCAATTTATCAGTCTGGATAGTTTTAATGTGAGTTGCAGAGTGTTGGCGATATCGGCTATGAAGATGTCTGCCTTCTCTCCATTATAATGGAATTAGATGGCACTCAGCTTGTGGTGTTCAAATACATTTGAAAACTCAACAGCAATGTCTCTTTCCAGAAATCATGACCCGGTTACTCAAGATAATACACAGACCTTGTTGTGAGCAATTTGATGCAGGACCTATTTTCTTTCTACCAAACTACACCTACACATTGAATCACCGCACTGAAGGAAGTCTGCTGCTAGCTCATTTAGCACCACTGAGCTAGCTAACATTACAGCTTAGCTGAGGACACCATTGATGTTTACATCTCACGCTGTCATGAGCATGAGCCTCTCATCCATGAATAGATGCACACTTCCTCCTGCACGATGATACAGTTTGCAGGCATAGTTAAGTAGAAAGAAAATAGTTCCTACATGAAACTGCTCCTAACAAGGTGTGTGGATTATCTTGAGTAACCAGGTCATGATTTTCGGAAGGAGACATTGCTGTTGTTTTTCAAATGTAATTTTTTTTGCTGCTTTGGGCTCCACAAGTCGAGTGCCACCTAGTTCCATTATACTGAAGAGAAGGGGGACATCTCTGCGGCTGATATCTCCCACACTCTGCAACTCACACCAGAACAATCGAGATTAATAAACAGCTCTACGGGTAAGAGAGATAATGTGTACTTTTGATTATGGGGTGAACTGTTCTTTTAGTTGATCGACAAAACATCTAACACAACCAATTAATCCACAATATAAATTGTTTATTGCTGCCATAATTAGATTAAAGCTGTAGTTTTATAAGATATTGTGTCATAATATATAGTAAAGGTGTTATTCATGGTGCCATTAGCGAGCAAATAGGAAGGAAAACTTTTCTCTGGGCGTCTACAGGAGATACAAAGTGGTGTGTGATGGAGATGTTTCACAGCAGAAACCAACAGTATGAAGGACATTAATAGTCTTAGTCTTCACTGATGATAATCACTAACAATACTCACAGTCACCAGACAATATTAAACACATGCTTTAAACATATGGAGAGCAGAGGTAAGACGGTCCACAGTCTGAGCAGTAGATGGGTGGTACTGATACACAATATGAGCGGTGGTAGACACAGAGGAATCAGCAGTGGCCACCACCCCACAGTCTCCACCACAACACAAAGAAGCCTTTACATCACAGCTTGCCTTCCCACACACTCACACTCACTCACACACACACACACACAAGAAAAGACAGGAACGGATCTCGCAGATGGACTGAAAAATGTCCAGAGAAAGGCCTTTGAAGCAGCCCCTCCACCCACACCTTCTCCTCCTTCTCTGCAGGTCACAGCGCAGCGCCACTCTTTATTTCCCCACAATCAGTGCATCCCAGCCGCCGTGGACCCCTCTGTAAACCCCGGCCCCCTTCTCTCCCCCTAACCCCCACTCGGACGGCTCCTGCTAGCTAGCTAACGTTACCTGGCTCTCCGTCTGAAAAGCATAGCTGGAACCCCGGGCCGGTATCGGTGACGGTGTTATTGTGCAGCTGCAAAGAGCTCGGAGCATCTCGAAGGCTTCAGCTGCAGCTGATCCGCCGCCGGTACAGATCAGGCCATGGATCCGGAGAGGCCCCACAGAGCCCGGATCGCTCTTTAGGATGCTGCTGGTTGCGGTAGTCCCGGACCGAGCCTTCACCTATTTCTGTTTCCGTGCACCGACAGCTCTAACGCTTATTCTGCTGACGGCCGACACACACATACACACATATACTCTGTGGGCAGAGTGCTTAAAGCTGAAGGAGGGAGGGAGAGAGATCGTGTGTGTATGTGTATGTGTGTGTATGTGTGTGTGTTTGTGTGTGTAGTACTTCCGGTCGCTTGCAAAATAAACGCGTTCTTACAGACGTGCAGTGGAACAACCCACAAATGGCTTACCAAGGACACAAGTCCTGTCCAAAAAAATTTGACCAGAAAACAAAACAAGGTCTTAAAGCGTTTTTTTTTTGTTTCAGTTGGGGACTGTTCCTTATTTATTAGTACAAAGGAGGATTAGATTAGGGCTGACTGTCCATCCATCCATTTTCGTAACAGCTTATCGTCTTGAGGGTCGCGGAGGGGCTGGAGTCTATCCCAGCTGACATTGGTCAAGAGGCAGGGTACACCCTGGACAGGTCGTCAGTCTATCACAGGGCTAACACATAGAGACAGACACTCACATTCACACCTACGGCCAATTTAGAGTCACCAGTTGGACTGTGGGAGGAAGCCGGAGTAGGCTAGCTGGAGAAAAGCCACGCTGACATGGGGAGTACATGCAAACTCTGCACAGAAGGGCTCTTGCTGTGAGGTGACTGTGCTAACCACTACACTACCGTGCCGCCTCGAAATAGGGCTGTGATGATAATAAAGTCATAATATTACGAGAATTAAGTAGTAAATCTATGAGAATGAAGTCATAATATTACAAGAACGTATATCTAGCAGAGTAAGTCATGACATTACAAGAATAAAGTCGTAATATTACGAGAATAATGTCATATATCTACAAGATAATAGTTGCAATATTATGAGAATAAAGACATAAATCTACGAGAATTAAGTCATAAATCTACAAGAATAAAGTAATGATATTACAAGAATAAAGTCATAATATTACTGAAAAGGTAATATAACAAGATTAACATCGTAAATCTACAAGATTAAAATTGTAATATGAGAATAAAGTCATAATATTATGAGAACAAAGTCATAAATCTAGGAGAATAAAGTCATAATATTAATAAAGTGGTAAATCTATGAGAATCAAATCGTAAATTTATGAGAATTAAATCGCGTATCTATGAGAATAAGGTCATAATATTACAAGAACAAAGCACTCATCACACATGAGCTGTCCAAGGACTGTCAGAAATTTAAAATCCAAAGATAATTTCTGTTTTACAGTTTCTGGCTGTGATAAATGGTGTAATTTTGGTGATTTTTAAAGAAAACATGAAGGCATATTCCTTCAAAAATTGGTAGTAAAATCCATACAAAAAAAGTAAAAGAAAAAACATTAAAACATTTAAGTTTGTATGCCCCAGAGTCCTGCACCTGGTCGGGTGCCCCGTCGTCACATTTGTCACCGATGTGGAGGATGAAACTTTGCAGCCCCAGGATGAGGTGGCAGCCTACATGAAGTTCATGGCCCCAAGGAGGATCCTTTGTTTCCTAACTTGGCAGTGATTGCACAGAATGTTTTCACCATCCCAGCATTGAGCACAGCCAGTGAAAGAGACTTTTTATCTTCTGGATTTGTAATTTGAGAACGCACAACCCAGCTGAATGTGAGTGACTGTAACCTGTTTGTGTTTAATCACAAGTGCAGGTCGCATTGCAGGACTTTTATAAACGGGTGCAGCTTTGACTGAGACATAATGACGGGTAACAGGTTCTGGTACTGAGCTTTATGGGTATGGGCGGGTATGAGTTTTCAAAAATGGGCCTGTCCCTTAGTCCCAAGTACCCAGTGCCTTAGTAAATTCAGTGCCCCAGTCAAGCCCCTTCGCCGCTGAAAAAAGAGAGAAATGCTGAAGCCTCATTTAGATATTTATGTATTATTTTGTTGGCCTAAATATAGCCAGCAACAACAAAAACATCAACAGTGATAATAACAATAATAATAATTACTGTAATGATACTGGAATCAGCTTATTTAATAACCACCATGGGTACGTTTTTCATTTCTTAAAGTCTTAAATTCCTCCAAACATTACAAGGACATCACTGAGTGTCCTCAAAGGTTGCCTCTACGTTTTACTAGTTTCACTAATTAGAAGTTCAGATCATAAAATGTCAAATAATAATTGCAAATGTTCCCAGAGCCCATTTATGTATCTATCTTCATGAACTCCTACATCAGAGAACGATCTGTTCTGTAAAAAAAAAATTAAGAATCAAATTAAATAGTTCCCCCCAGAGTCTCAGTTTTCGTCTTACATTGTTTCAGAGTTTAAGCAAGGATTTTGAAATACTCTTATAAGTTTTAGGTAATTCTGGTGGATGATACCAAATGTTTCTTAGTGACAAATTCATGCTTTTATTTGGAAGGAACACTGGTTGAATTTCTGGTATGGTTTGTTTCACATCTGTCAGCTTGACAAAGCAGGGATTCTAAATCTGACGTCAGCCTCTGATGCTGACAGAAAGGCATCCAGAGGAAAAATGTTTCCCATCCGAAAACCTCTAGTCCCATTCCCTGATGTGGACAAGACATCATAAGGCCCAATACATAAAGAAACAACTGAATTATGTACACATAGTGCCTACTGGGATTGAACAGGAACTAGATGGTTTTTAAACATGTATAACACCTGTGCATATTTACTGGCAAAAATATCAAACTTTTTTAAAACAGCAATGCGATAAGTAAAGTTTTATCTTAAATGCGGTGCATCTACCTGTGAACTTACTGCATGAGTACTTCCTACACTAAAAGCCACATTAGTTTCTCAACTTTTTTTTGTTCAGAGCGCGGGAAGGATTTCAGCTGCCATACTAATAACCACTTTGTTAACACGAGTTCAAATGTGCGTGTTGCATGATTTGCTCCCTTGAGAGTGTTTTTTGCTCCCTGCAGAGCTGACAAGTGCAGTTCAGCTCTGCGGGTCACTGCTGCCGCTGTTCAGTAATCTCACACTGCTGCAGCTGTTACAACATGTCAACCTTATCCACCACCAGCTACTGGTGCTCAAAGAACAGGAGTCTGCTCTTGCTATGCATTAATCACAGTTGAACACAATTACACTGTGTTCAACTGTGCAAACTGTATCAACAGTTCTGTTTTTTTGTTCTGGGCAAGTATATGGTGTATACATTTACATACGTTTGCGCACACACACACACACACACACACACACACACATACACACACACACACACACACTCTTGCATGGTACTCCTGCATTCAGATGAGCTGAACATGGAAAAAAGTAATTACTGATAGACATATTTTATAAAGATATTTACATTTGTGTTAGAGGGCCTGAAGCAAAAGTTTGGACACCCTGCATGGTCAGTAGTGCCCCCTTGGGCAAATATCACAGCTTCTAAACACCTTTTGTAACCAGCGTAGAGTCTTTCAGTTCTTGCTTGGGGATATTTCACCCATTCTTCACAAGGCTTCTAGATCTGTGAGATTCTTGGGTCATCTTGCATGCACTGCTCTTTTGAGGTCTATCTATCTATCTATCTATCTATCTATCTATCTATCTATCTATCTATCTATCAGATTTTTAATGATGTTTAGGTCGGGGGACTGTGAGGGCCATGGCAAAACCTTCAGCTTGCTCCTCTTGAGGTAGTCCATTGTGGATTTTGAGGTGTGTTTAGGAACATTGTCCTGTTGTAGAAGCCATCATCTCTTCATCTACAGCTTTTTTTTTTTTTTTTTTTACAGATGGTGTGATGTTTGCTTCCAGACTTTGCTGGAACTTTACTGAATCCATTTTCCCCTCTACCTGTGAAATGTTCCACGTGCCACTGGCTGCAACACAAACCCAAAGCATGATCGATCCACCCCCATGTTTAACAGATAGACAGATGCTCTTTTTATTGAATTCTGCACCCTTTTTTCTCCAAACATATGTTTGCTCATTGTGTCCCAAAAGTTCTATTTTAACTTAATCACTTCATAGAACTTGTTTCCGAAAAGCATCAGGCTTGTTCAGATGTTCCTTTGCAAACTTCTGATGTTGAGTTTTGTGGTGAGGACACAGGAAAGGTTTTCTTCTGACGACTCTTCCATGCAGGTCATATTTGTGCAGGTGTCGCTGCACAGTAGAACAGTGCACCACCACTCACCTTTTCCCTGGCACATTTCTGCATTCATTCATGAACATTTACGCATGAACCACTATCTTACAGGGCTGTGAGCAGGCTATTGTATGACCCATATAAACACATTTGTTGTAAGTTACACACATGTATAGGTATTTACCTTGGGGGTAACCCGAGTCACCCACATGTGCTCATTCATGCGTATGCACAGATTCATACATCTGTAAGGTTTTGTACTTAGAATGTTTTCTGGATTTAAGCGTATGCCATGTTTCAGTAGGAAATCCACGCCAAGTCTTTGTACATGAGGCCCCTGGCCTTTCCTAACAATGATTGCGAACAAGCTATAGCCCTAACAAGCTAATTAAGGTCTGAGACCCTGGTAAAACTTGTCTGAGAGCTCAAATGCCTTGGGGTGCCCAAACCTTTGCATGGTGCTTCTTCCCTTTTTTCACCCTAAAATTGTACAAAACAAAAATAATAATATATAATATAATAATAATAAGTCTGTAAAATGTTGAAAAGCATGTTTCATCTTCTATTTATTTAACTATTCACAGTCAACTAAATTTAGACCAGGGGTGCCCAAACTTCTGCATGCCACTGTATGTTGGAGAACAAAACCTGGAAGTCTCTTAAGCTTGTGTTAACCACAGACATTATTTCAGGCTTCTTAAAAAAAAAAACATTTAAAAAAAACAACAAAAAAAAAACAATGTTGAATTTCAGAGGAGGGAACCAGGAGTGGTTAAATGTTAGCTCATTTTTAGGACTCATTCTTAGTGGACTCTATTGCTTTCAGTAAACTGGAAGCCATGTATGTTGACGATTAAGGTGTTAACCTGTGGTGTGATGTTTTTAACGTTGTCACGTTAAAGGATATTAAACGTCATTAGGCAGAAAGATACTCTTTTTGCAGAGTTATTAAGTAGATTAAGGGCAATCAAAAAGGAACACCAATGTAAGCAAGGGACATATATTTGTTTAAGAGGTGTGAGATATGGTGAGGACACATAATCTTTGTAGGTTTTTCTCGCAAATGCTGAAGTTAGCCATCTGAAGCAATTATTGAAAACATGTCCAGAATATGTAGATACATGCTCAAGATATTGGAGATAATGAGAAAACGGGTAAACTTAAGGTAATGCATGGACATCAAGCTGGTTCTGTAGTACAGTGGATAAGCTGTCATATCACAATTGTGCATTTTATGAGGAAATCATGAAATGACTGGTATAGTTATCGCGTACCATAAAGTTAATTTTCAAATGTGGAGGAAGGTCAGATTTGACCTCTGAGGACCATGGGCGGTCACATCCAAGATGGCCGCCAGTCCATAATGGTGTGATTTTTAAACTAAATTATGTTGAAAGAAGTATCATTTCCAGGTAAATTTGGGATGGCCGTTAATTTGGTGAATGCCAGAATTCAAGGAAATGTATTTAGGTCAAGGTCAAAGTAAAAAGAAATACAAAAAATGAACAGCCAGTGGCATCACTGTGGTGAATTTAGTTGGATATTTTTTTTACTATGTTTTGTTTACTAAATCTAGATTATTATCTAATTGGTGTAGCTTTGAATAATGCTACATTTGAGATAAATTATTGTCAATACATGTTTTAATCATACATGCTGTTGTAATGCAGGAAAAGAAGCCCATTTTAAAAATATTATATGTGTTATATATGTTATATATTGAACACAAATTAGATAACATACAAGAACTCATTCAGGACACATGCATATAACATTGTCAAAATAGATTAAGAATTTTTTTTAGTTAAACCTACATTGTTAAAAGCCTGAAGTTAAGGTAAGGTGAAGTGAATAACTTGGATTATTTTGTTCCAATGCATTTTTCTGCTGGGAAACCTTTGGTTCTGACATTCATGTGGATACTACCTGCCATGTGAGAAGCATAATGACAAAAAACTGCTCTGTTCAGTGGTATTATCTGTTTAAATTACCAGGTCCGTTTGTTTTGAAGAATAGACCCCTGTGGATAATTTGAACAGTAAAAAAATTCTGAATGTCTGGATAAGAAATAAGGTGCGCAAGCATTAAGCTATCAGACAAAAAAGGTGTGCACACATTAGCTAGGTGAGCTGCCGTCTGCGATTTGCCAAATGCCATGGAAGAAACACTAATTCGTAATGTGAAACTGCTTTATTCAGTGTTTTTATCAGTTTTAATCATCTGGTCTGTTTGTTTTGGAGAAGCATTGAACACTGTGGGTAATCTGGCTCCTGGTAAAAGGGCTCCTGAATAATGAGTACTGAAGGAATTCTAATCGGGAGAAGATTCAGCTGGTTGCAGTCTGCAATCCTCACTGCTAGATGCCCCTAAGTCCTCCTCAATCTTATACACACTGTTACTTCAAGACATTTTTAGGCTTTTTAAAGCTATTTTTCAGCTCTTCTATTCTGATTCATACTTTTCAGCTAGAAACTCAACTAAAACTTAACAATGTTCCACATCTTTCATATATTGTGGGCATTATTTTACTTTTAAAGCCAGCAATTTATGGCGGCATCAGCTTTTCAAAAAAACTTTATATATTTTACATCTTTTTTACATTATTGTTGTTTTCAGTGACATTCCTACTAATTAAACCCATTGCCATTTTCCAACTGTTACTACTACAGTACTTCACCTTATATTTACACATTTATGCCAGCAACTGAGTGTAGCGTCAGTTTATCAGCATCCATCATTCACACTGTAATTCCTTTAGAAATTGCCTTCACTAGTTGCAAATATTTGGTCTGATGAGACACATGTTTAACACGTGTTTAATTATTTGGCCCATACTGTAGTATGTCCAGCAAAAATGTAATTAAAATCTACACATAAAGAATTGACTTACCCTGACGTAAGATGTGAATAGCTCATCACTAAATCACACAGTGACAGTGGCTTTGGAAGAAGTCTCTGATTATCCTTGAATTGGGCAGCCCGAGTGGTTCAAAAAGTGAAAGGTCTGAATATGTTCAGAAATATTCTTTTCTCATGTCAAAATTTTAAAGATTATCAGGTAAAAATTTGAAAGAGAATTAATTAAGGTCTACAGAACAACAAGATGAGGTCTAGTCAATGTGGACTACCAAAAAGGTTCTTCCTCTTCATTCCCATTTATTCACTAACTCCACCTCCAGAATTTGAAGGATCAGATTTCCTGAGAGCAGTGAGTGAGATGAGTGGTAAGGCTTGAGCTTCATTTAAAGCTGACGGGTGTTTTAGTCACCACAAAGCATCAGTGGACATGAGAATAATCTGAGCAGGTATAAGCTCTTCAGAGAGCCCTCTCTAGGAGGCCTGCGTGGGCCTCAACTAGCCTACTTCTTACTGTTGGTGGAAATACAGTATAAGTACATTGGCTTACTTGTAGTAATAAAGCAATGTGTTCCATTCAGAGCTCTTGCTATTATGGAAGTTGGAATTTTGAGCACATGAATAATTGTGTGTTGATTCTCATTTCCTGTTATTAATATTTATTAAATTATGTGATAACAGTACAACAATTCCTCCTACACTATATTATACAGAATCATCTGGTCCTCTTTCAGCACAATATCCTCTCATCACTTGAATATACCAGACTGGTGATACTGGGAGCATCTGTCCATCTTTATGGACCTGACCTGAAGATATTACTGCATGCAATAGCAAAGGGCATGGGCGTACCGGACGCGGGGTACGCATGGGACATGTTCCCCGTACTTCCCGTATCTGTGCCCTCTGTCCCCCGCACTCTTTACAGCCGTTAACTGTTCAAGTCGTTTTGAACATGTGATAACGTGTTTTTCCGAGCCGTCTTTAAACGCACCATGCGGCGTCAGGCAGCATACACATGCTGTCTCTTGTGATCTGAATCAATAACACAGACGACTGACTTCCAAACAAACCATGTAAGTTGAGTAATGCTGTTGCATATAGATAATGTTTGTTAAATGATAACTAATTAATACATGCCAATATTAAAGGATAACTTCGATGTTTTTCAACCTGGGCCCTATTTCCCCATGTGTATGTGTGCGTATGATTCATAGGTACAACTCGTTTTAAAATTGGTTCAGTATTGAGGGAGGCGGATGCAGCTGGCAGCCGCGAAACGAGCTAAAATGGTATATATATGGGGGCAAATGTGTCCCGTATAAGTTTGCGCATTAAAAGTGCTTTTTTTCGCCACTGACTGGTTCAGATTGCCAGTGTTATCTCTCTAAATAGCATACTAAGCGTTTCCATTACCCTTCACTTCCTCTGGGCTGTGTGTGACGTCATCTCGCGAGAGCTTTGTTGCCGGAAGAAAACAGAGGAGCCATGCTGAGCGCCGCTCAGAGTGTCAGAATCTACTTTCAGAGATGAAAGTAGGCTGACCGGGTTATGTTGTTAATGTGGGATGAGAAGAAAAGCGTCTCTTTACCTGAGGGGAGGGGAGGATGGAAGAATTGTCGATCGATATGATGAAACTGTGGGCTTTGGCTAGAGTAGATTTAGTGCCGATTAGTAACATTTCTGTTTTATCACTGTTTAATTTGAGGAAACTGCATGTGAACCAGGACTTTATTTCATGAAGGCAGTCAGTACGGAATGAGGGAGAGAGGGTGGAATCAGGTTTGGAGGAGATGTAGAGCTGGGTGTCATTCACGTAGCAATGGAAATTAATGTGTTTTTTATGGAAAATGTGACCATGGGGGAGTAAGTAGATGATGAATAGCAGGGGCCCCAGGACAGAGCCCTGGGGCACACCTGTGGAGACTGGGAGGGGGTGCGAGGTAAATGATTTCAGCTGAACGAACTGAGTGCAGCCAGAGAGGTAAGATTTAAACCAGTCAGGGGGTGTATGTGTGACGCCAAGAAATGGAAGGTTGGAAATAGGGAGGAGATTATTGAAGTTATTGGGATCTGCACCAGGCTTCTTCAGTATAGGAGTAACAGCAGCTGATTTGAGAGGTGAGAGAACAATTCCAGTGCTGAGAGAGGAGTGGATTATGTGTGTGATGAGAGGGGCCAAAGAGGACAGTGGCTTTGACTAGAACAGTTGGAAAAGGGTCTAATTGGCAGGTTGATGTTTTGGATTTCTTAATTAGACCAGAAACTTCAGAAACTTCAGCAACAGGTGATCGAGTGAATGCTGAAAGGGACTGAGAAGGGAGCAAAGAGGGAAGAGAGGAAGATAAATAGCAGTTGGGAACAAGCTGTTGATGGATATTTGTGATTTTAGTAGAAAAAAAGGAAATGAGGGTGTTACAGAAGGCAGTGGAATACATATGGGGAGGAAGTGAATCAGGAGGTTGTGTGATATTTCTGAGCACAGAAGAAGAGCTTTAGAATCAGCTTCATTAGAATTAATTAAACCAGAGTAGTAGGTGGATTTGGCTTGCTTGATATAATCTTTATAATGAGAGATATGATTATAATACATTTCCTTATGGATAGTGAGACCAGTCTTTCTATAGAGACGTTCAAGTTGGTGACCTTTAGCTTTAAGAAGTCTGAGAGTGGGTGTAAACCAGGGTGACGTAAAAGTTAAAGATCTAGTTTTGAGTGGAGACAGGTTATTTAGGAGATCATGAAGAGTGTTGTCAGTAATTGTACGAGTATATACTCTGAGGATCACTATTAGTATTTATGTGTACACACTTTGTTTAAGGCTTTAGGGTGGGTACACTGCCAGGAAGTGTTAATTGAGAATACATGCTGGGTGTCATTAATACTTGTTTGCAAGCTTATGGGCATTCACACTTCGTGTGAGTGCCAGAGACGCTGACATACTTCTTAACAAACTGGGTAAAATGCCAAACAAAAAGAGTGATTGTCTTCAAGACAATCCTGATGCAGGGTTGGTTTGTTTGCAACAGGACGCTGCTCTGGTTCTAAATTTAGAGGTAAAGCCTCTAATCGGTTAACTGCCGCCTTTGTTGAGGAGTGCAACACCAGCTGCTCCTTAACCAGCCTCCCCCTCCTCCTACTCCACCTTAACCATATGGCCCAGGAAATAATGAACCAGAAAGTCAAGTTTACACAGAATTTGTGCTTGCAAATGTCCAACCACGTCCCTGCAGATTTACCACAGACTTGTAAAATATTGTCTATCATATTATGAGCAGAAAAAAAAACCCTCTAGAATTACACAGATTTTCATTTTGGGTCACTGCTGAAAACTGTTAAAAAAATTAAAAAAATCCACAGAGCTTATCAGGTGTACACCTGCGTATACAACACATCAAGAGGCTTCTACTTGAAATATGAATGTATTTGATTGGCTAATGCAGAATGTTGCCTGATGTTGGACTGCACTGCAGACGTATATGGCAGATCAACTTTTTTTTTGCTGAACAACTTACTACTCTTACCTCTGCCATAGGTTATTTGTTTTACCACTACTTTATATTACTGATACTGCTGCTAAATTAGGCATTATGTTTCACTCAGTAGAACTCTAATTTAATAAATCAGCAGTTATAAAAATGTGTAAACTGCATTGTTAAGGCAGACGAGCAGAGCGTTAGCTGGGAAACATCACATTTATTCACTTTACAGGGAGCTGAAATTAATACAGAATTATGTTACATGTTCACCAAATGTATCGGTGTCTGTTAAGGAGTCATAAGAAATCATAAATCATTTTACACGCTTGGTTACAAAGTAAAACAACCAATGCTTTGAGATGGCAGTCAGATATGGGGAGGTATGATCACCATGTCCCGTCTGAGGTGTAACAAAAGAATGAAAGAGGATTAGCGTATCGTTACCATTGGAAAACACCGGTTCTAGTTCAAAAAGTTTCTTTTGGCCTGGGAGCAAAAGTCCTGATGAAACTGCTAAGTTAGCGATTAGCTATTTAGGACTGCTAGCAAAAGGGTAATTGGAAGGTTATATCTCGTTACTTATGCTAATGCTAATTAGCTATTGGCTAGCTATGAAATATGTTAAAAGAGAGGCGGTTATGGTTAGGGTAAGAGTAATGGGAAGGCTACATCTCGTTACTTTTACTAATGCTGACTTAGCCATTAGCTGGCTATGAATATTATTTAAAAGAGAGGCGGTTGTGGTTAGGGCATAGGTAATAGAAAGGGGTGAATCTCGTTTCTTATACATCTTACATAACTCTTATTCAATTCTTGTTTTATTCTGTTGGTGTATACTAACATACTTCTATTGCTGCTGTTATCATTAGTCATACTTCTACTGTTATTACACACATATGATTATTGTCACATATGTATACTATCACATATTAATATATACTTTCAACATATTGTACCACAATAGCCAGAATTATAATTATAATATTATTACTTTCATTAATGTTGTTGTAAGCTATGCATCTCTCTCTCTCTCTCTCTCTCTCTCTTTCTGTCTCATTGTGTCATACAAATTACCGGTAATTTATTATGCTGATCTGTTGTGTACGACATCTATTGCACGTCTGTCCGTCCTGGAAGAAGAATCCCTCTTCAGTTGCTCTTCCTGAGGTTTCTACCATTTTTCCCCCCCGTTAAAGGGTTTTTTGGGGGAGTTTTTCCTTATCCTCTGTGAGGGTCATAAGGACAGAGGGATGTCGTATGCTGTAAAGCCCTGTGAGGCAAATTGTGATTTGTGATATTGGGCTTTATAAATAAAATTGATTGATTGATTGATTTCATACTCTTATTCTTGCTTCTTATACACGATCCTGATTCTGATAAAATTAGTCATGTCTTCATGTATTATGAATTGTAAAGTGGATTATTGCCACATTTCGTCTTATTCATTTACTACAGTGTGGCATTGTAGCGGGGTTCAGATAACTGTCAAGCTGGTGGGTTTGTCCTGTACTAGCGGTGGGTGTGGTTTGTAGGGGTGTGTTGTATAAACTACAAATGGAATTTGTTTGCGTACATGTCTCGAAAATAGACCATTGCACTTATAAGACCCGATGGACTGGCAGTCATCTTGGATTTGACCTCTCACAGTCCTCAGCAGCCAAACTTCACTTTCCTCCACATCTGAAAATAAAACCTGTGGTACGTACTAAATGTATGAGAAATTTCATGTGTTTCTCGTAAAATGTACAATTGTTGTGGTTATCCAATGTGCTACCAAGTTGCTCTCTGATACTGTTGCACAACACAAGGCCACTATACAGACATTGCCACCACTACATACAAGTTATCAGCAAGAAGGTTGCAGGTCATGGACCACACAGTTTCAAAATCTCTACATGAACGTGCCGGGTCTTACTTAATCTCCAAGGTTTGCTACATGCATGAATCATGCAGTGGTTCCTCCTCAACCCTCTGTCACTCTCCCTAACTCACTTGCACTTCACTCTTAAAGGAAAACAAAGATACTTAGGCAACAGTTTACACCCCTACCCTAGATTTCAATCTTTTTAAACTCCCTTCTCAGCTAAGTTTTGTAATTTCCCAAACATTGGCAGTTCAACATATCCCCCCATTCCAACACTCCAGGGGTGGACTGCCAACAAAAAGCCATTTCGGAATTTGCTGTCTAGCGGTCCCAATTTGACACACAAAATTCGAACTGACATGTGATTGTTGATTAACAAATCATTAATTAAAAGAAAAACCTGTTTTTGTTTTTTTTTTGCACGTTAGTCTAAGGTTTTCCTCATGTTGTTCTACTGTTGGGGACAAATGTACATTGCATATTGCAGGGGGGAGAGATCCCCCCTTATTCCCTCACCCCCACTCCCTTCCAGAAATCCACACCTATGATTAAACATGAGTGGTACAATAAATTTAGCTATCAAAGCTCTCAATGGAGTTATCTCTTAGCAGGACAGCACAGCATTCAGTTATATGTCCATCTCATCAAACAGGTGTGACAGCACGGCCCAGTGGCACAATCCCTTCCTACAAGACCACAGTACATTTTCTTACAGTATGTCTAAGAGAGTTCTCATGTACTCAAGGCAAAGTAGAGTCCAACAGAATCAGCTTCATAGAGCAGTAATGCCAAATACAATTCATTTTGTAGTGACTGATCAGTCTTCCAACTATTTTAACTGCTTTGTTAGTATATCTGGGGACAAACTACTTAAAATGTAGCTTAATATACATGAACTAAGTGTCTGTTAAGTACAATGTAAAGAGCAGTTGGTCTGGACCAGGTCTATGAGTTTCCTTTAGCTGTTGCATTGTACCTAAAATGTAGTCATTGGAAAAAAATGTTGCCATTGTACGTTTCTGCAAACCATGGTACCTTGCATTTGTATGGTTTTTAGTGTCATATCAATGTTTCTAAAGTGACATAATATATGAGGTGATTTTGTCATCCATAGGTGGATGGTCACCTGGGCAAGACACATCATGCCAAGCTGCAGATCTCGGTTCAAGACCAACAAATAACAAAACCAATTGTTCTTTTAGGGAATCTTCACTGTGTTTCTAGCGTCTTTTTTACCCACCAAATGAAGCTGCTCTGTGAACCTGACTTTTAAAATTGCTTTTTTGTGAAGCCTATCATTCTTTTTTATTTTTTCAACCTCTCCTTACCGATCGCTAAGGCGATATACAGTATGCCAGCCTCCGGTACAAATGAGACGAAACGGGACCAAAACTGGACTCAGAGCCAACAACTGCAGCTAACGTTAACAACATGGAAAACAAGCTAGCGGACACTAGGAAACCTCCGTGGAGCAGCCGCGGCTAGAGAAATCACATCAGCTGTAATGAAAAAATTGCTAACAACTGTCCTCTACTGTCACCTTCTTCAAGGATACCATTCAACCGACTCTAACCTCCCCGGTAAGACAATCTGCCCCTCCCGCATTAGATGGACAACAAACCAGCTGACATTCTCTGGTTCTGCCTTAGTCGTGGTTTGGTCCCCCGCTTGATTAATAACTATCTGTAGCAAATGGGCTGAATAATTTGCCTAGGCTGAATAATTTGCCTAGTAATGACTGTTCCAGTCATTACTAGGCATTTACTGTTACTGTAATTCTGTTATTATTATCGTAATATGTTTTAGTAAGCCTGACATTCTAATGTTTGTATGTCAAACAGAGTAAATTATGTTCACAGAGCTCTCAAGGTAAGGTGTATCCTTGAGGGTAATCTGCTTTGCCATGGGCAGCTGTACCACTATAGCCTGGTGAAACCATCCTAATCTCGCTAGCCCATATTCGATTTCGCTCCACAGATCATACGATGCGATCATTAAGGCACATTCTGGCATCGGTTAAAGCTTACTGGGTCAATCACAACTGTTTATTACTTTGGGGCGGGCATGTCATCACAATAGGAGGGACAAGGAGTGGAGTGAATGCATTTCGTGAACAACCAAAATGGCTACTGATTTTGAAACTGCAATGGTAAATGTGTTGAAAGAACTGGAATGTACATTTTCTTTAAAAGCAGAACAAACGACTGCACTGAAAGCTTTTATTGATAAAAAAAGGATGTGTTTTTTCTTTTTTGGTAAAAGTTTACTTTACCAACTGGCTCAGTTGACCGGGAAAAAGATGGGACTCAGTGAAAACCCAGTGGCTATTGTTGTTTCTCTGCTAGTTGCTCTCCTGGAGGGGCAGGTCAGGGAAGCGACCAAGCTGGGAATCACAGTCATGCAGCTCGGAGTCCACAGTAAGGAGGAAATGCGCAAAGACAGCAACACTCTTTCCCAAACATAATCACAGCTCATCTCCGCTGCGGCTTGCTGCTCTGTTTACAGTGGTGTTGTGCTAGCCTACGTCACACATTTCATTTACTCTGATTGGGCACTTTGAATGACAGCTGTTGACACCGAGGAAATGTACATTCTGTGTCCAGACTCATTCGCGTTTTGCGAATTGGGTCTGGCAACGCCAGGCTAGTACCACTAGGGGATATTTCCCATTGGTACTTGGGTTAGTTCTGAATATCCCTTGTTCCTGTTTAGTGGACGTTCTATTCTGTTCTTTTTCATTTTCTATAGCCTTCTGCTAGTCCTGGCAGTATTTTTTTCCCTTTTTTCTTTTGTTTTTATTCTCCTTTTGCCTCTTGAGCTATCTGTCATACAAGGTTTTTTGTCCAGGCCAAATTCTTACTCACTTCTCATATGTCAGATAGCCAGAAAAATAAGACGGCTTTAGTCAGTGGAGGTGTGGTGAAACTCTTAAGTTGGAATGTTAAAGGCCCCAATTCATCAATAAAACGAAATAAGGTGTTCAATCATATTCAGGGTCTAAAATCAGATATTATCCTCCTACAGGAAATGCATCTCAAGTCATCTCAGCACCGTTATCTCAGCAGACCTGGGATCTAACAGATCCTTCACTCTAAATTTCAGAACAAAGCCAGAGGTGCAGCCATCCTTATCCAGAATAATATACAGTTTACCCCTTCCACCACGCTTGAGGATCCCCTGGGGAGATTTGTGATTCAATCAGGCTGTCTATATTCCACCAAGGTCGCACTCTGCAATATACGTATATGCACCAAATTGGGATGATCATCAATTAATCACAAAATTAATGTCGCTTCTTCCTGATCTTAATTCACATCAACTTATTATGGGGGGGAGACTTTAACGGTGCTTTAAGTCCCTCTCTAGACTGCTCCTCTCTTAAGCAAAGCACCAGTTCTCTTACAGCCAGAGCTATCCAGTTAGGGCTGGGCAGTATCCCGGTGTTATGACTTACACTGGTATATTTTTGAAGGAGATATGAATTTGAGACAATACCGCCATACCGGTGTTTTATTATTATTTTTAAGACGCCTGCTCCGCTGCTTTTCAATCAGGTGCAGCTTTCACTGTTCAGGGCCTTCGAACTCTGCCCCTTGCGTGTGCACGTACGCTTCAGTCCCACTTGTTGTTGTCCCTCTTTTCACACAGAAAGTTTTCAGAAAACATGGCTGATGCGGTGCCAGTAGAAGCAAACAACTTAGCAGAGAGTAGTACGGTTGATGATGAGCAGGAGCTAGTTCCGAAGAAAAAAAACAATGGCTCTGTAATTTGGATGTACTTTGGATATAGGATTAAAGATGAGGAGCAACAAGACGCTATCTGTAAAACCTGCCGCAAGCAAGTCGTTTCTAAAGGTTGGAGCACTTCCAATCTCTTCCATCACCTACAGCAGTTCCACAAACTGCTTTACGAAGAAAGTATGAAACTACGTGGAAATGCAGGTTCCAAGAACCCGCAGTCTGTGAAATCTATCTCGAAACAAGTCTCATCGCAAGCGTCATTTACCAGTGTTCAGCCTTCCAATAAAAAAAATATATATAAATGGCGCAACATAACTAAGGCGGTGGCCGGCCACTTTGCCAAGGACGTGGCCCCAATCTCTGTGGTTGAACAAAAAGGCTTCAAAGACATGCTTAGAACATCAGTTACCAAGTCGCCGTTACTTTGCAAGAGAGGTTCCCCCAGAAATGTATACAAAGGTACGACAGAACTTATCTGACAGGCTAGCAAATGTGACACATTTCAGGCTGACTACTGAGGTGTGGACAAGGCGCACTTGCGAACCATATTTGTGTTTGACCATGCACTTCATTGAAGATTGGGAGATAAAAACAGCATGCCTCCAAACCAGCTATTTTCCGGAAAGCCACACAGTTGAAAACA
The DNA here is from genome assembly GCF_011397635.1 of Epinephelus fuscoguttatus. Lineage (NCBI taxonomy): Eukaryota > Metazoa > Chordata > Actinopteri > Perciformes > Serranidae > Epinephelus > Epinephelus fuscoguttatus. The sequence continues at coordinate 32,959,467 of NC_064774.1, forward strand.
TAGCCAAAGCTCTACAGGATGCACTTGCTAACTGGGGGCTTAGCGAAAACGGGCTGGTTGCCATTACGACGGACAATGGAGCAAACATCGTCAAAGAAATGGAACTGAAAAACTGACTGAGGATGCAATGCTTCGGTCACCGGCTTCATTTGGCAATTGGTGAGTAGCCTAATTAATAGTGTTTAAGAAATGATTTTAAACCAAGTTACTTATAAAAATATGCCTAGCCTGTCCATCATATTTGCTTGAGATAGCTTGTTGTAGGCCTATGTGTGGGCAATTCAGTTGATGGTTCATCACTGACTTACACGTCCTCTTTTTTGTTTTTAACCTATTTATGTTTTGTCACTGTCTTTGAAGTTGATTTTTCTTCAGCATGTATGTTTCTGATTTAACAGGACACGGAATGGATGACAGCCGCATCACAAGGGCCATTAACCTGTGTAAAAAGATTGTCAGCACATTTTCCTTCAGCTGGCTTAAGAGGAGGGAGCTTGCCGAAGTTCAGCAACAGCTTGGTCTTCCCGCTCATCAACTGATAACAGAGTCTGTCACACGCTGGGGATCAAGACAGCTGATGATAGAGAGGATCCTGGAGCAGGAGGAGGCCATCACAAAAGTACTCTCCTCAGACAAAAAGACCAGGCACTTAGTCCTCATCTGGCAGGACATTGAGGTGCTGGAGACAGTGCAAAAGGTTCTAAAACCCCTCCAAGACTTCACGGATGCATTGTGAGGGGAGGACTATGTGACCTATGTCAGACCTGTCCTTCATCTTTTCACCACCAGCATCTTGGCAGAGGAGAGTGACAACGAGTTGTGCAGATCAATGAAGACCTGCATTTTGAATTATCTTAGTGACAAATACTCTGATCCAGCTGTAAGTGACCTGTTGGACATGGCCACATTTGTGTATACACGTTTCAGGGATGCATACATTGAAAAAGACAGGGTTGATTCCTTGAAACAGAGAGTTGTGGTTGAGGGAAAGTCTCTCTTGGTTGATGAGGGAAGCTGTGAGCCAGACCCAGCTGTGATGCCTGTAGACCAAGAAGCAACAATGGCACCACCAACAAAGAAGAAGTCATTGGCCAGCTTCTTCAAACGGAGTGCAGAGACCAGTAGCAATTCACTGACACAGCTGGACAAAATTGAAAATCAACTCTCAAACTACTTGCTGTCAGTTAGGGCAAACAGTGATGCAGATCCAATTAAATGGTGGAGTGAAAACGAAATGGCCTACCCAGCACTTAGCTGCCTTGGAAAGAAATATCTCTTAGTACCTGCAACCAGTTGTCCTTCTGAGCGAGTTTTCAGTTGCAGTGGCAACATTATTACCTGTTACATAGCATCCCTGAAGCCTGAAACAGTGGATAGGCTAGTTTTCCCTGCTCAAAACTTGTGAGAAATGTGCAGGTTTACACAGGAAGATATGACGTACTTTGTCTACCTCAGTATTGGCATTAGACCTATTGTTTTTGCTAATGTTGGCATTATTGTATACCTAAACCATTTTATGGGTCATTTTCTATAGGCCTACATTTTATCACATGTTTACTCATTGTTGAACAGTGTATTTTGAAACAGGCCTGTGTAGTGTGTACATTTTTTATATTTGCCCATTTGTACTTAAGCTGTAGTCAAGGTCAACCTATTTCTTGAATCGGTCTGTTTACATTTTTGTTATTCACACAGCTCTGTAGGAGCAGAGGTATACCAATAGGTATCTATTAGCCATTTTTGGCATCTTCATTTAAATCTGTTTTCATGTGAAACATACGCTCTATGTTCTCATCCAGGGTTGGCCTGTTGTTACTTTAATGCTCTTTACTGTTTTGATATTTGCACAGCTCTCAAGCCCTGTACAATCAGAATTATGCCTATTGGTATAAAATGTAGGCTATTATCATAGATTTAATTTTTACATAACTGTGCATCTCTTTCCATCAGGAAAGATATGTTGTTTACATTTATTTTCACAGCCGTGCTTTCTTGAGCAGATAAAGACAAACCTGTAAGGTTTTGAATGTGATTTAAGTCTTTAAAGAAAACAGGTTTTGATATACTTATGGTTTTGAGTAAAAATGAATAACTTTTCTCGCTCTGTATAAAATACCAGTACCATACCGTATACCGTTATACGGCCTAATGATACGGGGGTATGAGTTTTAATCCATATCACCCAGCCCTATATCCAGTCTTTCCTAGATGATTATGGTATCACTGATGCGTGGCGCTTCCTATACCCCACTACACGACAATATGCATTCTTTTCCCCAATTCACCAATCTTTCTCAAGAATAGATTATTTTTTCATAGACCAGAAATTACTGTCCAACCTCCAATCTTGCTCATATGAGAGTATTACAATTTCAGACACCTTTGCTGCTAGACGTTCACTTTTTAGAGAAACCAAATGACTGTAGACCATCTCTCCTGCTATCAGACAAGAATTATGGCCTCACCCTGATTGATCAAATTAAGAGCAACTGAGGAGGGATCCCTCTTCCAGGATGGACAGACGTGCAATAGATGTCGTACAGAACAGATCAGCATAATAAATTAACAGTAATCCGTATGACATGTCACCTTGTATTATTTAGGAGTCACTTAAAGCTTATATCCGAGGACAGATCATCTCTCACACCTCTTACATTGCTAAGCAACAGAGGTCCAAACTGCTGAAACTGTCCTCTGATATTCTCAATTTAGATAAAAAATATGCAGACTCCCCAGATCCAGATCTATACAAGAAGAGGCTTGCATTGCAAACTGAATTCAACCTCTTGTCTACTAATTAAGCCATCCAGTTACTTCGCAAGACAAAACAAACTTACTTTGAATTTGGGGGAAAACCCAGTAAATTATTAGCTTTGCAGTTGACACAACAGATGGCTCAAAATCTGATCTCTCAAATTCGTTCCCCTGCTGGTGACATCCTCACTAATCCAGCCAACATAAACAGATGCTTTTCAGACTACTACTTCTCCCTTTACCAGTCAGAATCTAATCCAGATGTGCTGTCATTTTTCAGCGACATACAAACTCCCACTATTAGTCTTGATCGTAAGGCTCGGCTTGACCATCCTCTTACCTGCAACGAGTTTTTTGTGCCATCCAATCCATGCAAAGCGGAAAAGCCCCAGGCCTAGACAGCTTCTCTGTCGAGTTTTTTAAAGTTACGCAGGTCCTGATAAAACCCATGCTGGAAATGTTCAGTGAGTCTCTCAGTGCTGGGCAACTTCCCCTTTCCCTCCGCCAAGCCTCAATTTCCCTTATTCCTAAAAAAGACAAAGATCCACTGGATTGTAGAAACTATAGACCTATAAGCCTCTGTCCTGTAGATGCCAAAATACTCGCTAAAGTCCTAGCTCTTTGGTTGGAACCCATTTTACCAAACCTTATTCACAACAATCAAATAGGGTTTATTAAAAACAGAAAATTGGAAATTGTCACGTCATGTAACTAAATAATTGTCTATTTTTATGCACTTTAAGTGTATTAGCGTACCTCTGCTAGGGGAGGGAATCACCAGATGATTCCCGACATCATATAATCACGATACTTAAGTCACGATACAATATTACTGTCATTTTAAATATGCTGCATTATGCTGAGTGCTGCGATAAAATATATAGCTATATACTGCTATTTATTACCTTTTTAATAACTATAAATTATGTCCCCAAAGGAAAACTTAAATGTTTTATCTAATAAGATAAAATTCTCAGTCTGTTAATCTCTCTTCAGCTATTTCTTTCTTCTTTTTTTGCAGCATGTATTTAGTGGACTGAGAAAGCAACTGGTTATATTATTCTAGGCTACCTAAAGGTTAATTTGTATTTGTAATATTAACAATGTCTATCATAAAAAAAACAATTCTTGGTGCTGTGTGACCATATGATATTGCCACACAAAACTATCACAATACTACACTTTATCACTTTTTTTTTTTTTTTTTTTTTACCCCCCTTAACCTTTACCAATTATTATTTTGTCAAAAGCAAGTATAAGTTGGAAATTTCCTTTAGATGTTCTCATAAGGTTACTATAAAAATGTTTTCAAATTCTTCATTGTCAGACTTTTTTTTCTTTGTCCAACTCTTAAAATAATGAAGGCGCATGATGTTAGAGGATAAAAGTTAAATTTTGATATGAGTTACTGAAAGGACTAAAACAATGGATACTGTGAAAATGTTTTTCTTTTTTTTTCTTTTATTTAAAAAAGCATTTTAATAGCCTCACTTTTCCTTTTGTTTCCATGTTTGACTATTTGGTTATATTGATGTTTTTGACGTCAAACAAATAATCTTTTAAAACAAATGTGATTTATAAGTGTAAAAGGAATGTTTAATGGGGCTTTTCTCTATAAAATATTGGGTATTTAATTAATGCTTTTTGGGAGAGTAGAATGACTGTATCTACAGCACAATGAGAGAAACGACTCAAATTAGATCCCAATAACAAATCCTAACACACTGATCCATTCCTGTGACTGTACCCCCCTCTGATACTCTCATCCAGTAACCGGGTGCACTCGGTTTAACCTGGCCCAGTCAGGCCGGATTAATGCTTACAGGATCAGTCAAACAAGATTATCTCAAACTGTTGGACCAAATGCCCGGACAATAAACCTACAGGTACTGTGTACTTAAAACATGCAAGACAATCATGGCTGTGACAATTACATGTGAACAATCAGGTTTTTCAAAAAGAGGGACAATAAATTAGTTTCTAATCTGCATGTATGTCCTATAGCGCACCCTAATTATCCAGAAGTTAATTACAAGTCCCTTACAATTAATCAATGGACTACTCGTAGTGCGACCCTTTACGAGGCAGTGTAAAACACTTCCGGCCACAGCTTTCAGAACAAAGTAACTCTTATGCTGGCATATAGTGAGCTAAATATCTTCAGTAAATGTTAGGAATAGACTATCTACAGTGAATGTAACCTAAATGTAGGTGTATTATTAAGAGTTACCTATAATTCATTTTTCAATTACAATCATAAGCTGTTTGCTAGGTTAGATTTTACAGGAAGTAAAAAAGACATCGCTACATAATTCATTGGTTTCTTATTATTAATTATTGTATGTGAATCTAATATAGGCTATATGTAAGATTCGGCACTGGAATCCAGTGTTTAGGCGTAGTAGCTTATTGCAGAAAATAAAACAACATTTTTGCATGTTGAGTACATATAGATTTATTTTTTAAGAAGCCCACAGTGGGGTGTTCTGTCTCAAATCAAAGCAACCCGTTTGAATTTTAAAGTGAAATGTTTATTGGAGAAAAATTAACCGAACATCCGGTGTTTAAATGCGCTCTACACTTTGACGCACGCGACCCTGTTACCCAGCTTTAACATTTAGCCTAAATAAAAAGTAGACTCACCTCGTTTCAAACCGCCGTCGACGTGGTGGACTGTGCGTTAAAAGGTGGCGGCAGTGTGGTTATTAACAAAGTCACCGATAAGCTCCTTCTCTCGGACTCTGAGTAGTTGCCCTTCAGCGGACTTCCAGCAGAAGACCGCTGATAAAAGTCCATTAAACTCCCCGGCTTGTTGTCTAACTCCCGAACTCAAATACAGATATCACATCGTGTCCTGTTGGTGATAAAGCCCGGCTATTCACAGTTCCGTCTGGCGCAGAAGGAGCGTGTGCAGCACGGAGCGGTCGTCTGAAACCTCCACAATCCCTCCTGTTCTCCTCCTCATCCCCCCTGCCCTTCCTCCTGGCTGCCAGCGCCTCCAGGCCACCTCAGTGCCCGACCTCCCCCTCACTGCTTCAGCTGGAGCCCACTGTGAGACATGACTGCCCCTGTCACACTCAAAGGAATTGTTTTTTTTCTTAATGCTCATATCTTAATATTCTCTTCAACAGGTTTTTGCAAACCTTCAGTTATGCACACAGTATGAGCCACAAACTGGAATTACAGCAGTGTAAGGCTCAGAGTACAGGATGTATGTTGTACTATCATCAATAATCAAGAATTACAAATGAACTTGTTCAGAAGAATGAACAATAGAATAGTATATGACATTTAATTGAAAAAAATATATATAATAAAATGTACAAATTAACATTCTAATTTAACTAGGGATGCACGGATATTGAAATTCTGGGCCAATACTGATTCCGATGTTTAAAGTAACAATTTTGCCAAAAGCTGATAACAATGTTTTTAGATCAGTGTTTCTTTTATTATTATTATTATTATTATTATTATTATTATTATTTTGTTCCAGGAAAACACAGAAATCTACACTATAAAAAAAACTGTTTTAAAGTCATTCAGTCCTTCATGATATTACCTTCGAATGAGCACAAATTCAATTATACATATGTAGCACTTGTATTCATTGTAGGTAATGATGCTACTTTAATTACTTAGGTTCTGATGAGTAAATATGAATGGCGACAAGTCAAATGCTTAAAGAACAACTGGCAGGTTTATTGCAGTGCAACCAACACTTTGATTCAGTTTAACAGATCTCAAAAACGCCAAAATGTAAAGAAACAAGAGCTCTTAGCAATCAAAATAAAATGAAATAAAATAAAATGTCCTTAGTGTCTGTTTGTCTCTCTACCTGTGAAGTAAAAATTGATGTATGATGATTACTCCTTATCTGGCGATTTTCTGCAAGTCCGCTGTATCAGTCCTGTAAAATGAGATCCAAAGCAGCTGGCCACAGTGTTTTCAGGTCTTTGTCAGGATTCTTCATCAATATGACCGGCTTGCCATCATAGTCCAGCAAGGCATCAAATCCAAGCCACAAATCCAGGGTCATCAAAAAAGCAATCTGCAGTACAGAATAAATCAGATAAATCATCATACAGTATAATTTCCAAATGAGATCTCATCAATTTCTCCAAAACTCAATTTTACAACCCTCTTTTCCAGGGATTTCTCTTGTAATTTGTAGTATTCCACTAAAACTGACTTAATCTGGCATCAGTAGAGCAATACACTGCTCATATTAAATACATTTATCACATCTCTCATTAAACATAAAATTATATTAGAATTGAATAAACAGAATAACCTTCATATCAATAAGACTAACATAAGTACATTCAACACATTATCATGTATTCAACAAATAAAGATACACTTGGGCATACTGTATACAGTACAGGCCAAAAGTTTGGACACACCTTCTCATTCAATGCGTTTTCTTTATTTTCATGACTATTTACATTGTAGATTCTCACTGAAGGCATCAAAACTATGAATGAACACATGTGGAGTTATGTACTTAACAAAAAAAGGTGAAATAACTGAAAACATGTTTTATATTCTAGTTTCTTCAAAATAGCCACCCTTTGCTCTGATTACTGCTTTGCACACTCTTGGCATTCTCTCCATGAGCTTCAAGAGGTAGTCACCTGAAATGGTTTCCACTTCACAGGTGTGCCTTATCAGGGTTAATTAGTGGAATTTCTTGCTTTATCAATGGGGTTGGGACCATCAGTTGTGTTGTGCAGAAGTCAGGTTAATACACAGCCGACAGCCCTATTGGACAACTGTTAAAATTCATATTATGGCAAGAACCAATCAGCTAACTAAAGAAAAACGAGTGGCCATCATTACTTTAAGAAATGAAGGTCAGTCAGTCTGGAAAATTGCAAAAACTTTAAATGTGTCCCCAAGTGGAGTCGCAAAAACCATCAAGCGCTACAACAAAACTGGCACACATGAGGACCGACCCAGGAAAGGAAGACCAAGAGTCACCTCTGCTTCTGAGGATAAGTTCATCCAAGTCACCAGCCTCAGAATTCGCAAGTTAACAGCAGCTCAGATCAGAGACCAGATGAATGCCACACAGAGTTCTAGCAGCAGACCCATCTCTAGAACAAATGTTAAGAGGAGACTGCGCGAATCAGGCCTTCATGGTCAAATAGCTGCTAGGAAACCACTGCTAAGGAGCGGCAACAAGCAGAAGAGATTTGTTTGGGCCAAGAAACACAAGGAATGGACATTAGACCAGTGGAAATCTGTGCTTTGGTCTGATGAGTCCAAATTTGAGATCTTTGGTTCCAACCGCCGTGTCTTTGTGAGACGCAGAAAAGGTGAACGGATGGATTCCACATGCCTGGTTCCCACTGTGAAGCATGGAGGAGGAGGTGTGATGGTGTGGGGGTGTTTTGCTGGTGACACTGTTGGGGATTTATTCAAAATTGAAGGCACACTGAACCAGCATGGCTACCACAGCATCCTGCAGCAACATGCCATCCCATCCGGTTTGCGTTTAGTTGGACGATCATTTATTTTTCAACAGGACAATGACCCCAAACACACCTCCAGGCTGTGTAAGGGCTATTTGACCAAGAAGGAGAGTGATGGAGTGCTGCGGCAGATGACCTGGCCTCCACAGTCACCGGACCTGAACCCAATCGAGATGGTTTGGGGTGAGCTGGACCGCAGAGTGAAGGCAAAGGGGCCAACAAGTGCTAAACACCTCTGGGAACTCCTTCAAGACTGTTGGAAAACCATTTCAGGTGACTACCTCTTGAAGCTCATGGAGAGAATGCCAAGAGTGTGCAAAGCAGTAATCAGAGCAAAGGGTGGCTATTTTGAAGAAACTAGAATATAAAACATGTTTTCAGTTATTTCACCTTTTTTTGTTAAGTACATAACTCCACATGTGTTCATTCATAGTTTTGATGCCTTCAGTGAGAATCTACAATGTAAATAGTCATGAAAATAAAGAAAACGCATTGAATGAGAAGGTGTGTCCAAACTTTTGGCCTGTACTGTACATCCAAACCACTCAGTAGGCTACTCTGTGTAGTAACACCATATAAAACACTGTTCAAAATACTGTTCAAAAAAACAGTTCAAAACACTGTTCAAAATACTCCCACTGGTTTTAGCTTAATCTCACACAAATGAACTGAAATGCTCATATTCTCTCAAGCTAGCAAGACGCTATGCTATTAGCTACGCTAATGTACGAGCTAATTTAACTCACTAGAGTTTCCAGAGTAAGAGAAAAACACAATCCAACTCCCTTGGCGTACGTGACAGTTACTCCTTCAAGAAACAAGACTGACAATCTTGTTAAGCTTTATAACTCGTTCCCGCACTTGTGCTTTCCTCTTTATCAACGTGTTTTAGCTCAGCAGTTTCACACACTGTTCTCCCGATTGGTGGAATCTGACGCTAACAGGGGGCGCACTCTCTCACTGGGAGAGCTGACAGGATGCACCAAGGGTCAAAACAGCCTGACTTGTGAAGAGTTAATAGCCTGGTTCCAGACCATAGACCCCACCCACTCAATTGAGTAGGCTTGCATCTCTGGTCTGGCATACTGCAATGAACCTGCGATTTATCTCGTCCAAAAGATGGAAAGACCAATGAACGCCGGGGGTGGGGGCGGGTCTAGCGATTAGCCAATCAGCGCCACGCTGATGTCAAGCTGTCCGCCGGTGGGTAACTGGTGAGGATAGCAATAATGGCAACCGCTACAGATCCTACAGACCACATTAACGATACTATCGAGGTATTTTGCCACTACTCGCATTAATGGAGGACCAAATTCAGGAAGCTGCTGAATTGGATTAAACAGTGATGCAGCTGGGTGTGCACGACAACGGAGACATTTTAAACGGGCAATGCTCGCTTGTTTTCGGCACCCCCGAGGCATGGATACTAATGACGTCAGATTCTGGGTGAGTCGTTGATCTCTACTGATTGGTTAGGGAAAAATCAAATTCCCTCCCCCTTGTAAATCGCCTTCAATGGAGGCAATGTCAGACTGAAGGTTCTGGGAGCTTCAGTCTAACACTCAGGCTAAAGAGTTAAACCTTTAGTGCCCATAACACCCCCCCCCCCCCAGTGAAAACAGCCTGGTGCTCGCCTCAACCTGTCTGATTTCCTTATCACTGTATCTTCACCACTTGCCCTGTCTGTTTCTCTCTCTTCATCGGTTTGTTTGTCATGTGATTCTCCATTTGAATGTACATTATCTGGTGCTTGGTCTAGCCTATGTCCATTATCTGAACTTCCCAACCCTAACATTGGCAAGTTGTCATTGTCAGCGCAACACTGTGCCACATCTGCATTAGCATCAGCTGCACCATCTGACTCTGGGCACGTGACTTCCCCATCTGGCAGTTCAGCTCCAATATCTGGAAACAGCTGAGAATCATCTACCAAAGGTAGCCGTGGGGGTTGAGATGGTTCAGGTTGAGCTGGGTGGTCAGAGGCAGTGGGAGTTTTCAGATCCCTTATAATGTCATAAATTTTGGTGAATGTCTCTGTGTGGACTGTTGCTTCACCATGCAAGTTTGTGCGCTCATCATCAGAATCAGAACTTTCCTGCTCCTGTTGCGGGGGACAGCTTTAGCACTATTCGGACGGGATTAGTTTTACATGGGCACGTGGGGTAATGTCACTTTACCACAGGACGTCGGTAATATTAATGGCCAATTCGCACGGGATAAGAAATATCAGTAACACTACCACAAGTGGGAGGGGTAAATCCATTCACGCACCGCCATCCCCTCCTGTTGTCATGTATGTATTAGGGCTGTCAAAAGCACCATGAAATTGAGTTCTAATGTTTTTGAATTAATTTAGTATAGTTCGAATAATATTCAATTTTTTTATTTATTTATTTTATTTTTTTTTTTTTTACAAAAAAACACAAAAAATAAGATGCTTATTGCTGATGCAATATGAACGTGACACTCAGATGAAAACACCCATTTTGACCTCACTGAAGTGCTAGGTATGACCAGCTTTTGCCTCGCTATCTGAGCAATGTTTGGATACTTCAGTGCGTAGTTTTCCACAACAAGAGTGGATCCTGGTTGGCTCGTAGTGGTGTCTCATTCTGGTAACGTTTCATCTCTTCTTCAAAAAGGGTAGGCAGGGAGGCAGCAGGTGCAACACTCTCCCTGTATGTCTCCCCAAACAGGTCACACATCGCGGACAGCACAGTAGGTGGTGTTGGCGCAGCGGGCTCCTCTGTCGGTGCCTCTCCCTCCGACGCTGCGTCCCTCTCTGGCCCGGCTTGTGCACAAGCCATCTCCGCCCGAACGGGATTCGCCGTGATATACAACATTATTAATAGTATTAGTTAATTATTAATGATATTCGAATTATCAAATTTAGGTTCGAACTTATAAAAAATATATAGGCTATATTCGAATATATTTAGAACTTCGAAGTTTTTTCGAACATTTTTTTTGACAGCCCTAACACACATATTTACTGCTGGTCTGTTCGCACGGGATTAGTATTACCTGAGGTAATTGTCCGGGACCCTTTTACAGAAGGTAAAAGTTGTGGTAATCTTTACTGACATCTTGCAGTAATGATTACTGACATGGCACATTCGGATGGGACTAAAATCTATGGTAATTATTATTTTACCCCACGTACCTATGTAAAACTAATTCTGTCCGAATAGGGCTTAAGTCTGGTTCTGGGTCGACGGGGAGGTTTTGGCCTTTCTATCTCATCCTCTTCAGCTTCAGACAAGTTCCCTCAAGGGAGCAGAAGATCCCTATAAAGGGTTCTGATAGGGCCATTCTCCTTCACTGGCTGTACCATGTAGACAGGTAGGTCTCCCATTTGTTTCAGAACCTGATATATGGCAGACTCCCATTTGTTAGCCAGTTTGTGTTTGTTCCGCAGGCGAACATTTCTGACCAAAACTCTATCACCAACTTCGAGGGTAGAGTCTCAAACACACTTATCAAACCGATCTTTGTTTTTCTTTGCAAGCTTCTGTGAATTATCTTGGGCAATTCGGTAGCTCTCCCACAGACAAGCTTTCAAGTTGCAGACATAATGAGTGTGAGATCGTAGTTGTACTTCCCTGATTGGCAACCCAAAGGCAAGATCCACTGGTAGCCTAGGTTGCCGGCCAAACATCAACTCATAGAAGCTGAATCCAGTCATGTCATTTTTTGTGCAGTTGTAAGCGTGAGCAAGTGTTTTGACAAAGTCACGCCAGTGAGTCTTTTGCTCGTCCCTCAATGTACCCATTATGCTGAGAAGAGTACGATTGAAGTGCTCGACTGGGTTGCCCCTCGGATGATAAGGACTTGTTCTCGGCTTCTTGATACCTGTCATAGCACAGAGTACCTTGATAACACGAGATTCAAAATCTCTGCCTTGGTCACTATGGAGGCGCTCCGGCAACCCATAGTGTTCCAGATACTGTTCCCAAAATCACTTAGCAACAGTGGTGGCCTTCTGGTCTCTAGTTGGTAAGGCCACAGGCCACAGGTCACTTTGAGCCACTTCCACTCCTTCAACATCAGTTTCAGATCAGAAGAGTCAGGTTTGATGCTGCGAGGCACATCACAGCCAGCTTTTAACAACTGAAGCACTTGGCTTATATCTGGTTCAGCTTCTTGCTGTTGTCTGAGATCACCCTCAGAAAAGGCCGGCACTGTCACTTGACCTGACAGCTCCTCTTCACCATACACATCTGGTACAGCATCAACATGTACAGCAAGAGACTCAACCAGTGTAATGGAAGGTAAGTGGGCATCTGTCTCATCAAAAAGATGTCTGTGGCACACAGCTGCAACTGCATCTGAACTCAGGTCATGGTGATCTGGTGATGACGCCAGATGATGTGAGGTGAACTTTTTGATGCGCTCTTCTTCTCTTACTGAAATACTGTCATCAGGCAGCTTGTCATTAGGCTGTCAAGATAGCCCATCTGCATTCTGGTTGTTTTTCGATATGGAAGTCAAAGGTGGAAAGTCAAGTCAAGTCAAGTCAAATTTATTATAGCCCAAAATCACAAAAAGCTGCTTACCAGCGGTAACTGGCTGCATATAGTTTGGCCGACGTAAGTACATACATTAAAGGATTATTATCGGTTACCACTGTGAATGTATTGCCATAGAGGTAATCATGGAACTTCTCCACAATTGACCATTTCAGGGCCAGAAATTCCAGCTTGTGAGCTGGATATCTTGCCTCACCTGCTCTCTTCTGCCCCTTCCTGAGAGGTGGGTAGCCTGATGTGAGATCATTTAAAGGCTTTACTATCTTAGAATAGTCTTTCACAAAACGGTGGTAATAGTCAGCAAACCCTAAAAATGACTTGAGCTGTTTGAGAGTTTGGGGCACAGGCCATGTTTTGATGGCAGCAATTTTCTCCAGATCTGTCTCTACTCCATCTCTCGAGACAATATGACCCAAGTAGCGTGCAGATGTCTGGAAGAATTTGCACTTTTTGGGAGACAGTTTCAAGCCATTGTCTCTTAGGCGTTGGAGGACATGTTGCAGCTGTTTTTCATGTTCCTCGAGTGAATCAGAGAATACAATTAAATCATCCAGGAATACCAGCACTTCTTTCAGGTTAATGTCCCCCACACAACACTCCATGAACTGCTGAAAAGTGCTGGGTGCGTTGGTTATCCCTTGGGGCATTCGATTGAACTCCCAGAAGCCCAAAGGGCACTCCCACTCGGTGGAATCTGACGGTAACAGGGGACGCACTCTCTCACTGGGACAGCTGTCGGGATGCACCGAGGGTCAAAACAGCCTGACTCTTGAAGAGTTAACCCTTTAGTGCCCATATACTTTTATGTGGGTTACACATATTTCTGAAGCAACCTTTAACAGAACCTTCTTTCACATGAAAAACATCCTTAAAAAGGCAGCAGGAACCCAGGAAAAAAGACCTGTGTATTATTTAGTGGGCTTTGCTATGTGGCTATGTTGTTGTGGCCTTATGTAATATTTCAAAAATAATAGTACTAATAGTATTAGTAAAAAATAGCAAAAGATAAACATTTTGATTTTTTTCTTACCCCATTTGTTGTTCATGTTTCATTCATGTTGTTTCCTATTTTACTCCTCTCATTTCAGATAATTTCACTTCCTACCCCTGTATGTTTTCCCCCCCTTTTGATGGCTTCACCTATGTCTGATTGTCTGCCCCACCCTGATTAGCCTCACCTGTGCCTTGTTATCCATTCCCTCAGCAGTATTTAGTGTGTGTCTTGTTATTTCTCTGTGCCAATTCGTCGTCGCTCCTTGTGTGTTAAATGTTCCAGCTTTTTGTTTCTCTGTGCCTGTTTCTTGTTTTTTTGGACTTCACCTGTTTTTGGACTCTGCCTCTGCCTTGTCCTTTTGGATTTGTTTGCCTCTATTAATCGTCCTGTGTGTACTGAACCTATCTTTTGACCAGTAAAGACTCATTTACTCACCTGAACTGCCTCCCTGAGTTGTGCGTTTGAGTCCATTCTCTCCTGGTTCACCAGTTTTTACACTGAGCACAAAAAGTAAGGAAATTTTTGTTTGGTAGATGTGTTTGTTTGGTAGGTATTTCTTTATTGTAACAATGCTTCTTGGCAATAGATCTTATACTGTTGGAAAGCCTGTTTATTTCCCTTTTAAATGGTGCCACATTTGTAAGGAAAGTACATTTGTGGGATGAGCAGCAGAGCTGAGCATGTGGGTTGCACCCATTAAAGATTTACCAAAACTTCTCTGCCAATGCCAAACAGCTTTTTTTTTTTTTTTTTTTTTTTTTTTGTTGACTCTTGTTTGGTGTTGTTTGGTAGATTGAATGTTGGAAGTCTGAAGAAACAAAACATTGGCAATTTAACAATTTATTCATTTAACAAACAGGAGCCTCAGTAACGTGTGGAAGAACCATACACAGCCACAACAGCCTGGCATCTCCTGGCGTCCCATTCTTCAGCCAGCATTTGTCATAAGTTAGCCAATGTGGTTGTTTTGGTCACTCTGGCACGAACAGCACGCCCAAGCTGATCCCACAAGTGTTAAATGGGGTTGAGGTCAGGACTGCTGGCAGGCCATTCCATCCTCTCCACTCCCAAATTCTGGAGGTAGTCTCTAATAAACCTTGCTCCGTGGGGGCGAGCATTGTCATCTTGGAGGATAGAGTTTGGTGAGTTTTGGGGAGTTTTTCCATATCCGCTGTGAGGGTCCAAAGGACAGAGGGATGTTGTACACTATATAGTCCAGGGGCCAAGGGGCTAATTTTCACAAACTGGTATCACTTAAAGGGACCAAACAATTTTGGTATTTTTGACTTTCTCTATGTATCTAGTTTACATTTTGGTATGGTAGACCTGCTTATCTAGTAGCTTAATAGATTTTTTTGGATGATCTTTGGGTCCTCCCTAAAATTGAAAATAGTCAAAATTGAGGCTTCTCCAAAAGGGACAGTGTCTGCCTTATCACATGAATCTTGGGAAATATTTATCAGAATGTCACCAAATTTGGTCAGCAAACAAGTCAGTGGTCCTGAAATATGTGTTTCTCTTCTATAATACACATTCTACATCTCGGAGGCGACGTCTTTCCACATACTGGCTTCCTTCGCCTGTCAAATGGAGCAGAGCTCTGTGGGGAAACAGTAGGAGAGACACAGCCGTAGGGGGAACCGGGATCTGACACAACACCGGAGAGAGAAGCAAGTCTGAGGGGCTGTGCGCCAGACAAAAAAGCAAGTGCGTTGCACTGAATGCGCGCCGCAACGGCGTCGCAGGTTGTGAACGCGCATTGGCACGCGCCTACATTGAATGGGTTTGTGCGCGCAAAAGACGCTACATCTGAACGCCCCCCATGCACACACACGTCAGGGTGCGTCTGCAAAAAAAAAAAAAAAAAAAAAGCTGCCACTGGAGGCAGCCCAGGGACAGGGGTAGCAGCATACGTGATACCCAATGCCATGACTGAACACAATAAGAAAAAATAACTGAACACCGGCCCTCGCAGCCCAAACGTCAGACAGCCCACCAGGAATTGTCCCGGTCCTCCCGATTAGCCACTCCAGGCCTGCCTCCTTTCCTCTGCAAACCTGGGAGTCTGCCTTAGGCAAGCAGAAGCACTCCCTTTGCCTCCTAGTTATGCGTCAAATAGCAACTGGGCAGCTCTGAGTGCTAGTAGGCCTACTGTAGGCTACAGTAACACTGAGTGTTAGCACAGTAACTGAGTAATCAATTTCCCCTCCTTGTGATTGTCTTCATTAACAAAATTGGTGCATATTTAAATAAAATATTTAAGAAAATTTGTAATACAAAAAATATTTGTCTTAATATGAGTGATCAACCTGGCAAGTTTCATGGGGACATCTATAAGTTAATTTTTCACCCTATTTGTAGTGTTTTGCCTACACAGATGCAAGTTTGTTTACAGAGTGATAACTATAATTAAGCTACTAGATAGGCAGGGCTATCATACCAAAATATAAACTAGAGACCTGTAGAGAGATAAAAATGCCAAAATTGTTTGGTCCCCGTGGGTGTTAGGGGCCTACCAAGTGTGAAAATTATCCCTTTAGCCCTTAATAGGGCCCTATTTTATTTGTCTGTTTTGAAGTTTTGGCTGCACGACTTACTTGTCAGGGGCTGGTGACATCAGATGGTGAGGTGAATAATCTAATAACCTACTTTTATGATATCATTCTTTGGTACATATAAATGCAATTTTGGGATGATTGGCTTATTTACATTAATAATGTCAAACACATACATGCCTTTTGGATTTTTTATTCCTTATTTCATGTCCGCCTATAATTCACGTGTGTTTAGGTGTATACATTTTTTAAAAGGAGCAAGGTACTGATGAAATCTCTGCTGCATTGTGTGCAGCAACTGTCTGTGAACATTCAGTCCAAATTTGGTGACATTCTGATAATTATTTCCCGAGATTCATGTGATGAGGCAGACACTGTCCCTTTTGGAGAAGCCTCAATTTTGACTATTTTCAATTTTGGGGAGGACCCAAAGATCATCCAAAAATTTTTATTAAGCTACTAGATAAGCAGGTCTATCATACCAAAATTTAAACTAGAGACATGGAGGAAGCCAAAAATACCAAAATTGTTTGGTCCCTTTAAGTGATACCAAAATCTGCCTTGGCCCTCTGAGGCAAATTGTTATTTGTGCTATTGGGCTTTATAAATAAGACTGATTGATTGATCGATTGATTGATTGATTGACTGATTGCCACTGGTTGCAGAATTTCATCTCAATATCTCTCTGCATTGAGATTGCCTCCAATGATGACTAGCCCCACACCATCACACTGCCTCCACCAAAAGATGTTACTCTATCAGTGCAGCAATCAGCAGAGCGTTCTCCGTGTCTTCTCTATACTTTGACCCTATGATCCAATTGCCGTAGGCAGAATCCAGACTCATCGGTGAACATAATGTTCCTCCACATGTTCAGGTTCCAGTGCACGTATTGTCAACACCAGCACAAACAGGCCTGACAGTGAAGGGCAGTCATGGCAGGCCTCCTGGAAGCCCTATGAGGCGGGTGCCAATCAGATGCCAGTCAGGCAAATCTTTCATGGGCGCAACTCAGCTCTGCTGCTCATCCCACAAATGCATGTTCCTTACAAATGTGGCACCATTTAAAAGGGAAATGAACAGGCTTTCCAACAGTATAAGATTTAAAGCTGTACCCGCCTACACCGCTCTTGTGATTAAACACACACAGGTTACGGTCACTCACCTTAAGCAGGGGTCTCCGTTGTTCAATTACAAATACAGTGGAGGTAAAGTCTCTTTCATTGGCTGCGCTCAATGCCTGAATGGCAAAAACATTCTGCACACTTACTTCCAGGTTAGGTAATATTTTAGCATGCTCCTCCCACAACCATAAAACCTCAAAAGAATTCCCCTTGGGTGTCTTGAACTCGATGTAGGGTGCCACCTCATCCTTGGGCTGCAAGGTTCTATTACTGGAGTGCTCCATGTTGGTGACAAATGTGACGAGGGGGTCAAACGTTCGACTTGTGTCACTAGCCATGTTTCCATCAGCCTGTGTAGATGCGCATCTAGAAGTATCGCATTGGAAAATTATGATGGAAACAGCAAAATTCAAATTAAAATCCTGTGATTCGCACAAACTAAAATACGCTTGCTTTAGCCAGGTTTTGGTTGATTTAAAAAAATGCTGATACGCAAAACGAGGGATGGAAACAGTTGTGTTCGAATTAAGTCTGACGTAGTGCGCCTCTCTCCATGGTGATATCCACACTCCGGGTCGGGAAAAATTGTGCGAGTTCGTAGTTTTCACCAAAGTCCGTATATATAATGGAAACACACAGGATTCATATTTCTTTTGATGCACATTTCCCAATGATTCAAATCACTTTTGGATGGAAACATAGCTACTGACTCAAAATAAAAAGAATTGATGAATTAATGATTGAAAGGCTTGATGATAGTGATTTAGATGCCAAAATATAATCCACATACTGCTCATCTTTTTCATTTGTTATATTCTGAAAAATAAATAATATTTTTGGTCTCATCCATTGCCCGCCTGCGTGTAATACATTTTTCCCCATGCCCCAACCCATGAATTTATATACATACATGTTTTTACCTGTTCCACAGCTTTTCTCAGGGTCCCTGTCAGTGCAGGACTTTTCAGGACGGTTTGCAGAAATAGTGTATAACTACTACCTGGGAGTATTTTTACAGACCTTTTGTAACATATGCTAAAGAAACCAGAAAACTTCCTGCCTCTGGTGTGTTTTAAGACACTTCCTGCTATGGGGAATTTTTTAACATGACTCATTATATTCATCCCTATCTCTATCAAAGCAAGTGTTCCTCACAGCCACAGAGGGGCACTCTTCACAAATAAACCCAGTTGTGTGCACTGTATATAGTCAGTTTTAACTGGGGGAACCATTTTTGCAGCCATGGAGCCTTTATGTCTAGGCAGTGGGAGTACAAGTCTCTTTTTGCACTCACAAGCATATGAACATGCAACACACACAGGAAACCACAAACATGAGCTAAAACGTGCTTCTCCATCTCTCGTCTCATCACTCGTCTATTACAGTAGTCTCCTTAAATAGTGAGGACACAAGCAAAAGCAGAAGGTGATAGCGAGCAAACACTCAAGAGCTGTTCCTATTCTTTAGTCACACACTGCTTCACTTGTGTTTGTCTTACTTTCAGAATGAGCTTTCAGAATGAAATGCATAAAATGTACTTGTGAAGCCAAGTA
Organism: Epinephelus fuscoguttatus; assembly: GCF_011397635.1. Classification (NCBI taxonomy): domain Eukaryota; kingdom Metazoa; phylum Chordata; class Actinopteri; order Perciformes; family Serranidae; genus Epinephelus; species Epinephelus fuscoguttatus. Next base: position 32,978,453 of record NC_064774.1, read on the forward strand.
ACTGATGACATAATAATGTAAATCAAAAGGGGGCATTGTGATGTTAGAGACACTGTATGCCTACAAGCTTAACTTCTCATAATGCATCATATAGACCAATATCATTGCAACAGATGTCTCAGCTGGTCTCAGCCACAACCCAGAATAAGCACATCGACTTCCTTCTTGCTGTCATTCCACAAAGTTACAGCAGAGAAAATATGCCTCGAACACAGTAGTTTCAAAGTAGCTTAAGTGACTATAAATGTCTAATCACAACAGTGGAAAATGTATTACTTATTGTGTGTTTAGGTCATTAGGGGATGAATTAATGTAATCTCTGCATCATGCTTTGATGCAGAGATTACATTAATGATGAATGATGAAATGAATTTTGATGCTTTGATGCTCTGAGACTGGACCCAAGGAGCAACCTGCCTCTCATACTGTACATGCAGAAATATGCACCTAGCAGCACCCATGACCATGCACAGGATAAAAAAAACATCAACATTCATAGTTTTTTTTTTGTTTCTCATTGTGGTCATTTTTAGTCTCTTTGTAGTTGTTTACATATCTTTGAAGCCATTTTAAGTCTCTTTGTAGTTGTTTACTGTATGTCTCTCTGTAGCCATTTTAATTCTGTGTAGCTTTACATCTCTTTGTGGTCATGTTAATTTGTTTGCCTCTCTTTGTAGCCATGTTAAGTCTCTTTGCTTATGTCTCATTGTAGCTATGTTAAGTCTCTCTGTAGTTGTTTACGTGTCTTTGTAGTTGTTTATGTCTCTTTGTGGTCATTTTAAGTCTCTTTGTAGTTGTTTACATCTCTATGTAGCCATGTTAATTCTTTTTGTTGTTGTTTTCATCTTTTTGTAGCCATGTAAAGTCTCTTTTTAGTTGTTTACATCTCCTTGTGGCCATTTAAAGTCTCTGTAGTTTTTTACATGTCTTTGTGGCCATGTTACAAAGTTTACATCTCTTTGTGGCCATTTAATTCTCTTTGTAATTGTTAATGTCTCTTTGTAGCCATTAAGTCTCTTTGTTGTTGTTTACATCTCTTTGTAGCCATGTTAAGTCTCTTTGCAGCTACTACTGCAGCTTAGTTGTTTTAGTTCTCTTTGTGGTCATTTTGAGTTTCTTCTAGGTCATTATGTGTCTCTCCGAGTGACATCTTTAGTCATGTCAGAACTATGCATTTCCACAGCTCCTCTGAGATCAATGCCACAATTTGGGAAATCTTTTGGTTAACCAATCACATTCTTTACATGCTTCTCCCTCTCGCTTGTGACTGTTGTTGGTGTAATTTGTTTTTTTCCTTTTGTTGTGAAGTTTATGATGTGTTTTTGTGTTTGTAATTGTACATGTGCATGATTAGCATAACATGAGTGACGTCAGTTTGCATTGACTGTACACAAATTACCGTAAAACCAAAAGTCAGTATTGCCTTTGAGTACCTTTGAGTACATTGCACCACGCAACGTGGTGCAATGCAAAGCAAAGCAAAGCAACGCAACATATCATAACATAATATTATGTTATTTGCTAGCGCCTGAGTCCCCTACGAGGCTTTCTCTGACATGTGCCTGTGTGTCTGAATGTATGAGCTGTGTACCTGACAGTTATGTTGCCTCTCGTGTATGTTGTTAGCAACTTATTCCTTTTTATATGTGCTTTATAAATAAATTTGAGTAACATAACACAACCTACGCATAGCGTATCTACATCCCGTTTTTTTAACACAACATTGACTTTTGCTTCAACTTGAACATGGTAAATGGACCTGCACTTGTATAGTGCCTTTCTAGTCATCTGGCCACTCAAAGCGCTTTTTACACCACGATTCACATTCACATTCACCTGTGACTCAGTTTTTTTTTAACACACTCACACACCGATAGAACAGCCATCGGAAGCAATTTGGGGTTCAGTATCCTGCTCAAGGATACTTCAACAAGCAGACTGGAGGAGCCAGGGATTGAACTGATGGTCTTCCAATTAGTGGACGACCCGCTCTACCTCTGAGCCTCAGCTGCCCATGAACCACAGTCTCTTGGGTTAAGGGCTTGTTTGGTTTGACCCATCCATCTCAGCTCCTTCCCACCCTATGCAGACTTTCTAGCTCTTTAAACTTCTTCAGTTGCTCTTAGCGTCAAGTATTGCTGTGGATGGGTTTATACTGGAGTTAGTTGGACACTTGGTGCATCTAATAAATATGGTAAACTGTGCTTTTGGAGTCAATATTACATGCCGAGGGGCATGACAAAGTTATCTGTATATGACAACATGGGGATGAAAATGGACTAAATGATATCCGTGGAAGAGTGTTTTTATTTTCCTTGAGTTTATGCTGAATAAATGGGTGAATTATAAGTGGCCCCCCACCTCTCTTACATTGTTGTTGTTTTGAATCTTTTTGTCTTCAATAGGCGGGTTTTTTTGTTGTTTTTTTTGTAGTCTTTTACATCCCATTGTAGTTGTTTTGGGTCTCTTCATGGTCATTTTGACTGTCTTTGTAGTTGTTTACATGTCTTTGCAGTCATTTTGTGTCTCTCTGCAGCTGTTTTGCATATCTTGGTAGTCGTTTTGTTTTCTTTGTGGTCATTTTAAGCCTTTTTGCAGTTGTTTACTTCTCTTCATAGCCATGTTAAGTCTCTTTGTAGTTATTTACTTCACTTTGCAGCCATTCTAAGTCTTTTCTCTTTGTAGCCACATTATGTGTCTGCCCCATTTCTACCCCTTAAATCTTCCACTTGGTATTGAGTGCCCTTGTTTGCAAGATAACTCTTGATGAGGGAAGTGAGAAATATTTGGGTAGAGATCTTTCCCTAAATAATGAGACAACACTTCATGCAAACTGGCGTGGCCGATGTGCAGGCATACGTCATGCACAGTAGCAACGCAATGAAAATGCTGGCTCCAGTGCTTGTGTTGTGGCGTGTGCTATGTTTATTCCTCTCCATCTGATGAATCAACGGAGAAGAAATGCTGAAAACAGGGGGCGCCTACGATGTCTTCTGGTTCTGATTGGTTTTGTACAGGTAAGTTGATTTGTTTAAATATTTTGACGCTGTGTTCAACTGAGTTGCTGATGAGTTTACACTAGTCCAACCATCTGTTGTTTGTATAGCCTACATTCCAATTGTACAGTAACACATTGTTTTCCAAAACTTGTCGAAGTTGCTGACTTTGCAAGATGTTCTGGGAAATTTCATCTTCCACTTTGTTAAAAGTGTGGGTCAGGCCTCCCTTGGAATCTAAGGTGGGTTTTAAGTGTTGGAAACCACTTCCACTACCTCAATTCTGTTTTGGGACACTACTAGAATAAATGTGAACGCACACAACCAAGTGCAAGTGGGCATTTCTTGGGTATTGGGACAGGCCCTAAGTCTCTTTGTTGTTGTTTACATCTCTTTGTAGCCATGTGAAGTGGTGTCCCATTTCTTAGGGAAAGATCTCTACCCTAATATTTCTCACTTCACCCTCATCAAGGGTTATCTCGCAAACGAGGACACTCAATACCAAGTGGAAGATTTAAAGGGTAGAAATGGGACAGGCCCTTAGTCTCTTTGCAGCTGTTTTGCATGACTCATTTTGCTTCTCTTTGCAGTCATTTTGAGTCTCTTCTAGGTTGTAATGTGTCTCCTCAAATGACATTTTCAGTAGCTTTGTTCAGTAATCCATCTAACTCAGATAAAGGACTCAATTGCACAGCTCAGAAAAAGGTCAAAGTCCAGTTTATTAAACAACGGGCAAAATGCTAAATTAGAAAGACTGTAACAGAGTTCACTGCAGCCTGCAGTTTCTCAGTGATAGGCACCTGTGGCTTTTCATGGTAATACTCGGTATACACCCTATATGTACATGTACATCACCAGCGATTAATAACCTGAGCCACAGCTGATATAACAGTGAGATTGTGGTTGACTTTGCATGCATGTGATTGGTCTTATTGCTCCTTCCAGCGACAACACAGTCAATCAATCAATCAATTTTATTTATAAAGCCCAATATTACAAATCACAATTTGCCTCACAGGGCTTTACAGCATACGACATCCCGCTGTCCTTATGACCCTCGCAGCGGATAAGGAAAAACTCCCCAAAAAAGCCCCTTTAACCGGGAAAAAAACGGTAGAAACCTCAGGAAGAGCAACTGAGGAGGGATCCCTCTTCCAGGACGGACAGACGTGAAATAGATGTCATACAGAACAGATCAACATGATAAATTAACAGTAATCCGTATGACTCAATGAGACAGAAAGAGAGACAGAGAGAGAGGCAGAGAGAGAGAGATGCAGGTAATGACAGTAGCTTACAACAACATTATTGAAAGTAATAATGTTATAGTTATAGTTCTGGCTACTGTCGTACAATATGTTGAAAGTATGTATTAATATCTGACAATAGTCATATGTGTATAGTAACAGTAGAAGTATGACTGATGACTAATGATGTCAGCAGCAGCAGGAGGCATCTGGCAGGACCACGGCAGCAGCACAACCACACACGTGGTGTGGTTTCATTGTGAAAGTTGTGCAGCAGTATGTCACAGTTCTGCTCCTCTGCTCACGTCATGCAGTAATTTTCCATTTATCCCACCTCTGCTCCACTCTGACTGCCAGCCACATCCATCTCATCAAGGCAACTTTGCTCACCTGCTCAACTCAGCCTGCCACCTCATCAGCCCATCTCCACTCACCTGCTTTCAATCACTGTCTGGCTCTGTATTGTGGGTACATCCCAAGTCCCTTAAAATTACTGCTAACCACCTAACCTAGCCACCTTACCAAAGAGCATGGATACCAAGAGGCGCCACTAGGGGCGCTACCGCCATTTTGGACTGTTATGCCCAGACAACATGCAAGATGTCAAGGAGAGAGGAGGAAAAAAGTAAAAGAAAACAGTGTAGTGCAATTAACTGCAACAACTATCAGTGGAACACCCCGCACCTGGCCTTCCACCGTTTCCCGAAGGATCCCGACAGGTGAGAATTCCTGAGGTGTAAGTTTTAAAGTGTTTTAATATCCATTTAATATGCCAGTTTTGGAGGGAAGATATATGTATATATGTATATATAGGCCTATATATGGCCTCTTGGACCATTCATATCAGAACTGATTACTGCTTTAGCATTAAAATATATCGTATTAAAATAGCCTATGCATTATTATTATTATTATTATTATTATTATTATTACTGTCCCCTTACTGTACAAACTGTAAATAAATCTTTGTTCCTGACTATGTGACGTCGCCATTGATGTGTTTCTAGTGAAAATATTGATATTTGTTTTTTTGGGTTTTTTTTTTTGGTAGATTGGCTTATGGGGTGATTTTGAAGGAGTAATTAAGTTAATCTTGTAGTGGATGTAATATGTAGAGATGCCATCTCGGCTGTTTTTCCTCATTTTGTTTTTTTTAAAGTCTATATTTTGCTTTACAAAAACGTGAAAAAGCAGCTGTGACCAAGCTATCACGAGGTGAGTAACATTCATTCATTCATTCATCTTCTAACCGCTTCATCCTCTTGAGGGTCGCGGGGGGGCTGGAGCCTATCCCAGCTGACATTGGGTGAGAGGCAGGGTACACCCTGGACAGGTCGCCAGACTATCGCAGGGCTGACACATAGAGACAAACAACCATTCACGCTCACATTCACACCTATGGACAATTTAGAGTTATCAATTAACCTAGTCCCCAATCTGCATGTCTTTGGACTGTGGGAGGAAGCCGGAGTGCCCGGAGAGAAACCCACGCTGACACGGGGAGAACATGCACACTCCGCACAGAAGGGCTCCCACGCCCGGGATCGAACCGACAACTCTCTTGCTGTGAGGCGAGAGTGCTAACCACCACACCACCGTGCCGCCCGAGGTGAGTAGCAGTGTAAGCATAATTAATAGCGATATACTTAAGTTTGTCTGTGTGTTTTTGTATGCAAGCGGGTCTGCTGCGGTCTGCTGACAGTCCAAAATGGCGGCGGTAGGACGAAACCATGGGCGAGTCTGTTGCTATGGGGCGTTCTACTGAGCTTCGCCTCTTGGTATCCATGCTCTTTGACCTTACCTAACTGTTTAGTCCCTCCTACTTAGGAAAACATGCAAGGAGTCAGGAGTTAGGAGTAAGGAGCGAGGATTGCTGATTAAGAGACATGAGATGGCCTTACTCTGAAGCGTCACGTAAAGCGACATCCTTTTCTGATGACGGCAGAACAGCTGGATCTGCTGCATAACGGAGCCAGCGTTTGGCGTACATCCCAAGTCCCATTATATTCACTGATCAAAGCTGTAACCCCCACCCCCCGCCGTTATGACTTTGGTCACACACTTTTGCATGTATTACCATTGTTATTGAGTCATTTACCGAAGTTTTTCACAATTAAAGAACTGTCTGTAGCCCTGCCACTGTCACTGTGATGAGTATCATTATCATTATTATTACCATCATCATTATCACTATTATTAAATCCACTCACCATTATTCAACAAGTCAGCTGCTGAGTGAAAAAGACATATCAGACCTGTCAGTCTACCTCAATCAATTCGATTTATTTATAAAACCCAATATCACAAATCACAATTTGCCTCACAGGGTTTTACAGCATACCACATCCCGCTGTCCTTATGACCCTCGCAGCGGATTAGGAAAAACTCCCCAAAAAAACCTTTAAAAAACGGTAGAAAGCTCAGGAAGAGCAAGTGAAGAGGGATCCCCCTTCCAGGACGGACAGACGTGCAATAGATGACGTACATAACAGATCAACATGATAAATTAACAGTAATCCGTATGACACAATGAGACAGAAAGAGAGACAGAGACAGAGAGAGATGCAGGACAGACGGTAATGACAGTAGCTTACAACAACATTAATGAAAGTAATAATATTAATATTAATAATAAATATTACCTACAAGCTATTAAACATTATTCCACTCTCATGACATGCAGGACAATTAATGATGGGCAAATGTGTTTGTGTGTGTGTGTACGTGTGTGTGTGTGTGTGTGCGTGTGTGCGTGTGTGCATGTGTGCACGTGGTGTTATATCAACACGTGTGGTTCTGGACATGAGCAGCTGCACATTTAACAGCCACACATCACCGACAGTCCGCTGAACAACACAACGGGTTGTGAATGAAATAAACTTAATAACAACATGACAGTCTTGCACGAAATATTATTAACGTTACTCTTTGTAGTCACGTAGGCATGTGAATTACAGCGTTTCATTGCAAAGAATGCATGTAACGAGTACACTTTAGCTGTTTCTCCACCATCTCGTTCAAATGAGCCAGATGTAGGGGGCGGGTATTTATATGTCAGAGCCTCAAGCTGAAAAAGACTTCCTGTTAGGAACCTCTCGTGTTACCTTACTCATCACACCTAACAGATCCCTCCTAACTCCTAACGCTAAAGACGCTTAAAGATGCAGCTGACCTCGAACGACTTCCGGTTCAAGTAAGGAGTTAGGAGTTAGCAGTATAAAATTAAGAGACTTGGGACGTACCCAAAGACTCCTGCTCTCCACACACTCACTGCCAGATTGTTCTTCGCTTCTTCAACCTCATGCAAGACATTCCAGCACTCACTCTTGGCTTGATTCCCCAGTACCAACCCTGCTTGATCCCGACCTGTCTTCATCATCTGTTTCCCGGTAAACTCACCAGCCTTCTGTCCCTGACCACGAGTTTGGCCTCAGTGTCTCTTGTTTCTGTCTGCCTGTGGCTGTGTGGTGTTTTCCAGCCATGATGTTACAAAGTGAGTGTTCCCATCTGCTGTCAGTCGCCTGCTGTGAGACACAACACATTGCCTTGTGTGTGTGTCCTTCTCTTACCTACCTCATGGCTCATTCCCTGGACCCTGAACCCAGAGACTGTGTAGGGGCTCTGCGCCTGAAGAATTAATTGTCAGCTTATGTTCATGTTACCTTATAATAAAAGTCATTACCAACAGTCACACCGGAGTGCTGCATTTGGCTACAGTCACATCTCGTGACAGTACAGTCTGGCCAGAAATGTACCCAGCCCGCTCTTCCTCACCGTGGAGCCACCACAGATGGATCCAATCATTTATAGACCTAGCCGTTAGCCAGTTCTTGGGATCTCTCAAGTTCTTGTTCCTGCTGAGCTGCAGCATTCTCAAGTCCCTGTTTGTACAGAACTGCAGCACTCTCAAGTTCCTGTTCCTGCTGAGCTGCAGCACTCTTAAGTCCCTGTTCGTACAGAACTGCAGCACTCTCAAGTTCCTGTTCATGCCGAACTGTAGCACCCTTGAGTTCCTGATCATGCTGAGCTGCAGCACTTTCAAGTTCCTGTCCATGCTGAGCTACAGCACTCCCAAGTCCCCGCTCCTGTGATGCTGCAGCAGCCTCAAGTCCCCACTCCTGCTGGGCTGCAGCAGCCTCCAGTACCCGCTCCTGCTGGGCAGCTGCAGCCTCCCGGCTGGCCTCTAGATCTGCTCTGCCTCCCGGCTGGCCTCCAGACCTGCTCCGCCTGTCAAGTCGGCTTCCAGACCTGCTGTGCCTGTCACGTCAGCCTCCCGGCCGAACTCCAGATCTGCTCCGCCTGTCATGTCGGCCTCCCGGCCGGCCTCTAGGTCTACTCCACCTGTCACGTCAGCCTCCAGGTCTGCTCCGCCTGTCACGTCGGCCTCCCGGTTGGCCTCCAGATCTGCTTCGCCTATCTGGTCAACCTCCTGGCCACCCTCCGGATCTGCTTTACCTGTCTCGTTGGCCTGCTGGCCGCCCTCCAGCTCGGCTCTACCTGTCTGCTCAGCCTACTAGTTGGCCACCGGATCTGATCCGCCCATCATGCCAGCCTCCTGGCCGCCCTCAAGATCTGCCTCTCCTGTCTGCTCTGCATCCTGGTCGCCCTTCAGATCACTCCAGCATCCCGATCATCCTCCTGGGTGGTTCTGCTCAGATGTCAGGCCCTCAGTCTGTCCATCCAAGGTTCTCTGCTCCGCCCCTGTCCAGCCCTCTGGGCCTTCTGCCAGAGGTCTCCTGCTCCACCCTTGATCAGTTCCCAGACCAACATTTGATCCAGATTTCCTCCTCCAGACCACCACCACCCGCCCAACTCATTATATGGACTTGGAGACGTATCCAAGATGTGGAGATGTACCCGAGGGATTCTACAAGTTCGGCCTCAGCGTCTGTGATTTCGGTCTGCGTGTGGCTGTGTGGTATTTTCCTGCCACAACATTACAAAGTGAGTGTTCCCACCTACTGTCAGTCGCCTGCTGTGAGACACCACACAGTGAGTACGTTTACATGCACACCATATTCCTGTATTATTCGGAATATCCTCAATATTCATGTAAACACGATTAAGGTCATATTCCGGTCGGAGAATATTCCGAATGAGACCCCTGGCATATGCCTGTTTTAACCAGAATATTGTGACATGTTTCCACCGTAATCGGAAAATGCCCCGTATGGAATATTCAGTTACGCCTGCGCATGCTTGATTCGCAAGGAATCCTGGGTTGTTTAGGGTTATGGCAAGCGGGGAGAACAGCATGGCGAGAAACAGCAAGAGCCAGCATTTTTGGAGTGAGGAGGAGACTGCAGTCTGTCTTCAGATAATGAAAGAGTTAAATATCATGGAGTATATCGATGGAAGAAAACAAATAGCGACATCTTCAAAAAGGTGTGTGAGAAGCTTAAGGAGGCTGGTTTTATTCGTACAGCCGACCAGGTGAAACACCAAAGGAAAACTCTCAAGGCGGCATATTCAAAAGCCAAAAAACAGAACACCAGCGGCTCTAATCCGTCCAGTTTTGTTTTTTTCACCGCTTTGGACGAAATATTGGGACAGAGACCTCTGGCGATGGCAGAAGCCTCAGGCAGACTTGATATCGGCTTTGAGGGGAACTGCCCATTGGTTCGACAGCCCATTGGTTCGACATCCCATTGTTCCGACCATATTAAACTCATTGTTCCGAAGTCCGTTCCGAAATCATCATGATGCCCTGTGGTTAAGGTCTGGTTAGGTTTAGGCACAAAAACCACTTGGTTAGGGTCAGGAAAAGATCACGCCCGCCAGCACTGCGGACAGTCGGACTAATGGGATGTTGAACCAATGGGCTGTCGAACCAATGACATGGACCCGGCTTTGAGACCCATGTTGACATCGTCAGCGCCGGTAAGTTTAGCTAACTAGCTAGTTCAAAACAAGTCAAATACTAACTGTTAGCCTCTCAAATAGCTGCTAATGTTTGTCTGGTTGCTAAACCTGTTGTCCCCAAGCCCACAACCGGACCGTAGTGAGAGTAACACTCCTACCTAGAAGTACGTAACCAAAGCTAGAAATAAGCATACCCGAGTTCTGACATTATGTTTTTTTTTTTCATAACTTTATAGAGAATGATGTAGAACCAACACGGCCACCCACTCCTCTGGCCGAAGGGGAAACAAGTGGCAGTAGCTCACCTGCTGATGATGACCAGCAACATCGTAATGGTAAGTTATCCTACATACAATGGTTTGTTTATGATGATGTGATGTTTGCTATACTTACAGTTTAGCTAACGTTAGCTTTACAGAATATTAGACTTGGGATGCTAGCTACTATGAGTTCCTGAATTATGTTTTGTATTTGCATATAGCTATAGAAAACAGAGCTGATGATTCTGCTACACTGCCATCCACTGCTACAGCTTTGCCTGTTCAGGGTAAGATTTCAATACCTTGCTTGTAATGCATAACAACAGTGCAACTGAATCAACAACAATACCACTAAATGAACTGAAAACAGCAGTATTGTAATGTTACATTTGTGTGGTTCAGATAATAGTATTCTTAGCTAAAAGTGCTACTGTATTTCTTGTCTAGGTGCGTCAAGACGCAGAAGGCCTTGTAGCAGTGCTCATCAGCATTACAAGTTCCTGGAAAGAGTGCAGCAGACACAACGCCAGTGGTTGGGGCAGCAAAGAGAGCTGAGCTGTGTCAGGGAGGAAAGGATCTTAACCCAGCAACTAACCCAAGTAGTTGCTGACACTGCCTGCTCAACAGGGTTTTTAATCAACCAAATACTCACATCATTAAGCCACTTCACATCCCAGGCCACTCCACAGCCCCAGCATATCCTCAGTCCCATGACATGTACCAAAGGTTCAGATACTCACCTGACAGCCACCCTGGGCATCACTCTCCAGCACAAACTCCACACCCAAGCACACCTTCATCTGAAAGTCATGCAGATGACCATAGTGAACCAAGGTTCTACCAACACTTGTAGTGAGACAGTTGTGCATTATTTGTTCTTTGCCCATCCATGTTGTTTAGGCCCACACTTTTGTTTTGAGGCTGCAACTTGATTTCACATTTCAGTGCATGTTGCACTTTATTTCTTAAGAAAAGGAAATCTATATTTTTATTTACTTTAAGTAAATGTGATTTATTTGTTGGCTTTTGAAATATAGCTGTTAGCTATACTGTACAAAATGTTCACAAAAGTTTACAAAAAGTGTTTACAAAAAAGTTAACTTAAATATGTAAACATACAGGGCGTCAGTGGCTTAGTGGTAGAGCAGGCGCCCCATGTACAAGGCTGTTGCTGCAGCGGCCCAGGTTCGACTCTAGCCTGTGGCCCTTTGCTGCATGTCACTCCCTCTCTCTCCCCCCTTCACACTTGTCTGTCCTATCCTATCAAATAAAGGCTAAAAAATGCCCCAAAAAATATCTTAAGAAAAAAAAAATGTGAACATACTGCTCCTTCAACAGTGGCTGTTAGCTGTACTTTATAAAATGTTTACAAAATGTCAACACAAGTTTACAAAAAAGTTGACTTAAATATGTAAACATGTTACAGAAACAAGTTTGGAATTAAACTTTTTTTTTTAAATAAAGCTGTGAAAGTGTAAATTCAAAGCAAGTGTTTAACTTTGAACCTCAGATGTGTGCAACTATATAACTAGTGCTCTTAAAATTATTCAACACCCAACCTCTTAAATGTGTGCACCCTCTGTTTATAACTGGTGCTGGTAAATGTCTATCCCTCCTACACCAAGCGCCTACAGAGGGGGAAATGTGCAGCCATGTAAGCAGGTAGTGCTTGTCTGACAGAGGTGGCATCATCAGTATTGTGGGTATTGTTGGCATGTTGCACCGGTTGAGGGAACTGCCTCTTGAGAGCCGCTGCTTCCTCTGCCCATCCAGGGTGGACCTGCTCTTTCTCCCTCTCGCAGAAGTTGTGCAGGGCACAACACGTTGCAACCATGAAGGGGGTAAAAGTAAAATGGAAATCACTGCGCTTCAGGAGTATTCGCCATCTGGACTTAAGCCTCCCAAACGTGGTCTGCACTGCTGTTGTTGCCGAGCTCAGGTAAAAGTTGAATGACTCCTGCCCTGGTGTCAGTCTGGGACACTGCGGGTAACCCTTCATGAGCCAAGGCAAGAGTGGATATGCAGGATCTCCAAGTATGAAGAAACCCACATCCTTCCCTTCAATCTGCACATCTCTCTGAAACAGGATATTAGAATATGAACATCAAACATAAATAGGCTATTATCAGTCTAGTCATAATAGTTTGTCATTTCATGACATGCATAAAATGCCAGGTACCTGGCAACTCAAATGATACATGACATCTCTACATGCATACCTTTGGAAGCCGGTGGGAGTTCCAAAACAGATCAGACTGCTTGAGGACATTGGCATCATGGGCTGAGACGGGGAAACTGGCGGCGTAGGTGAGGTGGTGAATTGAAGCCAGATTCATCTCATACATTTAATGTCATCACATATCAGACTTACAGATCCACATAATCATAAACACCCAAGCCTGCAGTGTTATAGATGTGTTCCTTTAGCGAGCCATTAGGCCTACTACTGTATTTGCAGCACTATGTTCATACATCATACGACCATCTTCAAATGATATAGAGCGGTGGATAGCACTGATTGATTATTAATTGTGACAAGGTGTCTAATTGCTGAGTAAGCATAGATATAGTGCGATGACAGCTGTGCGTAATGCTGCACAATGGATGCGCTGACACTGCTTGAAGATCATGCCAATGGTAGAATCAGGGTGGAGAGAGTTTTTAGGGACCACGGAGGCCCATTTCCTGGCCCATGACGATGACTGGCTAATAAGCCAATTTAGATTCCCTAGAGCAGTGCTCCTGGATCTATATGCTGAACTGGGTCCAGTGTTAAACTGACCGACCCGCCGGAACCGCGTCATCCCGATGCATTTACGGGTGCTGCTGACCACTCTTGGGTTTCTGGCAACAGGCTCTTTCCAGCGGGAATTAGCCAACAGGTATGTGTCAGATGTGATTAACAATATATCATGTTATATGTTCTGACTAAAGCCCCGTTTGGGTATGATATAATGCAGTTAAATTCTGTCCTTAGGTGTGGGATATCGCAGCCATCCCTAAGCACAATAATGCCAGCCGTTTTGGATAGCATTGTTAACATGGACAGTCGATACATCAGTGGGTGAACAGGCCAACATTAAAAGGCAATTTGTAGCAATGTCCAGTTTTCCAAATGTAATCGGCGCAACTGACTGCACTCACATCCGAGTGAAAATGAATTTGTCTAAGTGAACCCTAAAAATGTGCATACAATCAATGCACAAGTTATTTGTGCCTCAAACATGGTTCTGACAAATTTAGTGGCACGGTGGCCTTGCTCCACACATGACTCATTCATCCTGATGCACAGCAGTGTAGGGAACAGACTGCAGGCAGGCGCTGCCCATGATGTCTGGCTCCTTGTTAAGTACATAAACACCATTGTAGAAATTCTAATGATTAAAGCCTGATTTATAATTACTCTTCTGTTATACCTTGCAGGTGACAGTGGCTACCCCCTGGCTCCTCACCCCATTCACCAACCCGCAGAACGCAGGGAGGGAATTTGATTTTTCCCTAACCAATCAGTAGAGATCAACGACTCACCCAGAATCTGACGTCATTAGTATCCATGCCTCGGGGGTGCCGAAAACAAGCGAGCATTGCCCGTTTAAAATGTCTCCGTTGTCGTGCACGCCCAGCTGCATCGCCGTTAAATCCAGTTTAGCAGCTTCCTTAATTCAGTCATCCATTAACGCGAGTAGTGGCGAAATACCTTGATAGTATCGTTAATGTGATCTGTAGGATCTGTAACTGTCGCCATTGTTGCTATCCTCACCAGTTACCCACCGGCGCACAGCTTGACATCAGCGAGGCGCTGATTGGCTAATCGCTGGACCCGCTCCCACTCCCGGTGTTCATTGGTCCTTCCATCGTTTGGACGAGATAAATCGCAAATTCATTGCAGTATGCCAGACCAGAGATGCAAGCCTACTCAGTTGAGTGGGTGGGGTCTATGGTCTGGAACCAGGCTACTATCACCCAACAAAGGTATGTAAAATTATTAGGGCGTGTGGTGTTCTGCACAACCTGGCACTGAGGGATGCCATTCCCTTCCCGCCTGGCCTCCCTCCCCCACAGCATGAGGACCCCGACCTACAGCCACCTCCCTGACATGAAAAATTTCAACAGGGAACAAGGCTCCGTGAAGGTGTCATGCGGTGTTTGAAATAAGACAGCAAGTATGTTTCATTTTTTAACAAGATCTATAATGGAGATGGCAATTTCAGACATGACATCATACATGTTACTGATGACTGTGTGTATTTGTTGGAGTTCGTCTCTGACTTAAAATTGATTGTACTGATGGTGTCCCTCTCCCAGGTGCTGAGCAGTGCACTGGTGCTGGGGACAGCCAGGCCTGCAGCCACGGTGCCAGGACACACCATGCCGAGAACCTCCTCGTCACCCAACACAACACATAAGTCCACTGTGCCTTTTCACAAGTCTCTGTTGAAATATTTAATTCATACATTTAATAAACAGATAAAACTGTACTTAACCGGTCTCCTCTGTGGTCTCCACCAAATCTGTGTCTCCTTCCCTCTCCGACACTTGGCCACACACGCTGGCCGTCCCAAGGATGAAGGCCATTTTGGTGTCCAGTGGTGTGGGCTCAGGTGTGCCCTGGGCCCCACCTGTAGCAGACACGCTTTGGCGGTGCCATGCCACTTCCCTCTTGGCCTCCACCTTCAGATCAGACCACTTCTCCACCTCTGCCACAGATCTCTCTGTTGCACTCACACTATTTACTCACTTGTTTTTCTTTTATTAGTGACGCCACTACTGTGACCACCAAATAATATAATTTTCCTGGCCTCCACCTCCCCCACAAGCACCTCTGTTTCGTTCTCTGTGAAATTCCTTTTCCTTGTCCTTGTCTTCTCTGCCATGATTGGTGCATGAAATGCCACTGATCAGCAGGCTTATTTATATGCAAAAATATTCATGAGGTACCTTGCATTGACCGTTCGTGGTATAATGTGGGTGTGTAGAGGGCCGGATATGAGGTGAATCCACCTGCACAACCTTCCAGGTGGACTGTGATTTATAAAGGGAAAAGTGCTTGCAGGTGTGCGTGCGCAAGGTTTTATAAATCAGATTATTTTTTGGTGTACGCCATTTTCAGCTTTTGGGCGCAGTGCACTTTTAGTATCCTATGCAATGTTTTATAAATGAGCCCCAAATGATTCTGTTACTGCAATGCCTTTTTTTTTTTTCAATGTAGCCTACTGCAAAACTAAATGGTTTGTGACCTGGCCGCCATGTTGGAAGTAATCGAGCCAAAACAAAGCTCCACCCAGAGGCCACTGCAAACTTTCTTATTTTGCAGCTAAACAGTTGGATAGAGTACTGAAAGTCTATGCTCCCATACAATATGACTCAAGTAAAAGTGAAAGTTACCATTTGAGAAACCTCCTCAAGTAAAGGTAAAAAAGTACCTGGTTAATAAAATACTTAAAGTATGCTCGACAAAGCACGAGGAAGACGCTGAGGACTACACGTGGCGACAGGCAGGAGATCACTGAGAGCTCGAGCGAGGAGCACCAGCATAGGGAACAATCCAGCACAGGAGACAGTGAGAGAGTGGCTTAAGTAGCTGGCTGATTAGGCAGAACAAGCTGCAGGTGTACTGGAAGCCCTGCTCCCAGTGATCGCCCCGCCTCCCGGCACATCCCCTGCAGACAGAGGGAGAGAGATATCAGAAACATATTTTCACAGAAAAAACGACAAAAAACCGGACCATAACAGTACCCCCCCCTCAATGGACGCCTCCTGGCGTCCTACCTGGCTTACCCGGAAACCTGTCATAGAAGTCCTGAAGCAGTCGTGGGTCGAGGATGAGGGAGCGCCCAATCCAGGAGCGCTCCTCGGGTCCGTACCCCTCCCAGTCGACCAGATACTGGAACCCTCTGCCCCGTCGGCGTACGTCCAGAATCCGGTTGACGGTGTAGGCCGGATGGCCCTCGATGAGACGTGGGGGGGGCGGTGGTGGCGCAGGAGGCTGGAGGGGGCTCTCAGTGACAGGTTTGAGGAGGGAGACGTGGAACACTGGGTGGACGTTCAGGGAGGCTGGGAGGCGGAGGCGGACAGCGCTGGGGTTAATGATCTTGTCTATTGGGTAGGGTCCAATATACCTGGGGGCGAGTTTCCTGGACTCAGTCTGGAGAGGGAGGTCCCGGGAGGAGAGCCACACTTGCTGGCCCACCTGGTAGTTGGGTGCGGGTACTCGACGCTGGTCCGCCAGGCGGCGATTGCGCTCCGCCGTTCTCCCTAGGGCGGCTCTGGTCTCCCGCCAGACGCGTCGGACCCGGCGAAACTGGGCCTGGACTGAGGGAACCGCCACACCGGATTCCTGGCTCAGAAATACTGGAGGTTGGAAACCATGGTTGATCATGAATGGCGATAAGCCGGTGGCCGAGCTGATGAGGGAGTTGTGGGCGTATTCAACCCAGGGAAGGTGTGTGGACCAGGAGGAAGGGAGGCGGGAGGTCACACAGCGCAGCGAGGATTCCAAGCTCTGGTTGGCTCGTTCCGTCTGTCCGTTGGACTGGGGGTGGTAACCCGATGAGAGGCTGGAGGTGGTTCCCAGAGCCCGGCAGAAAGCCTTCCAAACCTGCGAGGTGAACTGAGGTCCGCGGTCTGACACAATATCTTGAGGAATCCCGTGTAGTCTGAAAACATGCACCACTAGGAGATTAGCAGTCTCCAAGGCGGTGGGGAGTTTGGGGAGAGGAACAAAATGTACCGCCTTGGAGAATCGATCCACCACAGTTAATATGGTGTCGTTACCTTCAGAGGGAGGTAGGCCGTGCTTGAAATCCACCGCGATGTGTGACCAGGGACGTGGAGGATGGGTAGGGGTTGCAGGAGACCGCTGGTGGTCGGTGAGTGGGCTTGCTGCGCGCGCACACCGTGCATGCAGCAACGGCGTCCGGACGTCAGCGGCCATGGACGGCCACCAGAAGCGCTGCTGGATGAGGGCTAGCGTGCGGTGGACCCCCGGGTGGCAAGCTATTTTAGACATGTGCCCCCAGGTGAGCACGGATGATCTGGCAGTCTGAGGCACAAACAGCCGCCCAGGCGGACACCCGTCCGGAACCGTCTGTCCTTGAAGTGCCTCTTGGACCTCCCGCTCTACCCGCCAGTGGACCTCCCCCAGCACACACTCCGGATCCAAGATGGTCTCCTTGGAGGGCTCCTCCAGGGTGAACTGACGGAGAGTGCATCAGGCTTAGTGTTCCGAGACCCAGGACGGTAGGTAATAGTGAACTGGAACCTGCCTAGGAACAGTGCCCAACGAGCCTGTCGGGAGTTCAGTCGGCGGGCGGAGCGGCGTAGGCTAGGTTCTTGTGATCTGTCCATACGATGAAAGGTTGAGCTGCCCTCCAGCCAGTGCCTCCATTCCTGCAGAGCCATCACCACCGCCAGGAGCTCCCGGTTCCCCACGTCGTAGTTGGATTCTGCGGGGGTGAGTCGACGGGAGAAGAAGGCGCAGGGGTGGAGCTTGTTGTCAGAGGGTTGGCGCTGGGAGAGGACGGCCCCGACCCCGGAGTCCGAGGCATCAACCTCGACCACGAACTGCCGCTCAGGATCTGGGTGCACAAGAACAGGGGCATTAATAAACATATTCTTAAGCTTTTCAAAAGCTAGTTGCTCAACCATAGACCAGACAAAAGTGAGTTTGGAAGATGTAAGGCGAGTGAGTGGAGCCGCCAGGCGGCTGTAGTTTCTAATGAACCTACGGTAGAAGTTGGCAAACCCCAGAAAGCGCTGCAGCTGTTTCCGGGTGGTGGGAGCCGGCCAGTCCTTCACGGCAGCTACCTTGGAGGGGTCTGCCCGCAGCTGCCCCCTTTCGACCACAAACCCCAGGAAACTCACAGATGACACATGAAATTCACATTTTTCCGCTTTAACATACAACTTATTTTCCATTAACCTCTTTAACACTTCCCGCACATGGCACACATGTTCCTCCATAGAACTGGAGAAAATCAGAATATCGTCCAAGTACACAAAAACAGTCTTATTGAGCAAATCGCGTAACACATCGTTCACCAAACACTGGAAAACTGCAGGAGCATTAGTGAGTCCGAAAGGCATGACCAGATATTCAAAGTGACCTAAGGGGGTGTTAAATGCCGTTTTCCACTCGTCCCCATCTCTAATTCGGATGAGGTGATAGGCGTTTCTGAGGTCCAGCTTGGAGAACACTTTGGCCGTGTGCAGGGGGCTGAATGCTGAATCAATCAGAGGAAGGGGATACTTGTTTTTTATAGTGATCTCGTTTAGACTGGTGTAATCAATACATGGGCGTAGTGTTTTGTCTTTTTTTTCTACAAAGAAAAAACCCGCCCCTACAGGGGACAAGGAGGGTCGAATTAGGCCGGCTGCCACTGACTCTGTAATATATTTTTCCATTGCTTCCTGCTCGGGTTTGGAGAGGTGAAAAAGTCTTTTGGTTGGGAGAGGGGCGCCAGGAAGCAGGTCTATGGCGCAATCATAAGGTCTGTGGGGGGGTAAAGAGGTGGCGGCCGTTTTACTGAAAACCTGCTGCAGGTCATGGTAATCAGAGGGGACATTAGATAAGTTGATTACCTCGGGAGCTGGGGCTGAGTCCGTGGATCTGGCTGGCAGAGCGGAGCGGAGGCAGTGGGCGTGGCAGTGAATACTCCAGTTGCGGATGGTGGCGGTGGTCCAGTCAATGTGGGGGTTGTGAAGCTTAAGCCAGGGTATTCCCAGAATGACAGAGTTTAGAGGTGAAGAAATAACATACAGTTCTACGTGTTCATGGTGGTTACTGAAGAGAACGAGCTTAAGAGGTTCCGTCTTGTGTGTGACCAACTCTAACAGTTTGCCATCTACTGAGTGCACCTCTTTTGGAGATGACAACTCGTAAATAGGGATGGCGTGAGTTTTAACAAAGTCTGAGTCTATGAAATTGTCGTCGGCACCAGAATCCACTAGCACCTGAGTGGGGACTGAGTGTGTGAGGGCGTGAATCGTACCTGGCACTTGTAATCTCGAGGCTGAGGAGGAGGAGATGCGGCTCACCATAGTCCCCCCTTCTAGTGGTGAGCCCCGCCTTTTGGCACCTCCGGGCAATGGGAGACGAAATGGCCCTGTTGGCCACAGTAGAGGCATAGCTGGTCTCGCATTCTACGTCGTCTTTCTGCTGGTGTGAGGCGTGCCTGTCCCAGTTGCATTGGCTCGTCGGCAGGTGGCGGTCGCTGCTCGTGTGCGAATGAGGTGGTATCTGGGGTCCCCGAGGTGCAGTCATGGGAGTTGAGCGGGATGCCAGGAAGGAACCGCCTCTTCCCCATCCCCTGTCGCTCCCTAGCTCTTTCCCTGATCCTGTTATCCAGGCGGATGGCCAAATCTATGAGGGAGTTGAGTGAGCTACACTCCTCCCGAACCGCCAGCTCATCCTTTAATTCCCCCGCTAACCCCTTAAGAAAAATTGCCCGTAAGGCTGAATCATTCCACCCACTCTCTGCCGCTAGGATGCGAAAACTAACTGCGTATTCAGAAACGGATAAATTCCCCTGTTGTAGGTCAAGCAACCGGCTTACAGCCTGACTACCCTTTACCGGGTGGTCGAAAACCCGTTTCATCTCCTCTGTGAATTTGAGATAGTCGTTAATTAACTCTGGTTGTTGGGTGGAGATGGCTAAGGACCAGGCGGCAGCCTGCCCTGTGAGTAAACTCATAGTGAAAGCTACCTTAGCTTGAGGGGTGGAATAAGTGAGGGGTTGCTGAGTGAAAACCAAATTGCACTGGTGCAGAAACTGTGAGCATGTCCCTAAATCTCCTGAATACCTGGCGGGTATGGGGATATATGGCTCCCGTGCCTGAGGTGCTGGGCTGGTTGGCAGGCTGTCGGCCGGGTGGTGATCGCCGGGCTTGGAGAAAAGGTGAGGCGGTCCTCCAGGGCCGCCAGTTGCCGACTTAGTTGTGAGACGCCGGCCGAAACTCGTTGCATGTGCTCCGACATCTGCTGCAGGGCTGACTCGGCCTGGTTCACCCTGGCCGCTTGCGAGGAGAGTTCCCGTTTCAAAAAATCTGACTCTGCTGGGTCCATGCTGGCCGGATTGTTCTGTTACGTGCCAGTCAAGGAACCAGGACCCAGTAGCAGAGTTCAAACAAAAGCTTTATTGCCAAAATATTCACAAAAGGAAGTAACGAGGAACACGCTCAAAAAACAAGGAAACAACTGAAAGCGCTCGACAAAGCACGAGGAAGACGCTGAAGACTACACGTGGCGACAGGCAGGAGATCACTGAGAGCTCGAGCGAGGAGCACCAGCATAGGGAACAATCCAGCACAGGAGACAGTGAGAGAGTGGCTTAAGTAGCTGGCTGATTAGGCAGAACAAGCTGCAGGTGTGCTGGAAGCCCTGCTCCCAGTGATCGCCCCGCCTCCCGGCACATCCCCTGCAGACAGAGGGAGAGAGATATCAGAAACATATTTTCACAGAAAAAACGACAAAAAACCGGACCATAACAATTTTAGGGTGTGCGGGCCACTCCAAAATAATGAAAAAACAGCACTTGTTGACAAAACTTTTTCTTTTTTATTACTTAATAATCCCAACCCCTTTTGATGAGGGTTAATGAATTCAAAAGGCCAACATACCACAAACCCTAAGATAAGTTAATGTCATTATCATAACATGAAAGATTAATGATAATAATAATAATAATAATACATCACACTTATATAGCACTTTTTGGAGTTGGTCAGGGGTTGGCAGGTCTGAAGAGATGGGCTTGCAGGGCCTTTTGAATGCTGACAATGCTGGCAGTTTTTCGCATGGTGTGAATTCCATATGAGGGGAGCGCGACTGAAAACACCCTGTCACCCCAGGTTTGCCACTTAGTCCTGGACATTAGCACAGCGAAGACAACTGGAAGGGGAGTGCTGATGGAGGAGGTCCGAGAGATATGGAACAGCTAGATTTTAAGGGACTTGTAGGTGACGAGTAGAATCTTGGAGTGTATCCTGTGTTTAACTGGGAGGTTAGGGTTAGAGTTAGCCCTAATCCCCAGATAAACACAGGATACACTTCAAGATTCTACTCATGACCTACGAGACCCTTAACAATCTAGCTCACACATGTCATAATGAAACATTAACACCCACGCTTAGGTTAGCTTACAAACCACATTTCACCTACAGTATGTGCAAAATTTCACTGTGCTTGCAGAGTTCTTAAAAGTGAAGATCGCAGTGTTTTTCAGGAGGCACAGCAACACTTAATCATGTAACTGCTGTCTTTTTAAGAATTTGCCATAAAAAGCCCAGCTAGATGTGGTCAGGGATTGCAAGTTTCCCCTAATAAAGTTGTCAGGCTAGGTTGCAAATATCTTTTGATATGCAAGTGCTGGTGAGCTGGCATGGCTTTGCAGACAGGTGTGTTTTTTGACAGGAGTCAGCATCAGATTTGTTTTGATTTTAATGTTAACAATGCAGCTAAGTTAAATTAAGACACATTGTTGACTCAAAAAAGTTAAAACCCGTAATATAATTACTGCGGTGAAAGATAAATCTGGCAACCAAATAGGTAACGAAATGCAGATAAATGATATTTATAGGGAATATTTTGAGCAACTAATAACAACCCCAGATCATGTCAGCGCTAATCAAAAGGCCAAGCTATTTCTTAATAATATCAATGTCCCAGCTTTTGCTGATGAAGACAAAAAAAAAAAAACTAGATGAGGAGATAACAGTCGAGGAAATTAATAAAGCAATCAGTCAAATGGCTGTGGGAAAATCACCTGGCATTGACGGATTTCCTCAAGAATTCTATTCAGTGTTTCACAATAAACTTACCCCTCTGTTGCTTTCCCATTATAATGAAGATATCCAAAACGGCTTCTTCTCTCCATCTTCAAATACAGCATCAATAATTCTAATTCCTAAGTAAAATAAAGATCCTTTACTATGTGAGAGTCAACGCCCCCTATCCATTTTGAATTGTGATTTAAAGATATTTGCTAAGGTGCTATCAAATAGGCTTGAAAGGGTGATAATGAAACTGGTGCACCTGGACCAAGTAGGTTCATAAAACAACGACATGGTTCAGATACCATAAGACGACTACTGAATATAAAATGGACAAACCGAAAATCCCCCACTCCTTTCCTAGCATTGGCCTTAAATGCTGAGAAGGCCTTCGATAGGGTGGAGTGGGGGTACCTGTTCAAATCACTTGAGAAATATGGCTTTGGACCCAATTTCATTAGTTGTGTAAGAAGTTTATATTCTGGTGCCCGAGCTTCAGTTATCACCAATGGTATAGCATTGTGCAATTTTGAGCTTCATAGGGGAACCAGACAGGGATGCCCCCTCTCTCCTCTGCTGTTTGTCCTGGCCCTTGAACCATTTGCTATTGCTATAAGACAGAATCCAGACATTACAGGAGTGACAATTGGTAATGAAGTCCACAAATTGTCATTATATGCTGATGACGTCATGCTGTTCCTCTCACAGCCCTCTATATCAGTTAGGAGTGTTCTGAATATCATAGAGCAATTTTCTGGTCCAAAACAGAGGCCTTCCCCCTCTCTGACTTAGCATCTATGCCTGACTTAAGTGCTTTTAATATTTGCATCCCTAAGCATGGCATTAAATATCTTGGCATTAAATTTCCACTTGAGATCGAAAATATACAAAAAATAAACTATGCAAGTATACTTGAAGAAATGAAAATGCAGTTTGAGAGGTGGAAGGGACTCAATCTTTCCCTTTGGGGTAAAATATCATCTAAAAAATTATGGTGTATCCAAAATTGTTTTACCTATTTAATATGCTGCCAATTCATATACCTAATAATATATATAAGCAATTTGATAAACTTATTAATGTTTTCTTATGGAGTGGGAAAAAGGCACGGTTTAGTTTAGTAACTTTTCAAACACCTAAGAGGAAAGGAGGATTTAACCTGCCTAATCTCCAGTTATATCATTGGGCTTTCACACTCCATAAATTAGAACAGTCAGATCCACTTATCTTAGGCCATCATGGGCTAGCATTGAGCAACATTTTATGTCACCTGCTAATCTGGAGGATGCTTTATATATTAAACAGCAGATAATGGAGGAGCCTCATCCCTGTCTGAGTTATATTTATTCCATCTGGAGATCAATCCATAAACTCACTAAGGAAACAGTGTCACAGTCTTCATGGTTACCAATTTGGAATAACCCTTTGATAACTGTTGGCAAAAAGCCAATTCAATGGAAAGAGTTTCACAGAAGTTTCATCACTAAGGTGGCTGACCTGTATACAGGCGCTGAATTTAAATCATATTTAGAATTGAACACTGCAATCTCACCAAACTGTAAACCCTGGTGGAAATATTTTCAACTAAGAAGTGCTGTTGTTACTTCAAGGAATAAATGTAAAGATCCTCCAAGGGCAACATATTGGGATAACTGTTTATTGGTAAATGATCAATCTAAAATAAATGCACCTGGAATATACAAAGAACTCAATGACAAAATAACAGCAAACTTTAAAGCAACTAAGGCTCTGTGGAGTACAGACTTGGGATGTGATATAACTGAAGATGAATTGAACCAGATTTGGGTCAGAGCACATACAGTCTATGAGGATGTGTCATTAAAGTTAACACAACTAAAAACTGTGCACAGATACCATTGGACTCCTAGTAAGTTACACAGAATTGGCCTTAGACAAACAGGCTTGTGTTGGAGGTGCTCATCTCAAGAAGGGACCTACCTACAAACGGTTTGGGACTGTAGGACAATTAAGAACTTTTGGGCTGAGGTTTGTCACTGTGTGAGCAAAATAACTAGATCTCACATAGAGCCAGATTTGCCTTCTGGGTATCTTTTCCAGGCTTGTAAATCAGTCTAACAACAAATGGCTAAATATAGCTTTCACAGTTGCTAAAAAGTTATTATATTGTAAATGGAAAGACATCTCAGCTTCTACTATCCAAGAATGGTTCAATGTACTTGCAAAAATAGCAAAACTGGAAAGAGTCATATACTGTAACACAAACTCTGTGGACAAATACGAAAAAATTTGGTCTTCCTTTTTATCTGCTATGGCATGATCGATAATAAAATGAATTTGTTTTGATAGTAACGTTCCTGGATGTCCAAATATGTGAATGTGTAGGCATTTGCATCAATTTTGCTTATGGCATGTTGTGTTCTATTAGGCAAATATGGTGCCCATTTTGATTTAATGTCTATGGATATATTGAAGCACTGTCTTTGTTTTATTTTCTTTCTCTATTATTCATTTATTTGCTTTCTTGTATTATTTATTTTCTTATTTCATTTTCTTATAAATGTTTTTTTTTTTTGCAGATTTGGTGTGTATTCACAAGTGATGAGGGTACAAAACAAGATTTTGTATAGGGCCAAGATTCAGCTGTCATGTGGAAATGTGATGGACAGATCTCACTGCAGAATTCAGTCAGGGATGAATAGTCAACATACAGTACAGGCCAAAAGTTTGGACACACCTTCTCATTCAACACGTTTTCTTTATTTTCATGACTATTTACATTGTAGATTCTCACTGAAGGCATCAAAACTATGAATGAACACATGTAGAGTTATGTACTTAACAAAAAAAGGTGAAATAACTGAAAACATGTTTTATATTCTAGTTTCTTCAAAACAGCCACTCTTTGCTCTGATTACTGCTTTGCACACTCTTGGCATTCTCTCCATGAGCTTCAAGAGGTAGTCACCTGAAATGGTTTCCACTTCACAGGTGTGCCTTATCAGGGTTAATTAGTGGAATTTCTTGCTTTATCAATGGGGTTGGGACCATCAGTTGTGTTGTGCAGAAGTCAGGTTAATACACAGCCGACAGCCCTATTGGACAACTGTTAAAATTCATATTATGGCAAGAACCAATCAGCTAACTAAAGAAAAACGAGTGGCCATCATTACTTTAAGAAATGAAGGTCAGTCAGTCTGGAAAATTGCAAAAACTTTAAATGTGTCCCCAAGTGGAGTCGCAAAAACCATCAAGCGCTATAACGAAACTGGCACACATGAGGACCGACCCAGGAAAGGAAGACCAAGAGTCACCTCTGCTTCTGAGGATAAGTTCATCCGAGTCACCAGCCTCAGAAATCGCAACAGCAGCTCAGATCAGAGACCAGATGAATGCCACACAGAGTTCTAGCAGCAGACCCATCTCTAGAACAACTGTTAAGAGGAGACTGCGCGAATCAGGCCTTCATGGTCAAATAGCTGCTAGGAAACCACTGCTAAGGAGAGGCAACAAGCAGAAGAGATTTGATTGGGCCAAGAAACACAAGGAATGGACATTAGACCAGTGGAAATCTGTGCTTTGGTCTGATGAGTCCAAATTTGAGATCTTTGGTTCCAACCGCCGTGTCTTTGTGAGACGCAGAAAAGGTGAACGGATGGATTCCACATGCCTGGTTCCCACTGTGAAGCACGGAGGAGGAGGTGTGATGGTGTGGGGGTGTTTTTCTGGTGATACTGTTGGGGATTTATTCAAAATTGAAGGCACACTGAACCAGCATGGCTACCACAGCATCCTGCAGCGACATGCCATCCCATCCTGTTTGCGTTTAGTTGGACGATCATTTATTTTTCAACAGGACAATGACCCCAAACACACCTCCAGGCTGTGTAAGGGCTATTTGACCAAGAAGGAGAGTGATGGAGTGCTGCGGCAGATGACCTGGCCTCCACAGTCACCGGACCTGAACCCAATCGAGATGGTTTGGGGTGAGCTGGACCGCAGAGTGAAGGCAAAGGGGCCAACAAGTGCTAAACACCTCTGGGAACTCCTTCAAGACTGTTGGAAAACCATTTCAGGTGACTACCTCTTGAAGCTCATGGAGAGAATGCCAAGAGTGTGCAAAGCAGTAATCAGAGCAAAGGGTGGCTATTTTGAAGAAACTAGAATATAAAACATGTTTTCAGTTATTTCACCTTTTTTTGTGAAGTACATAACTCCACATGTGTTCATTCATAGTTTTGATGCCTTCAGTGAGAATCTACAATGTAAATAGTCATGAAAATAAAGAAAACGCATTGAATGAGAAGGTGTGTCCAAACTTTTGGCCTGTACTGTACGTTATCATCAGCTCACTCATGCAAACGTCAGCTGCTGACTCATTAACTGTAATGATGCCATTAAATTCAAACAGTCTGGGGTTACCTAACTGGTAATGGTGACATTAATACTAACAGCCTTATCTCACTGACTTGGGTTGAATTTTTACTGACATGTTACTTGTAACACGTTACCCACCGCCAGTATACAGTATACTAAAAAATGTTTCTGAAATCATTTTAGGTGCAATACAATAACAGAATCATGATTAATCGATAAGCGCTGCCTAGTTTGACAGTTTGACCACAGTTCACAAGCAGTGGTTGACATTATTAAAAGCCAAGTTAGGGACACCTCGCCTCTGATTGGTTGTTTTCTTGATTTTTGCAAATTCCATTCATAGCACTGTGAGAAGGCAGAGGAGTGTTTTTTTCACAGATTATCTGAACTATTGTTAGGGTAAAGTGTCAGCTATAAAAAAAAATTGCTTTTTGTCAGTTTAGCAAAAAAAGTAGCCAACTGTAGCTCTACGATTCACTCTGACTTCTTCTCACATGATGGCTAATTATTTGTTAAATTATTTGAACAAATCAATAGTAACATATATCATTTATTGGCTAAGCAACTTTAGTCCAGATGAACTTCCATGAAAAATACATATATGTTGCAATGAAAAATACATGTTTAATTAAAGAAAACAAAAACAATATTAATGCATCATAATAAATGGTTAACAATCAATGCTTTGGCTTTTGGACACTCCAAAGGGCAGCCTTCTTGTGACTGCCTCATTCACCTGGACATGGACTGCTTTGAAATATGGAATGGTTTTTATGAGTGGTGTTTGAGACGTAATTGCTCTCTGGGTTCTACAGGTACATTACACATTACACAAAGTGCTGGTTGGGTCATTGAACAGAATTTCAAACCCCCTCCCCTCACAGCTATAGAAGTGGAGGGGCTATTCCAACATTTTTGTTGCTTTATGAAACCAACAACCATTGCACCATTATCCCAATTGTACAATTACTGTGTTAAGACAACACAAATTTAGTTACAGTGTTAATGCACATAATGTAACAAAAGCCAAGCAGGATCCAGAAATTGGCAGTAAAATTAGTACAATTAGTTGCATGTCCTCAAATCCAGTACTTATACTTTTTGTTCTATTTCTCCAGTGATTCCAGAGCGTAGCTGTACAACTGCATAATAACCTCAGTCAGCCCTTTCTCAGAAAATTAAAATCTACCAACTAGACATTGATAAAAAAAAGTGAAACTAAGCAAAAAATAACCACTTAAACCAAGGGCTCATTCATATTCCCTTTAAATATGAAAATAGACAAGTCCATTTTAGATGCGTCCTTTATAATGGCATAGATACAGTCAATGGATGGCATTAGAGGGCAGAGTCCAAAGTTTTACACAACAACAAGCACGGCAACGATGAGCGAGATCATAAAAATGAATCTTTTAATGGAAGCAGAGCTGTAGACGGTGGCGGTGAATACATCGTGACACGTGGATGGAGACTTTTCACTATGTTTCCGATTCGTTTCGTTCTGTCATTCTTTAAATGTCTTTGTTGCCTCTAAGGGTTGTTTCTTGCTTTAACTATGGTACACTGCCCCCAAGATCTCTGGTGGTTCTGCTCTGTTTTATCTGTACGCTCTTAGAAAGCATGCACAAATACAGACAAAATAAACCAAGGGTATGGATGGAAGGCTCTGTTTGTGTTTGTATTTAACGTTGAGCATAAATGAGCCCTTACAGATGCTGCATCTACAGTGATAACATATATATACAATCCCAAACTAAAAGTTCACCATTGTTGACAACCAGCTTTGAAGTTTTTGAATGGCAGTGTCCATTGAGTGGTTTCCCAGCAGTCCCTTAGCTGTTAGGCACTCTGCTCCTGTTGTTTAAGTCAGAACTTTGACTATTCAAAAGAAACATCCTCCGAAAAGCATTTATGTCTACTTTCCTCCTGAAGGTATCTGTGGTAAAATAGTATGCAATGGGATCCAGTACTGTATTAAGACATGCCACCATCAGGCTGTAGCGGTATGCAGCCCGCATTGAGCATGATGTATTTACTCCATGCATATAGACGAGAACCAGGGTGGCATGATAAGGGAGGAAGCTGAGTAGAAAAATAAGAATGCTGGTGGCAATCATCCTCTGGATCTTTTCACTGTCCACCAGGTTGGTCTGGGCCACAGAGCTTCGTCGGACAGCACGAACCAAACCCCAGGAACAGATCAGCATGATTACCAGTGGGACTCCAAACCCTACAAACAGAGTGATAAAAACTACCACGGGTTTTATGGCAAAGATTGGCAGGCTATTAAAACATTCCTCAGTTTCAGCGCCTGCAGGTGTGGAAAAGTAGATAGGCAGGCTGGCACCAAAGGTGAACAACCATATTCCGACACAAACCAGTGGCGCTTTCTTTCTTCCTCCCTGGACACGAGCTGACATCGGAAAGGCGACAGCCATGCAACGGTCAAAGCAAATGCAAGTGAGGAGGAAGATGCTCCCATACATGTTGGCCTTCAGGATCAAACCAAGGGCCTCACACAGCCACTGTGGAAGGCCCTTATATCCCAGATGGTAGTAGACCCTCATGGGCAACGTGAGGATGAGCAACACATCTGCTATGGCCAGGTTTGTCATGTAGACGATGGTATGTGATCTGGATTTGGTTTGACTAAAAAAAAATACCAAAGCTAAGAGATTAAAAATGAGACCCACTATGAAGATGAAGGAGTACATGCACACAGGAAAGATGCTGATGTCTGATGTACTGTTGTTGTGGCAAATGGTGGTGTTGGGCATAATGACCTAAAAGACAGGAGAGAGAAGAGTGGTTAGAAAAAGGGTTTATGGGAGTAATTACATCCTCTATAAGCACCAAAGACACAAAAATGGGGGTCAGGGTTGATAGATGAGGCAGCTATAATCAACCATAACTGTGGTTTAAAAGCTGTGAACATATATTATACCTCTAATTTGTGCAGTTTAGAGTACAGGAACAGTTTTTCACCTACATGACTGACATGTTGTCATAAAAACAGCAAGCAGAAAGCGGTTTGCACACCAAAGAGTGCAGCTGTGACCTAAAGAGCTTTGTGTTAAAATTTATTTTGTGCGGAGTAGCAGTTACACAGTAACTTAAACTTTACTTCTGAATAACTTCAACCAAATCCCTACAGAAAAACTACATTCGTTGTCAAGCAGCAGAACCTCATCTCTCTGGAACTTGAAATTAAGTGCTGCATGCAATGAATTAGCACGATCAGATGCTGCAGTGACTGGCATGCTGTATTTTCACAACACAGTCTAAATACAAAAGAACACAACCGCTTAACAACACATTATGTTGTTGTATATTTGTTATATTAAAATTACTTATTGGCAACAGGAAAACAATGCAAATGTAAAGTCTATTATGAACGGTCACAGTTTGGTTGTGAAATGTCTGCTGTTTGGTGAGGTTTAGAGAATAACAACAAAAAAAATCTGGTTAGGTTTTGGAAAAGATTGTGGTTTTGGTTAAAATAACTACATACAGGCAAAAGTAAATGTCTTTGCGTAGGTACTTAATGTCATACTGTAAAACTTTAATTAATAGCCCGGGCTATTACTTGCTTAAATAACTGAACTCAGCAGGTTTATTTGGGACAGGTGTCTATATGGGACAGGCCTTAAAGTCCTTTTACACAAAACTGTTGCTGAGCAAAGATGGGAAATACAATGAAATTGTTGATTTAAACTAGTATGAATATTACGTGTATAAAAATTAGGCTTCAAATAACATATCAATAATGAATCATTTATTTTATCTAGCTCCAACAGACAGGGCGTCAGAGAGAGAAAGACTTACGACAGTTTAGTTTAGTTTTATAACATCTGAGGATTACAGCACATGGCACACTGACACAAAACTACTTTATTCTGTTAAAACAGTACTTACAACTTGGATTGATTTTTATGAGAAACACTGTTGATGCCTTTGATGAAATCTGAGGGAATATAAATACCTTCACAGGTTATCGAGGAATGAACACAAATTTTGACTATATGCCCGCTTAGAGTTAGGGAGTCACCACTTTTTTTCTGTCTCTGTTGTTCTCCAGGCCGGCAAGTCTCAGCAAGTTTCTGTCTTCTTTAGTGCTCATATTGTAGTTTCAGTAAAGTGAACTGAGCGACTGAATTGTGGAGAATCTACCCGAGCTAACAATATGTAGCATCTCCATACTGACAAGAGTATTTGTATGTGTGAACAAAGCACCCATCTAATGTTAGTTCAAGTGGGTAACCAACAACTTGTTTTATACATCCAAAGAACTTATATAAAAAATGAACTGCTTTGCAACCAGCCCATGCATCTAATTGAGACAGGCCTTTATTTGTCAATATGCGTAGCGACACCGGGCTAGTAAAAGGGACTGGGCGTTTAATTGGGACTAGGCTTTTGATAGAAGTTTTACGGGATGTCAATTACTTTGCGTAGTTAAAGTCTGTAAAGTCATGTCACTATGCTGAATTTTGGTTTCACATGGGACACAAACAGTGGTCTCCTCTATGAAAGTCCTTGGTTTTTGACCCATCCACCGTCCCTCACACCCAGCCACAGTACAATTGTTACTAACATTATGTGACTCATGTTACATACATCAATACTGTAGCATGCTTCACATACTAGCACACTACAAAGTTATTAAAATAACTTCACTGTAGGGTTGCAATGGTATGAGATTTTCACTGTACAATAACTGTTCCAGAAAATAGCACAGTTTCATGATATCACGGTATTACAGAATTTTTATCATTATCAGTCAGAATGACCCTTAAAGGAATGAAAATGGAAGGGTTATTGTTGGCTGAAAAATATTTATTATTATAATTGAAACTCAAAACTATTTAGTTCATGAAAGTATGAGGACAAAGTCTCCCCTTAAAAAATGAACAAAATAAAGGCGAGATTTAGCGTCCAGTTTTAATATCATAGCTATGTAAATGTAAATGGTATGATAACCATCAACTTATTATCACTGTACACTTTGAAACTGGTATATCGCCGCAGCTGTACTCCACTGACTTTTGGTTCCTTATGGAAAACAAACAAGGGGCTCCGGGTCACATCCATTGATAAAAGCATTTAAAGAATTAGAAATAAGAACGGGCTGGCCGTACGTAGACTCTCTTGCTCTTTATACTTTGTGTGTCCTCCACACAAAAGATCCGTATTGACCTTACATTGGCAAATTTTGTGTGTTGACAGCATGTATTTTTTACATATTTTGTGCCCTCCACCATGTAATGCATTAAGATTTTGTATCTATTTTACATATTTTTATGAGACAGGGCTGGTTTGCATGATACCACTTTTGTTTTTGGTTGGCCACAGCAACACCTTGTCAGATGATATCTTGTTGCACTGACAGCCCTATGGCATCAGTGGACCGGCTTCATTGAAATGAACAAGGGGACTGCATTATTTTACTCTGGCCCAAAGTGGATCTGAACACCATCGCAGGTCCTTAAAAAGTCCAACCAGTGAAAGCAAGAATTTCCTTCTTTAATGATCATCTTGGATAAAAGATATTTAAACCACCTCATCTATTTTTCTATTCTCTTTCTACTGCTATTATAGCAGTCTTCATTGCTCCCTTGTCTGTAGTGTTGCATCCTTGATTTCATGTTCACTGAATTGAGTTTGAAACTATACAGCTGGTCTTATTTCTGCCAACACCCAAAATATGGAGTAACACTTCCTCACTTGTGTTTCCTGCCTTGTGAGATTATGTTGCCCAGCTGTTGAAACTTTGTCAGAACAGAATCAAATGAAATGTTTAGATCGTCAATGATACAAGTAAGTAAAGGAATATTACTGATAACAGGAGATCAGACAGGTAAGAATAGTGATATTATGCTCGAGCCAGTTTGCTCGACACAGTGTTGATTTTTTGAAGCGCAAGTGTTCCAAGACACTAGCCATGTTTCCATCAGCCTGTTTAGATGTGCATCTAGAAGTATGGCATCGGGAAATTATGATGGAAAATTCAATTTCAATTCAGTTCAATTCAAATTAAAATCCCCTGATTCGCACAAACTAAAATACGCTCGCTTTAGCCGGGTTTTGGTTGACTTGAAAAAATGTTGATCCGCAAAACGGGGGATGGAAACAGTTGTGTTCAAATTAAGTCTGACGTAGCGCACCTCTCTCCATGGTGAAATCCACACTCCGGGTCGGAAAGGCATTAATGCATTTACAAGCTGGTTGCCAACCGCCAGAAAACGTAGATGAAGAAGATTGCGAGACTTCGGCACACCCACAATCACATGACTACTGAGAGTGAAGCCTTGTTACAGATATTCTTGAGGCTTTTTCAGGTCTTCCACTTAGATGCAGTTCTGACATACAGCCAACAGATGTCACTCTTCTGACTATATGAAATGCTTTGAAGCAGTGTGCCATTCTTGAAGCAGTTGTCAAAGTGGTTCACTGCTTCATAAAGCTTAGATTTCAGCATGACTAGGTAAGAAGTGCTACAAAGTCTTGCATGAGGTTGAAGAACAATCCGGCACTGAGGGAAAGGCAGCAGATACTTATATGCAGGGCCGCCCCTCCCTAAACGCAGAACACGTGCTGTGTGTAGGGCCTCATCTTCCATGGGGGGCCACATTTTGCGCGAGGGGACGCATTTGCGCATATGTGCAATGGATGCACACAAGCGCTACTGCGAGGCATGCGTAGAATCAGCTCGAGGAAAGAGAGAAGAGACCCGACTGCCCATGTGTTGCTGCAATGATTGACAGCACTCCACATCTGAACAATCAGAGGGGTGCGCTGGCAGGCACTTGCAGAGCTGCAGCAGGTGAAGAGTTGTCGACACGTCGTCCAGAAGAGCCTCAGGAGTATGTGCGGGGATGGGAAGGAGGGCGGGCTCCACGGAGGGGGAGACCCGAGCCTCGGGGGTATGTGCGGGGCCGGGAGGTCGGATGCTCCCAGAGAGGGGAGAGGGAGAAATATAGCTAAATAAGATGAAAATAGAAAAGAATGTCTCTGTATTTTATTTCTGTTTTCAGGGCTTAATTAAGGTGGGAGAGGCGGAGGGCTGAGGGAGATCGGACGCCTCCAGAGAGGGGAGAGGGAGAAATAGAACAAAATAAGATTAAATAGGAAAAACCTGTCTCCCTCTTTTATTTTATTTTCAGTGTTTAATCAAGGGTGGGGGATTGAGGTGGTGGAAGTTACTTTCTTTTGATGAGTAATTGATGGCTATTTGTGACTCAGGTTTGTTTATTTATTTATTTATTTCAGTTTGAAGTTATTTTTATTTAATATTTATTTCTTTATTTTATTTTTTTATTTTATTTGACTCATACAGCCAAACTACTGTATCTACAGTACATTTGTTATTGCCAGTAAAGGTTGTCAAGTTAAATGGCAAGTTGTTGTACGGTCATTTTGTACCTATGATACATTTGGGATGGGGGCCTCCAAATAAAATTTCGCTTAGGGCCCCAATTTGGTCAGGGGCAGCCCTGCTTATGTGCAGGGAGAGTTGATGAGAAGCAGCTGTGTGTGCAGGTGAGTGGAGTTGTCTTGATGAGGAGGGCATGTGAGAGGCCGTTTACACGTGGCCGGCTATTTTCATAAACGAACATTTCACCGTTTCCGTTTTCAAAAAGATCTTCGTTTACACTTACCCATGTATATATACACAAGAGCATGCCAAACCTGTAGGTGGCAGTGTAACGAGAAGCTCAAGCCTTCCATGTATCCATTGTCACCATAGCAACATAGGTTGCACTTTTGACACAGGTGCAAGTTTCGACGCATACTGTGACGTCGGCTGCCTATAACTCCGTTTATCTCCGTTTATCTCAGTTTACATGCAAATATACAACCAGAGTTTTCCAAAATCTCCACTCTGGCTGGAGTTTTTAGAAAGACTCGTTTTTAGAGGAGAAATCTCCGTTTGCGTGTAAACGAAGGGCACAAACGAAGATGTCTCCGTTTGTCAAAATCACCGTGTACGTGTAAACGGCCTCTGAGAGAGAGAAGGGGAGCAGACTGCAGGCTATGACAGTGGGTGTTTTTCATAATATGACTCAGTACAGTTTTGAACTGCCTGTGTGGGTCCCCACTCTGACCTTGAACCTGAAAGTATTTTTTATGTAATATAAAGAATGGTATTATTTAATATGTTTTATCACCCTTCCTTGTTGAAGATATATTTGTTTATATGGTTTCCACCATATCAAACTTTTTCCTCAACCAGAGGGACAAACCAGAGGGACCTTTCATTAATTACGTATTTTTCTAATATATTGTAATTGTATTTAAAGAGCATTTTTCATGTTATATTTAAATTATTGCTTAATAAGTACAAATATATTGTAGTAATCATTCTTTGTCCTTTAAGTTGAAGCGGTAAATGTGTGAGTGTGACTAAGTGTGTAACTAGTATGCTGCTATTGTTGTCATCCTAAAGCCAGAACCACTTTTACAGTTTAATATTACATTGAGCATTTTGAAGTTTAAAATGCATTCAAAAATCAGTGATGGTGAAAAGATGTTCAGAAAAGGTTAAAAAGTGAAAGGTTTTTATTACCCACTATTTGAATACAATTAAACAGTTACATTTAGACGATATTTCATCAGGATTTGCAATATTGACTTTCAACTGAAAAATGTGTGTGTGTGTGTGTGTGTGTGTGTGTGTGTGTGTGTGCATCTCTCTGTCTATATATATATATATGTATGTATGTATGTGTAAATATATATATATATATATATATATATATATATATATATATACACATATATATACATATGCAGGTTTAAAGATCAAAGTGAAAACCCACACAGAGTGAGCTCAGAATGTGACTGAGGAGTCATATCACACAGAGAGTTTTTTTCTTGTTGTTGTTATATTTAGAGGAGAAACAAGTTGTGAACATAACATTGCCATGATCTTTTAAGTTTTAAGTTTATATGGAAAACAGTTGCTTATTTACACATCCAGCAGTTATGTAGCAACATGATCTTCATTGATAGTGGTATTTGCATCCACATGATGAATCTAAGTCCTATGTTCACCCTCTTTTAGTATTGTCTTTGGTCTCTACCAACTGGATTGTAAAGTTGCAGCTGGACAGCCAAAAATTCAGCTAAAACTCAAATGGTTCTGCAGATATCAGGTGATAATTATCTTTGGGTTCATAAGTATGAGTAACTCCTCTCACCTAGCACATCACAATACAATGTTACACACTGTAATTCTGAAATTATCTTTTTGTGGCTTTATCCAGGCCATAGACCAACTTTACAATAGCTGTATGGCTCAGACATGCATTGATCAAAGTGTTTAGTTGATATGCCGACATGTGGGTGTTTTCTCACACTCTCACCGATGAAGTGAAATCTGTCAGCTGCTTGTCTTGGTATATATTTCTCCCCATAAGATAGTTCCTCACTAATAAACTAATACATTTGGGCACGACTGCTGCTCTGTCTGCTGTTGTTCACCGCTCTGCTGAATACATTTTTTCTTCTCCTGCATCCACCTACTGATTCTACTCACGTTTTTGCAATCCATGCAGGCGATCACTCCCTGTGATCATCTGCTGCTTAATGTGAGTCACAGAAGCCACATACCTAAGGCGTCCATCGCAACTATTACGATTGTTATTCATTTCTCATTCACCCTGTTAGTGCTCTTTATGTACATACCAAAAAAATTTTAAAATATTTTCTGTGCACAATGCTGCAGGCTTATATGGGCTACATAAAAAGCAGGTTCCATCACATAGGTTGTCATTTATTGCTTTTCTCAATGTGGTGTAATGTAACATCCAGAAAACTACATTCACCATGTATTTAAGAGGAACAGGATGTGTTTTGTCAGTGTAGCCGGCACTTCCTGGTTAAAAGCAGAACTCACTTGTGTTCCTTGCACTGATGCACTCTGCAACAAACTGACCAAATCATCACTATGGCTTCCTCTACAGAAAAATACAACACTATTTCAACAAACATGTAGTTTTCATTTATGTTTATCTCTTTGGTTGTTAAACTCTGACAGTTTTTATATGAAACACATACAAGAAAAAAGAAAACAAATGAAAAAAGTGAAGAATCAGTTTTCATTTGCATTCTAGACGTTTTGTTTGTTATTTTGCATTAACATCTCCTTTGCTCTCACATATCTGTCACCTATCTGAGTATTAATCTTCACAACCTAGTGATTCTCACGCAATGACATAACAGCTTACATGAGTCATTTCCCATCAAATGTTTTTTTCCTGTTTGACACTTATGAAAGATATAAGGGGGTGTCGGTGGCTTAGTGGTAGAGCAGGCGCCCCATGTACAAGGCTGCTGCCGCAGCAGCCCAGGTTCAACTCCAGCATGTAGCCCCTTGCTGCATGTCACTCCCTCCCTCCCTCCCTCTCTCTCTCCCCCCTTCATGCTCATCTGTCCTATCAATTAAAGGCTTAAAAATGCCCAAAAAAATATCTTAAAAAGAAAGATATATGGAATGGCATGTGCAGTGCAGTGCAGTGGTATATTTTACAGTTAACATAAGATGAGATCATAGAGTGACTTTACCTGTTAGATGATCAAAAGAAGTGAAGCTCAAGTGGAGGATGGGCATCTCATCACAGCATAATGACAGATTTGTCCCTGCCACGCTGCAGGTCTGTGAGATTCAGTACAGGAAATTGACCAATCTCAAGATCTCTCTCTCTCTCTCTCGCTCTCGCTCTCTCTCTCTCTCGCTCTCGCTCTCTCTCTCTCGCTCTCTCTCTCTGTTTGTCTTTACATAAGCTCTACAGTTCTTCTCATTGGAAAATGTAGATGTTGTTGGTAAAATGTAGTTCTGTTCCAGAGGCCTGGCTGAAAACTAAAGGGGACAGAGCGATTGCTGTCAAGGCCCTGAGGCTCTGGAACAATCTGCCTTAAGAAAACAGGTCCATCTCTCTTTTAAAAAAAATTGCTGTTTTCATGTCTTGTCTGTTTTAATTGTTGACATGTAAAGCACTTTGTAACTCTGTTCTGAAAAGTGCTTTAGAAATAAATATTATTATTATTATTATTACATTCTAGCTTCAGATTTAGATTTTGCTTCACATATTGTCTTTTGGTATTTAGATTGCATTTCCAGACTAAATCCATTCCAAATAGGTCAAAGACCATCTCAAGACAAAGACTAGAAGACCCACAAATGTCAGTGGTGCCCCCAGAAATAGGGGTTTCATAGGGGTGGTCAGATGGAAAATCTTGGGGTGGTACTGAATTTCAGGAATTCTGTTATGCTGTTGTAGTTTAATGGCTAGTTGAAACTGTATCAATATGGAGAGTTCAGAAATCACATATGATACTGATATAGTTTGGTTTCATTTTTTACATTTAACATGGTGTTTCATACATACACGTTATGCAATGTATTGTTCTTCACCAGTCTTGGGTAGGTTGCTCTCAAAATGGAATATATTACATGTGGGTAGTTACCGTCATTTGAAAGTAATAAGTTAATTTACAATATTACTCTCTGTGTAGAGTAATAAGTTACCCGATAAACAGAGTATTTTCACCCCTCCACTGTTCTGACAGGAAAGTCTTCATTTCCCCTTTTACGTTCTCGTCAAAGCCACCAGACTCCATTGACATAAAAGGTCATTTTATCACACTGAACATGAGAGCTGCAGGTCTACCATTGCTTCAATCACCAAGTTAGTTTGTGTTATTGTATGACTTTGGTGAATCTGAACTAACCCTTTTAAACACCAGTCACACAGAAACACAAACACAATAACTGTCAGAGGCAGTGGACCAGCAGCTCCTGTGTTCAGCAATATTAAATCATTGTTTTTCTCAAAAAAATAATAATTAGAATGATAAATATTGTGAGAGAATAGAGGAGCTGCAGACATGCAAAATATGATTATAAAATTTCTGTTGAAAATTAAAATTAGTGTGGAAGGGAAGGTGACAGACAGTCCAGCACTAGGACCGAGGCAAGGGGCAGAGTTTATAAAAAGGTAGTCTCGCTCACCAGACCTTTCTCAAGAAAAGAAAGGTCTGGCTGGGCCGACTCTCACTTTAAGATTGGAGAAAAAAACGCCCTGGCTGCTTGTATTTCTTTCAAACAATCACAATCATTCTTGGCGGTGCCACAGCAACGGCGCGCTTGCAA
Source organism: Epinephelus fuscoguttatus (assembly GCF_011397635.1). Lineage (NCBI taxonomy): Eukaryota > Metazoa > Chordata > Actinopteri > Perciformes > Serranidae > Epinephelus > Epinephelus fuscoguttatus. Next base: position 33,017,097 of record NC_064774.1, read on the forward strand.
AAATATTGCGGGGGGGGCTTTTGGCCCACAAAAATATCGCCTACAGGACGCGAACCATGGCAGAAAAATGGCTACATCACTGCAAGATCAAACACCGCAAAAGTTAGTAAAGGACGTGTTGAAAACTGCAACCAGAGGTGGTAGGGCGGGACTTCAGCGGGTGGCTCGTTCCGCCCAATGAGAGGCTGATCTTTGCAGCGAACTTCCGCCCACTCAGACTAATAAAAAGGGAGAGGAAGCTCACCTGGGCCTTTCTTGACACTTTGAGACACACCTGAGTGAGCAGCAGCTGAGGCCAGCCTTTGTTTCATATTTGATTTGGTAGACTCCCTTTTTAAAATGTGTTTAAAAGCGTTGTTTTAAGAGAAAAACTGTAGAACAATGAAATATTCTTTTAGCTAATAATATTACAGATAAATCAAATAATAGTTAAAAATGTGTTTGGAAGATTCTGCATGTTTGGAAAGGGACTGACCCTTGGAGTGATTGTTAAGGCACATCAGCCAAAAAACAGGGTATGCCCACACTGTAAGTTACAATGTGTAACTGTAATATTTCACAATAAATTACATTATTATCACCATACAGTCTTTTACTATTATACTTAACCAAATTCTGAATTTTATTGTGAAATTTGTGCAGGTAAATATACAGAAGACAGCTTGGTAGCTGATTGACAGAAGTTGCAGTGATGGATTACAGAGCACTCAAGTAACTGATGATCAGTGGAATAGTAATAATAGGAATACTGATTGTTTAAGTGAACAAAATTATCATAAATATTACAAACTATGAAAATAAGTGACAAAGAACTTCAGATGTAATTTCACTGGCATAAATATAATATGTTAGAATCTACAGTCTGTGCCGTTATAATTACATACATTGCAAAGTAACAAAAGAGCTCTCCAGGTTGATCTCCATCTCTGGAGAACTCAGTGAATGGGGTTTGTTTTTATCAAGGTAACAAATATAAAAGCAAGAGGGCTGAAGTTTAGGGCATAATGTTATGAGAAAGTAATAAGTCATACACACATATTGACTTTATATTATTTTGTATATAGTATTTATTTATATTGACTCAAAAAGTATAGTCAAGACTTTATTACACTAATGAAATTAAGCTGACATCACTTATTTGGGGGAAGTGAACAGAATGTATGTTAATACGTTTTCCATGTTTTGAACTTGCATTAAGTTGAAACAACAAGAAATGTAAACAAGTCAACCTACTGCTATCAATCCAAAGCTAAACTAAATTCAACAAAGATCAATACAAATAAATGCAAGCTGATTTGACTTAAATAGTTAAGGCAGAAATTAAACTTAAATATTTAACTTAAACACCTGATTTATTTTTGCAGTGTACTGTATGCAACAGTATGTAGCTACAACAGCTGCAGTACTGAAAGTAAAAAGAAATAGTGTGCAATTCAGAATGCTGACTGTTGCAGAGCCATTTTGATTTTGTTCACATGTAGTGTTGGTAAAATCATAATTTGCCTACATATTTTGTGACCATTTCTTCTTGTTTTACTCAACTACCTGTCGTGATAGTGCATTCTAATCCCACATTGTTAAACTATTCCTTTATCCTTTACTCCATCTATTTACATGGTAGGCTATAGCAGACCCTGTCTCAACTTCATTCTGAGCTGTGTTGCCTGTATTGAGAATCACCTGGTCACATTACCATTAACTTGAGGCTTTACAGTGTATTTTACTGATTATTAGGGAAAATTTGAGTCTAAATCGTACAGTGCCCCAAACTAAGACAGCTGTGATTCAATGACCCATGGTGATAGAGGGCGGTCACTGTCAACAGAAGATGGACTACTGGTTTATTATGAGCTCATTAAAAAACTACAGTGTTCAGCCTAATTTGATTCAGTTTAGAAACACTACGGTTCTAATCGGATGAATACACTGCATTGCCTGAAACAGATGGGAAATCCCCGGGCTGCTTTCTGTCAGCCGTGACCACAGAGGCCGTGGCATAAAAAAAAAAGCTGCCTGAGTTGATATTGAAATAATATCTTGTTGGAGAGAGCCCTCTGGTGGCTTAGACATTAACAGCAATATCCACCGTAATGACTGTAAATGTTAGTGTAATGCAGCACCACAGATCGACAGTTTATGTACATTATTAAGACAAAAGCAAATCGTCAATTGTTAACACATATAACTGATAATATTGTTCTTTATGTAAATTTTTGAGAATTTTAACACCAGACCTCGTGGCGCAACGGTAGCGCGTCTGACTCCAGATCAGAAGGTTGCGTGTTCAAATCACGTCGGGGTCAATTTCTTTTTGCTGGTCCACAGTTTGTTATCGCTGGGTCAGCAACCACACATGATATTGGCTGCGTTTCCCACATCGCTCTTAGCGCTAGAACATCTTTCACTAAGAGGGAGCTGTAAGATCGAGCTGACCCACTCTGAACCTAGATGCACGAGTGACAGGACCTCACTCTACTATAAGTGGGTCAAAAATGACCCGTGTTAGAATTTGTGTGTTTTTATGTCACTTTTGTCATTTTGGTAAAGAAAAATCACTTGTATTATGTTTTGTATTATATTTTGGTCCACACAAGAATGATTTCATGGTTGAAATATTTTTATTTTTCAGTTTTGTTTTTTTTTTAACATTTTTAAAACATTTTGAAAATTGGAAACGAAAATTACACAACAGCAATAGAACAATGTCAACATCCATTTTGTGCGTGTGGTGTGTGTGTGTGTGTGTGTGTGTGAGAGAGAGAGTAGACCTATAATGCATGTGTGTGTGTGTGTGTGTGTGTATGTGAGAGAGAGAGAGAGTATATGCGTGTGTGTGTGTAACTGTATGATCCTGTTCAGTTGGATTTCCAGGTGAACGACCGATACCTCCACCTGGACAATAGTCTGGGTCCTCATGATATTTCAGATTCTGAGTCCAATCCCATAACTGCCTCTTCATCCAGCATCCTTAGAACCATATACTTCACAACACTTTGGATGAGGAAACATAGGCTAAAAAGAAGAGAATGTTTTGAATGACAAGCAAACCTACTGATCTATATATAAATAAATGTACAGACACACACACACACACGCACGCACACACACACACACACACACACACACACACACACACACACACACACACACACAGTACATACATACAAGTAATGTTAGCTAGCTTAGTTATCTATTGTTAATTTGCTGACACATGGTAATAAGACATACTCTTTCACACAGTAGTCATAAATGACACGCATACATATTTCTGAGGTAAAAAATGAAGATAGGCCTAATACTTACATGTATCAGATCTTGCTGTGTAAAATAATTTTCTTGAGGGGTGACACTTAAGATATAGGCTAGTCTGTGTGGTCCACAAAATATTATTCCAGACAGTCACAGATGATAAGATTCAAAGGTTCCCATGAAATTCCATAGGAAATAAACGCGGGTCATTTTTGACCCACTTATGGAAGCTTGGGGTGGTAATACAAAAACTAGAATTTTGTAAAATGTATAAAAGGTAAGTTAAAAATTTCAATGGCATGATATCAATAACATGTTTTTTGAGGAATAGCTGGAATATGAAATGATAACAACTTTTCATTACGAAGATATCACAAGAAAACAACCTCACCGGGTCATATTTGACCCACTTATGCATCTAAGGGTTAACAGTCTTCTTAGCAACCAAACGCTCACAGATCCAGTCGCGTCAGGCAAATTAATATTACACTAAGCAAGGAGATGTTGAAAGAGTGCGCACTGCGCACCGTATATATTTTGATCCATTTTATACTTAAGATCGATATTGTTTAGCATTAATTGGTGACAGAAAAGAACGAATTTCATTCTGCAGGGAAATGCATGTCCTTACTGTGCATATGACAATAAACACTTTGAATCTTGAATCTATATATTTTATGAAGATGTTTTGTGTGCACTCAAAGCTGTGGTACAAGTTATGCACCAAAATCTAAGTATGAGGAATAACAATGACTATCATGACTATCATTTATCATAATTTGTCCCGCATATCCCACATCTGCATGCACATATGAGATGGTTACCGCACCCAAAAAATGCGTCACAGATATCAGGCAGCTGACGGGTGTACTTGAGCTCAGGTGGAACCTCATCAAGGGATGCTCCACCTGCTACTCTGTATAAAGTCTACAGGAACACACTTGTTATTCCTCATACTTATTTTTATTATTATTATTTTTCTTCCGCCAGATTTCAGTGCATAACTTGTGCCACAGCTCTGAGCGCACACAAAACATCTTCATAAAACATATAGATTCAAGATTCAATATGCACAGTAAGGACACACGTTTCCCTGCAGAATGAAAATCATTCATTTCTGTCACCAATAAGCCTAATGCTAAACAATATAAATCTGAAGTATAAAACAGATCAAAAATAAATACAGTGCGCATTGTTTTAATATCTCCTTGCTTAGTGTAATATTAATGTGCCTGCCACGGCTAGATCTGTGAGCGTCTGGTCACTAAGAAGAGTCTTAAGAGTGGGTCAGCTCGATCTTACAGCTCCTTCTTAATGAAAGATCTTCTTAGGCTAAGAGCGATGTGGAAACGCGGCCAAGATAAAATCAGGGGTGAAATATTTTTTTCTTTGTGTATTCAATCAGTCTTGAGGCTACTTTAGTTAAATATTGGTCAAATTGTGTGCGAAATGGAAATAGTGTAAAGAGTATATGTTTCTCAATTCTCAGTTTTCCAATCATACCCAATGTATGCAATGTAACAACTGTTCATGGGCTCCAGTATGCAGAAAAATCATTAGATTATTTTTTCCCTTGCCAAAATTTAGTGTAAGTTATGTGGCCCCCTTTCCAACAAGATAGCATAACATGGTTGGTACCAATGGATGCCTTAGGTCCTCTACCCATGTCTTCACTGTAGCTTTGAAACTGAGCCCGATACAGCAGGTTTGTATTTTCTAACATTGATCTGCCTAACTCCTCAACAACAGCTCTGCCTGATATGTAAATACATATAACTTGTAATGTCAGTGATTTAAATCAGTGAGTAAATTGCTGTGCTTGATCCAATTTTAAGGTCAACCATAGACCATGTGTACCCACCGACCCCCCTAACGGTGGGCCTGACTCAAATAGTAAGAAAAAATAGATGTAAATTACACTAAAAATAGGTCTACACATCCAAAATTCAAAGTTTCAGTTATGCAAAAGTAGAAAAGTAGTAAAAACATTTTTGGGGGGGAAATGGAAAGTATAGATGTGAGAAAGAGGACTTACAATAACCTTTAATGTGACCATGTTTTATTTAATTTTGATTATTAACATTACCACATGATTTTATCTATTTGTTGTCTGCATATGTCCACAGTGTCCCACTCTGTAGTAAATATTTGCTTTTGGTTGTCTTTTTTTCCCCCAGTTTTGTGTATATTTGCTTGATGACACAATGACTGAGTCAAATCAAATCATGTGTGTTATATTACAGGTTTGTTTTATTATTTTTATGTTGTAGCAGGTGGAGACAGAGGCTTTGCTGTTGGCTAGTTCAACTGCATTGCATTACATGTAATGTTATATGTTTTTTTACTACAAAAAATCTGCAAACTACTGTACTTGAATAAATGTATTTGTTTGACCTACTGTTTATGAATGTATTGTAAATATGAATCGTCAACAATAGCATTTAGATGACAACTTGCCATTTTTGACAGTCATTTGTTGTGAGTGTATTTCTGCCTAAATTGGTGATTAAAGGTGTTTCTGGACATCAAGAAAACAACTTGTCAATTAGTTTCTTCTGAAAACTATCTCCTCTGTTAGCTTATGTTCAGGGCTTTGTTACAAAATATTTTAAACATACAAATTTACAGATACAAACACAGCATACCTCAGTTCTTTCCATCTACAGTCTATAATCAGTATAATCTGAGAACATGACATAGACACATAGTAGATAATCCCAGTCATTCCTCTTGAAGAATTAACACTCAACCCCCATCTCATAACCCTTGGTGCGGCAGATTATGATAATATCGATGATGAAGAATGTGATGGTGATGATGATGACAGAGTTGATAATGATGATCCATGTCATTTGCTCTTCAAGAAGTCATGGTGAGTTGTGGTTCAGCTTACTATTGAGAGACGACAGAGAGACAGGTTGGTTTACACACTAAAGAAAATGTCCTCACATGAATGGATGACAAACACATTGCGTTTCTTATAACTGCTTCCCTGGTGGAAAGCTTTTAATGTGAAGGTTGTAGAAGCAGGAAATGCTACCATTTGACTCTGAGGCTGTAGTTTGTGCTGTAGACAAATCAAGGAAGCCACCAGAAATGGTTGATGCTACCAAAGTGGGGGATTCCTTTGAACAGTACTAATCATATCACTAAAATGTCCTTATTTGTTTGCATCTTTTATGTAGCCTACATATCCTGCCTGGCATTCCCAGAGATGGGAATTTGAGACCCCATTTTACCAGCATAGATCTTTAAATTCTACATATTTTTTTTATCTAATCAAAGCTGACTGGTTGATCCAACTTCCTGTCAGTCCCATAGACTGTATAAAAGAAGTGGATGTAGCCACAGTGATTGACCACTAGTTTGTGGACAACTGTTGCAAAGCCTTGAGTTTGGCACTCTGGCTGTCGTCATCTTGTGTTTTTGGCCCAGAAGTGACCATATTTAAATGAGGGGGTGGAACTGGGGAGGAGCGAGGGGTGGATCTGACTGAAAGCCTATTGACCCTGAGGCCATACACACGGTAATACATTTTCATTTTGAAACAAAATTGATCTCCGTACACACCAGCGTTTTAGCACAGAATCCTCTGTCCATACTAACATGCCTGAAAACACATATCACATGACCATATGTGCACAAAGCAGATTGTCTACTCTGCGGTTAGTTGCTAAGTCATAGAAACTGTTTGTACAGTTGGCCCTTGCTGGCCATTACAAAGGTTGTAGGTAGAAACATTTTTGCTTTAGTTCACACAGTTTGTTTATGGTGTGATGAACCCCTTGATCTGCTGTGGTCTCACCTCCTTGCCACTGCAGGTGCCACAGATACATCCAAAAAGTCCGTTGACCATTTGGATGAGACACAATGCGAGCTCCAGGCATGCTGCCACTAGCAGAGTGGAGAACAGTCCCACGTTGAATTGCACCACATTCTTTGGAAGTATACACCAATCCCACATCTCCTTGTCACTCAGGTAGCTCCCGTTACTGGAAAGCAAGAAAATTAGTGATGCTGTCAAACATAAATAGAAAAGTATTGCAGTGGTGTCTGTCCATAAAGACTGCCCGTACCTGTTAGCAAAGGGTGTCCCCCAAGTAGGAATGGGGTTGACATTATTTTGCCAGTAGCATGTAGGCCCATTAGCAAGACCCAGGGCAGCAACACTCAGACTGTAGATGGCCCCAGCCACACCAGCTGCTGCAAAACCAATGGACAGGAACATCTGCATGGAGCACAGACAGTGGAGTCAGCACCACAAGAAACACATTCTTTGTCCCGTATGTTTTTCCTTTTTCTTCCTGAGCCAGTCCAAAGACATGCAGGTATGGTTAAGGGGGGGCAAAAACAATACAGCAGCAAAGTATCGATGTTTTTATTTTATGAAATAAAAATATTATAAATATGAATAAACTTATGGTAGCCTACTAGAATAATATAATCAATTGTTTTTCATTTCACAAGATACATTTTGCTGCAATTAAAGTGGCTGAGGTGAGACAAACGAAGACTTTAAACTTTATCTTATTAGAAAATATTGATGTTGACAAAATTTTCCTTTTAGAGACATAGTTTGCTGCTAAAAAAAGGTTATATATTGCAATGTATTGCAATATATTTTATCACAATACTAAGCATAGCGCAACAGGTCTCTGTCTCCGTGTGTCAGCCCTGTGATAGTCTGGCCTGTCCAGGGTATACGCCATCGAATGCCCAATGTCTGCTGGGAGAGGCTCCAACCCCCCCAATTAAATGGCCTAGTCGAGCTATAATTGTAGCTCAGCTGAGCATGTAATCGTACGAATGTGACAATGTAATTGTAGAAACTTGAGCAGGGGCTTCCTATAGGTGACATAGGCAGCATCAATAGGTGCCACTGACATGGAAAGTGTGAACTGAGAACAGAGGGCGTGTCATATTCTACAGTTTGGAAAGAGAGGATAGAGAAGGCAACAACACAGATGTAAAGAAATCATTGGTTAAAAAAAAACAAAAAACAAACATGCAGTGCTCTCATTGATAGTTGGTTTGTTTGTTTTTGGATAAAAACAAATATCTGTATCCACAACCCAGCCCTGAATAAGCGGATAACAATGGATAGAACAAAACATCTGTATTAACACAACAAAAGTTTGCAGGTTATCAATGCGATCTTCCATCTTGCTACTACTGTTTACTTCCATTGTGCATTGTGTAGTGCCTTTTGTTGATGATGTATCCTTGATTACAGTGGTACTGCTAAAAACTGACAGTAACACAGGCTGGTTCACTGGATAGCACCAAGGTTCCAAGAATCTTGAGTAGAAGCAGTTCAGGAACAACAGCTTATTTGGTGGAAAAGGGGCACCAGAGAGGGGGTGCCAAGCATTTGAAGTCCTGGCAATGCAGTTAACCACAATAGCCCCTTTTCCACCACAGGAACTTTTATCAATTACCCAGGATTTTGAAAAACCTCCAGGTGTTTCCACCGAAATTACCTGGGTAAAAAACTTTCCCTCAACTTCAAACTTTCCCTGAAAAAAGTGTCTAGTAGGGGGGTGGGACTTTTCAGATTACCCGGAATCCTTGAGGGGCGGGGCTGTGTGCCGAAGAACACTGATTGGTGGAACACACACTTGCAGCGTTATGTACTTCCTGGCACGGGCAGCCGCTGCAAACTTTATTTCATTTCTACAAGCTTCACTTCGTTTGTGTTTTGAATAAGGATGGGTAACGACACCCGGTACTAAATTAGCCCCGGGACTAAATTATCAATGACCATAGCACTGATAAGCGGTATCAGTTCTCCTCGCGCTGAACTCCTCCACACACACACATAACACCGATGCGACACGGTAACCAGTGAACAGCTGAGCGGCCCAGGTGGAAACAATAACTCTAAAAAGACTCGAGCTGAACTTGGCAGCTACACTCATTACTGTAAGTGACATTAAACCTTAGCGAGTAAGAAGCCAATACTTAATCAGTACATGTGTTCAGAAAGCATGAACATGTAAACATGGAGACAGAGATATTCAATATGCTCCGTCCACAGTCTCTCATCCACCACCACTAATGTTACGTCTTACACACACTAGTTCAGCTGATAGCAAATTGTTACTAATAAGCTCAAATGACAGCTGTCTGTATGTAGACCAACTTAGTTTGTCACTTATCTTAAAATACTTTTAAACTGAGCAGCTGGCTGAGACAAACGGCCCCTCCTCTCTACCCCAGCACTAATGTTACCAGTAAACAAGCTGGCGGAGCTAAATAAAGGACACACGCCTAATCATCTACATCATTACGCTAATTTGAATAAATTTTCCGGAACTTTGAGTTGCAGTGGAAATGCGAACCACACAGATTACCAGGAATTCTTTTACCCAGGTAAATAAATTCCTGGTAATAAAAGTTCCTGGAAATGTTGGTGGAAAAGGGGCTAATGTGTACATAGATGAGTGATCATCACAGTCAGAACATGCTTGAGCATTAGAAAGAATTAGAGTAACAGAAAATGAAAAGGCAAAAGCTGTCCAGATATGATATGATATGTGTGAGGGGCAAAGGGAAGAGGCAGTATGCATAACGGCCCACCACAGCACCTTTTCTGATGCAAAGACTAGGGGTCCTCCGAATCAAACTCATTCTAGTACTGACTTGATTAAAACCTATAAGCAACTTTGTGTCTGATGTGTCTTTACTATGATGTAAATGTGAAGAAAAAGAATATAACACTTCACAAAGAAAAGTTTGCTTGATTGAAAACAGTAGGCTATTTCAGCTACATACTGTACATACTTACCCCACAGCGGTTGGCACAGCAGTTCTTAGCACTGGTCAGATGAATATGAATGGCAGGAATGAGGACCTGACAGCAGAGGAAGGAAATAAAGAAGAGGCGGCAAAGAAAAAAGAGAGAGAGATATCAAGATGACATATAATAATATTACACATTTAATGTAAGAGACAACAGAAAGATGACATATTTTATATAGGAGACAACAGAAAGATGACATATTTATTGTAGGAGACAACAGAAAGATGAAATATTTATTGTAGGAGACAACAGAGAGATGATATATTTAATGTAGAAGACAACAGAAACTTTAAGAGGTACTCTAGCAGTTTAGTATGCCATTTCCCTAATGTTGGGGCACCACTCATAGATGGATTTGAAAAGAATTGGCAAAATTGGGCTGAAGAGGCCAAGATATGACGTTTAGTCCAAGAATGGGTTGTCATGAAGCTCAGCGTAAGTTCAATCCGGAAGACCATCCTGTGCTCATTCATTCACAATTCTCCCTCTCCCACTGCTTCCTCCAATCAGCTGCCTCTGGGCATTCACTCTTCTAGCTGTCCTATTGTAATTAGCCACAACCTCTATCAGCCAATCAGGTTGTCACTACAAGATTTTAAATCTGTTCTCTCCTCTGCCGCTTTCAGCTGTCATTCTAGGCAGAATCGCTGCCCCTCCTCCACCCCGTTCACCTCCAGCCATTGTATCCAAGGTCAAAGACAAGCCTGAAGACTCATACCTCTACTCATCCGGATCATCAGCACCCATCCATCTAATCCTCATTTCTTCTTCACTTCCTCTACCACCACCAGCCTCCAGACCCCTGGGGGGATGTCCCTAATTGGTTACGGATCCATCACTCTCCTTATAGCTCACCATCTCAAAGGGGTCTAATCGCAAAGACTTTTCACATTTTCATTAAAAATGTTCTTTTCCAAAACTAAAAACAAGTCTCTCCTGACTGAAGTGGGGTTATGGGTTATCCTGGCAACATGTCTGTCAAAATCCACTTGTTGGTTCGTGTCACATATTTTCTGTTATAAATCATCCATGTCCAAGCTGAGATAGCCTTGATGATGTCACTAAGATATCCTCAGGGTTATTTTCTCAGCCCTGACATGAATCAACAGGCTGACTCATATCCGCCATGATAAGTAAAGTGTCCCTTTAAAGCAACTCTTACCTTTCTGGCATTGCCATATAACATCATATGTTATATTAGAAGCAAACTAAACATAACGTTACCTGTCCTGCACAATCAAATGCAACCCCGGAGTTTTGAAACTTATCCGGGGTCAATGATGACTGATGAGTTTTATAATATAACATAAATGCTAACATTAGATAGTACCGGTGATTGGCAACAAACAAGAAAGATAATACAGGGGCTCAGGCTACGTTAGGCTGCAGTAGGCTAACCGTTAGTAACTGGATGCTGTATTGTCATATATAACGTTATAGCCTATGTTACATTAGAAGCAAACTAAAACTACCTGTCCAGCAGAAAGTCTGCAACCATCTTGTCCCTTTTTAGCTCAGGATGAAGCTGCATCAGTCTTCGCCATAGCTCGAAAGCAAAACCGATGTTGCCCTGAGTTTTGGCTCTTACAGCATTGAGTTCTCTCTTAGTGTTAGCTTTTTCTGCTATATTCTTTCCTTTGCCAACTGATTTCCCTGTTGGAGTGGCTGGAGTTGGAAGCGGTGGTCCGCATTTGTCTGCCATTGTTACAGAAAAAAGTTTATATCCACAAGCGTCCCTGTTACCAGCCTATTTGTTGTCTCTCAGACTCATTCTACCTGGTCGGGGGGAGATGTTACATGAGCGGTTATGTCAGTCGGAGGCCTCCAGGAGGGGAAGAACCATATGAGAATGGTTTAATTATGAGCTTGTATCCCTGTTGGAATTCACTTACATTTTACTGTGCCATCAGCTTATTAATAGCATTTTAACCTAAACAAAGAAAAGCGTAAAATTTTCAGGAAGGTAAGTGTCACTTTAATTGAATTGAGCTTAGAAAAATACATTTGTCACTTATCGTCTTTTACCGTCTTATCGTCTTGTCTTTCTTTTTTCTTTATGACTTTGATCATTCTTTCAATCTTGACCAAGTAGTTACCTTAACTTGTTTAAACTTTAACCACTGAAACCACTCATTTGAATCATATATGACATGGACCTTTTTGGAAGCTTTGACATCAGTCACACCACATGTAATCTACTCACCATGATTCCTCCTCCTATCAGGCCCGACATGTATTTAACCTCCTCAGTGATACGGTCCTCTCCTTTCCTGTCTTCGGATGCATACTTTGTCTCAAAGTCAGGGAAGAATAGCATGATGTTGCAGATGATGGACACTAAAGCCAGGATGTAGAGTGGGATGGCAATGAATTTAGAACAGGATCCGGTGCACATGATGTCTGCAGATGGAGGTTGTTCAAAAAGGTAAAAATAACTACAATCCCAACTGCTACTCCAACCAAAATATTTTCTTCTTATAGATGCTGTCAGTCAGATCTTTTCTGCTGACACTTGGGAAGCTGTGATGGTTGTTAGCTAACAGGCGTCAAGTGCAGCTTGATGCATCAAATGTCAAAAAAGGTAAATGTAAGAACTGTTTAAATATATGTTTGGTGGGTGGAGGGTATAAAGGTGGAGCTAAAGGAGATAAGCCTGATTATTACCCCCTTTATGACTGAGACTTTATGCCATGGGTGTGGGTGTTTGTGCATGTTTCCATTAAAGTCATAAAAGCCAGTCATTTGTGACACAATAGAATTTCCCCTTCTTATAAAGCACAGAATAGAAAATAAAAATCTGAGGTTATATGACAATCATTTTGTCTAATGTTTAAGCTTAGAGCTACCATAGGAAACTTTTTCAGCAAATATGACAAAAAGTTATTTATTTTTATAATTGTCTTTATACCCTGACAATAGCACATGAGGCAAATACTCTGTAAAAAAAATCATGTTCCTCTGCCTCCTCAAAGAGCTCCTACTTTTGCAAAAATCATGAAAACAAGCAATCAGAGCCGAGGAGTCTCCAATGCAGCCATCCATCATGTCAATCACTGCTCGGGAACAGGGGTCAAACTGTCAAACTAGGCAGCGCTGATAAGTTATCAAGATTCTGTTACTGCATTGCCTATTTTTATCCCCAAGTGCTGTCAGAAACATACATTAGTGCACTGTTTAGCTGTAAACTGTGAAAGATGGCTCCAAAGATGGAGATGGCTTTGTGATTTCAACATGGGGTCACAGGAGTCACATAGGATTGCTGAGGCACATAGCTGCCTGAACCAAAGCTCCCAGAGTGATAACCAGATAACCTCAAAATTCGATAGCTGGAATATTCTGCTAAAACTACAACTGAAGTTTCTTATTACGTTGAACTTATCCAGATTAAACATCAGTGATATTTAATGTTGGCAGTGAATAACGCCAAGACCAGAGCTGCAAGACAAGCACTGAACTGCACAAGCATGGCAAGTGAGGCACAGCATGCCAAGCAAATGGGTCCCACAGCCACCCAGGTGATGGGGAATGAGAAGCGCCCATCTAAAGTTTTGTCTGCTATACAAGCCTCTTTGGGGAAAGCCATAGAAGAAATTGACCTTTCGCTAAGCCCTGCTCCTTTGTGATGGTCCGACAAGCTGTCACAGTAAGCATAGAGCCCACACTGTAACTAACTGCACTATCATATTTTTCGAAAAATGAAACAGGGGTCCACAAAATGCGTTTGAAGGATATATTCAGAAAGTCAAACTCACTCAGCAGCAAAAACAGATTAAAAAGACAAAGATAGTCAGAGACTAAAGCGAAACTATAGGCTACAGATCACAGTGTAAAAGTGAACCACCACGCTGATGATTGCGACAGAAAACAATGAATATAAAGGGAAACTTAACAGATATTGAACCAGCTGTGTGGCATTCCAGTGTGTGCAGATGAACAGTTTGGTTTCGCCCCCGTGTCACTGCCAGCACCTGGACCTCCGCCGCCGGATGGGCAGGGATCTCTGGGGGAAGTCAAACAACGTTCATCCGCGCACATAAATATCAGCAAAGTTTCCTTGCTTCCCTTCACTGGTTCCTGTTCAGCAGGGTAGGTCTTTTTTTCAGTGTTATAATCATTAAAAAGCAAAAGCAGCATGTGTATACATTCAGTAGGCTATATCTTCAGGAGCTAGCTGGCTAACCCTGCACTTTTCAGGGGTTGATTTTGGTTTTGGAACAGGGAAGAAAAGTATATCTTTTTCCAACCTATCCAGGTAACGAGTATCATTAATACAAGACGTGCCCCAGGCACAACATTTAGCTTGAAATCCTAAAAACTAGCCTGAAAATGAAGGAAATCTGAAACGATTGCATTAGAGTCAATGGAACACTGTTTTGTTGTCAGACCCTGGTCTGAGTTGGCCTGATGTTATGTTATGATTGGCCAGTCTGCGAGGGGGGGGGGGGGGGGGGGGACTTAGCAAAGAGTCAATTGGCCACATGAGCAAACTACTGATGGTCCTGCAGGCTGATATTGAACAGATTAATGTTGTGTTCGCACCAAACAACGCAATGCACGCATTTGACCGCGAGAATACTTGGTGTTGAATTGCTTTGTAGGCACAAAGAACTTGCGCAATATGTGCGTGAATTTGCTGAATTAACTTCTGCCGCATCCTCAGCATCATCCTGGGAGGATCTCAGTGCTGACTGGCTATCCTGGTATGAGTTGGTCCCTGAAGTTCAGATTTTTCAACTCTTATGAATAAGCGTATGACGTGAAATTGCACAGCAAGCTTAATTAACAGCTGAATTTGCACATTTCTTGTCATTCATGTCGTGTCCATTGCACTGCCCGGCGGAAATTTGCATGTTTTCGCGTCCTTACTTTGACTTTACATGTAATTCACTTGCGCAAATTGTTGTATTTGCATCCGGTGTGAACACAATATAAGGATGACAACATTGGACTCTGAAGGGTTCAAGACACTGCTAATTGGGATAGACGCCAGAATTTGAGGTTGGTTGTACTGAAAGAGAAGCTGGAGGATGGCAAGCCGGTGGAATGTGTGAGAAAAATAATTGTGGAGGCTTTGGGCAGTGACCTAGAACAAGCACAGCTACAAGGTGTAGAGCCCTGTACCGATGCCTGATGAAAGCTGCCCTCCCAGGCCTATTATCATCCACTTCTTGAGCTACTTGGAGCGGGAAAGAGTGTTGACAGCTGCAAGAGGAAAATACAGAAGCAGACAGGGGATGATCATGTGGGGAGGCTGCAGACTATCTTTCTTCTCAGATATGATGAAGGAGTTGGCGGAGAGGAAGAAAAAGTTCATGGAGGTGTCAAGGAGTCTGCATGTCCTGGATGTACGTTTCATCCTGGCATATCCAGCAGAGCCGCGCTTAACTTGGAAAGGAAACCGGATGAAGTTCAGCAATCATGGAAAAGCGAGGCAGTTTCTGAACAGTGCGGTGAACAGAAGCTAGTAAGGAAAACATGGTTAATAAGGGCGGACAATTAAAATATTAAACTGCTGGTAAAGATTAACCACAGCGTTTCTCATTTTTTTTTTATTTTATCTATTTTTATCGTAGTTATTGTGGGATTTTAGCCCAATGATGTCAAAATTAAACTGCCTACACCAGCTTTGAGATGTGTTGAGACTAAACACAAGGCAGCTTTTAAAAGCAGTGCAATTTTACATAGTTTATGGAAAGATATGGGAACAAACAGACACATATGATGGTGCAAATTTAAGTGAAGAATATCACTTCAACTTAAAAAAAATATAGTACAGAAACAAGAAAAAAGGAGATAAACTGGAGCAAAATCTGAGCTTTCCCACAAACACACAGTTCTTTGTGCGTTACTAGATACAGCTAACATCTGTACTGCTCGGGGTAAATAAATAGAAAACACTTCCAGCGGTCAAATTTGTGACAACACTCTATTTTAGCAAATATATTAGGTTAATTGTTTCCATAAAATGTAAAGTAATTTTTTCTAACTATGTTACTTGTTTTATTATGAATTCAGCATTACTATTTTTGTTTGAATGCTGATGCAGCACTATCAACAGATCTATCAAATCATCAGTCTGCTTCAATATGAAATTCGACTACTCTCCATACTTTTATCTACAGACTAGAATTTAAGTTTGGTCAGAAAGAAATTATATACACAATACACACACACACACACACACACACATATATATATATATATATATATATATATATACACACAAAAATTCTATTTCTCCCATACATATCTGGATCGACTGCTATTTCTGCAGACATTCAGCAATGGAAACTGTTCAGATGTCAAAATGTTCAGCTCTTAAGCAAATTAAGATTGTGTAAAAGTACACAAGCATTTCTTCATTCAGCTTTTTAGTGAACTAATTTCAGTGTCTACCTGTGACAATATTACAGTTTAGTTTCTAGCTTTTCCAGCAAAGTAATTCAGCTCTTACCTTCTTTAGGTAATGCAGTTCAGCTTCCACCTCTGCTAATTTTACAATTCATTTTCAGCAGGGGAGAGCTGGACCGGTGGGGACATTTTGGTATTGACATAAAAGAACCTTTCATGACTCACAGACTCCATGAACATTAATAAAAATTATTTGATCCTGAGTCTTAACCTAAATGTCAGGAGTGCAATCTCCCACAGTTCTGCTCCCCTGAGATGGTTGGGACAGTGGGTGGGGTTGGTTGTGATACCTTGTTCTGGGTTAAAAAATATATATAAATAATTTAAATTATAAAGAATGCATACTTAATTTCAGTACCTTATATTTACAATGCCACTTGTTTACACATATCTTTGAGAAAAATAAAACATTTGTATCATTATTATAGTTTCATTAATTACTGAGATGTGGAATTTGGCTGTCTTCCATGTCTTTATTTCAGTATACCTTAGGCTACACATAGCTTATTGCAAAATAATAAAAAAGAAAACAATAACAACAACTTGAAAGTTAAAAAAAGTTAAATAGTTGAACTCTGCACATTTAAAATATGCTCAGGGGTTGAAACGTAGGCAGTATTTACTCAGTTACTTCACGGTTGGTCTTATTCAGCTAGGAAACGCCTTTGTGCTGTTTTTGTTGATTTTTTGTCTGTGGTATAACAAAAACAGTAGTTAAAAGTGAAGAGGATGTGGCTGAGTAGTATATGTTGGATGGCAAAGGCATAGTTGCTCTCTAACTTGGGAAAAAGGCACTGTCCAAACTGTCCCTTTGTCCCAATTGATCCCGCCCTCCCATACAGTGCAATGCATTAGCGCTTCTAGATTCATGGATTTTCAGCAATGCTTTGCAGCTGTCAGCATTTACATGCAATTTTAGCTAAAAATGCATTCCCCAGTTAATTTTGAGATGCAGATTATGTGATTAACATCAATAGACCTACCCTGGCCTCCATTTTAAAAAGAGTAATTTGTCTTTTTGGGTAGACATTTTATGCCTTTAAAAGACAGCGACAGCAGAGAGGTAACAGGGAAATGAACAGGAGAGATGTAATAAAGGTTTTTCAAATGCTGACTGTTTGAGAATGTATGCTGTCATCAGATCCTGATCCAGCTGAGCCAGATCCACCCCTCTCTATCAGAGCATCTGTGACTCCATGTTCTTTTCAACAGCCTACAGTAGAACAATGATTTCTCTTTGACCTTAACACAAAGTATCTTTTATCAGAACACTGATAAAGCGTTTTAGTTTGTAGAGGTACTTGTATGTGTGTGTGTGTGTGTGTGTGTGTGTGTGTGTGTGTGTGTGTGTGTGTGCATGAGTGTGTCTTTATGATTTGATTACTTTATCAGTGAATTATGGCACTAGTCAAATGTGTAGGTGTAGGGAGTATGCAAATGGACTTTAACCAACATCTGTCTGACATGTGCTCACACACATGAACATAGTTAAAAAAAAATTAAACAATGACTCTAGCTCCATTCTAATAAGCTCTCAGCATCACCAGGTCTCAGTGTGTCATAGTTTTCATTATTACTGTCTGGTCTTTTCTCGTAGAGGTAAAATTTAACCTGAACTTAAAGTTCACTGCAGTGTGTGTAATGATGATGAGAATGCACACACAATAAGTCCAGAGTCCACTTCCCTACTGAGTTCCTACAGTGAGTTTATTGCAGTTTGAGTTGGGTATCCACTAAACCTGTCACAACACTGACTCAGAAGAGGTCAAAGGTCATCTGGTACCAAACACCATCTTTCAAAGTTACACCTCACCCACAAAAAAAAGCATCTGTATATCAATTACTCACCACATGTCATGTTGAAATAGTGAAAAAAAAAACCTATGTTTTACTCGCATACCTTCACAGTAAACAAAAATCCAAAGATGGAGAAAAGTTTTGATGAATAGGAGTAAAAGTTTAAAGGGATATTTTTGAACCTGGCAACACATTCTCACTCTGACCTTGTCACATACCGACGTTTGGTCATTGGCTTTCCACTTCGAGATATGATGTGCAAGGTACTCTGGGCACGGTGCTTGTTGACCGTCTGGAACACTATGTCAACTTCAGCCTGACACATGCATTGTGTCTTTTCAAAATGCACTTCCGGCCTCCCGACTGAAAGTCGTTGGTTGTTAGACCATCCACCACCCTGCTTTGCTCGGACTTTTGTCCCCTTCACTTATGTTGTTATCAAGCTGCGTTTTTCCCCTGACGCCACCAGGCATGATATGTGGCCGGGCTCCATTTCACAATAACAGCGACTGGCTGCCAATCATGCTGACACGAAAGGACAGCTTTTTTCGTCAGTGTCTGACACCGGAAGTCACCACCCAAATGACTTCAGAGTGAGACCAGTTTGAGCCTGGACCCTATTTTCTCATGTGTCTGTTATTATAAGTGTCTGACAGCATTATGGAATTGGAATTTACAGAGAAATATGACAATTTTCTTCACCTTTCTCTGAGCTGGTCTGTTTGTTAATGTGTGCAACCAAGTCTCGCTCAAGGAAAAGTCATTCTAAAATCTCATGGACTTTTCCACATTGTTAAAATCAGCTAAATATTTAGCCACGACATTGAAATCCCTTTGATATCACTAAGCTATGATTTCTGTACCGGATCGGCGAAGGGTAAAGAAAAATGTTTCATTTCTCACATAACTCATGCACTATAATCCAAGTCTTATTTATCCAGTCATAAGCTCAGTATTTCCCAAACCCATGCATTTACATTAAGGCCTAACTATTTAAAACCATTTGGCATAAACAGTCTCACGAAGAGATGAGTAGCGCACCTGGGCAAGTGCCTACATTTGAACTCTGCTTAATGGAATGCATGAGCAGACGTATATTAAAGTGTTTCGGCTTTAGTGAAAATGCATGTTTGGGGAATATTGAGCATAGGGCTGGATAAACGAGACTCAGATTATACTGCATGAGTTGTGTGAGAATTCTAAACAAATTCTTTGATATAGTTTTGCTGTTGTTAAATGTGCACCTCTTTAAATCAAATTCATCAAGAATTTTCTGTTTTTGGATTCCTCATTGACAGTGGAGGCAGGTGAGAAAAACAATATTTTCTTCACAAAGTCAAAGTACATTCGAGTCACATGACTTGGACTCACGTCAGACTCAAGTCAAAAATGTAATGACTTTGGACTCAACAAAATCAAACACAGACTTGCAACTCAAACACCAATGATTTGTGACTTCACTTGGACTTGACCCTTTTAACTTGGAAATACTTGATACCTTCCCCCCAAGCCCAAAGATTAAAAAGTGTGTAAAAGTGTGCCACAAATCAATTCATATCCCTTCATTTCCTGAATTAACTAACGTCAACACTATCCATTCCCAGCAAGTCAATAATTCCTCAGATGAATGCTAATAAATGCAAAAAAAAAACAAAAAAAACAGCCGGGTTATTATTTGCCTTAAATCACTGAAGTCAACAAGCTTATATACGAGACAGGCCTTTAATTCCTTTTATACAAAACTGTTGCTCAGTGAAGATGGGGAGAGCAAGTAAATTGTGTATTTGAACCAGTATAAATATTGGTTGTATAATAAATTAGGCTTCGAATAATATATCAATGACAAATCATTCATTTAGTCCAGCTCCGACAGACAAGGCATCACAGAGAGAGAGAGTGTTATGATTACAGCACCCAACATACCGACCCAATACCACTTCATCCTGTCTAAAGTATTTTCACAACTTGAACTAATTTTTATGAAAAACACTCTTTTCATCAGTGTGGAATATGGAATAGGAATATTAATAACTTACCAGGTAATCAAGGAATAGACATATATTCTGACTTTATGACAGCTTCAGAGGAAAAAAAGTCACCTTTTTTTTTCTTCATGGCACTAAATCTGAATTAATTCTGGTCTTCTCTGGTGCTCATGGTTTCAGTAAAAGGAACTGAACGAATGAACTGTGGAAAATCTAACTAAGCTAATGATGTGTAGCATCTCCACATTGGCAGAAGTTTAAACATATATTTTTCTATGTGTGATTTAAACAGCTATCTAATGTTAGCTTAAGTGGGCAGCCAACAATCGGGTTTTTAAGACATCCCAAGATCTTCCAGACCTGGCCTCTAACTGAGACAGACCTTTATTTGTCAAAATGTGTAGATACACCAGGCTAGTAAAAGGGACTCGGCATTTAATTGGGACTAAGCTTTTGTTTAAAGTTTTACATGTATTACTACTCTGCTATTAAATGGTGTAACATTTGGTAAAGTGCGCATTATGACTTGTTTCGGATTCCTAACAAAGTTTAGGACTTAGGAGTTGACTTGGTACTTGCCTGTCCTGACTTTAGACTTGACTTGGGACTTCTCAGTCTTGACTCGACTCAGGACTTGCCTGTCTTAACTTGGTACTTGCCTGTCTTGACTTGGGATTAACTTGGAACTTGCCTATCTTGACTTGGTACTTCACTTAGGACTTGGCTGTCTTGACTTGGTACTTGACTTTCTTGATTTTGGACTTGACTTGGGACTTGCCTGTCTAAATGTGGGACTTACTTGTGACTTGCATGACTTGGCCCCAACTCTGATAAGTGATATGGAAATGGCCATTCTCTGGAAGTATTCCTTTAACAGAGAGCACCCCTCATATACAGCCACCTGTTATCATGTGACTGATAGTGACGTGATGTGCTTTGGTCATGTGATGACAGCTAGTCCATCTCAATGACAACTGCACAAACTCCACTGACGAAGACCACGACATGTAGTTGAAAGCTCTGCAAAACCAGTATGCAGACCTTAAGTCAAGACTCCTTTGTTGCACGACAAAGATCATGAATGAACTTTTCACACAATTAAAAGAGTTAATGAGTTGCTAATCAACAGACTCTGGAGTTTAGACTCTAAACTGATTGTTGGTTATTAACTCATTGAAGGTCTAATGGTCATTAGTACTTTTACAGAAGTTCATCAGACGCAGTGTTTCCCCAAATGACAGCCAACAACAGATCATGTTACAGTGTGACGGTTGAAGTTTATGAGGTTTTATTGGTAAAACAGTGCTTTATGGTATCATAAGTATCCGCCGTTTGTGCCTGGTACTACCACTCTGATGGAACACACACAAGACACACCTGCACACTTGGTATGACGACAGCATCATGCACACTCAGGTGATAAAGCAGTGTGTTGTCATAATTTGCATGGAAGGGGAAAAACTGGGTTGTAGTGGGGGAGATAAGAAATCTGTAACAAGCGCTGTAAATACAGAGTACAACAATGGAACTGAAAATGACTATTGATTTAATAAGAGCCACATAATAATGCCAATAAACCCAGGCCATATATCCATGTACTCATGTCCAAGTGGGGACAAAGCTTAGAGAGTTAAATTGTACTGTTTCAAATGAACTATACAGATGACTATTGGTAGAGAATGTTGGTATCTGAACATACTGGTGTTCCCATCATATTTAACTCATAGTATTGATTGATTGATTAAGCTGTGTGTTGACCTTGATGCAAAGTGTAGCGTGAGAGATAGCACTCTAGTTCTGCATGACTCAAACCACGGATCAGCAGTTCAAAGGCACAATGAACTGTGTGTGTGTTAAAGTCTTTCAACATTCTAATGGCAGCATGTCACCTTATGGAGAGGACTGGGTCTAATGGAGCATACTCACGGTTTTATCTTATCTACAAATTGTCTTTTATGTTACCATTGATGGGTGTAGGTAACATCAGATAAGATTCAAATTTAGTCATTTATAGGAACAAATAGTAGTTATAAGTACAATCACGAAAATATGTTAAGTATAAAGTAACAAAAGTATAAGTACTCATGGGGAAAAGTTTAAAGAAATTTAATAAATCAAAATAACATATTTAAAAAAGAAAAAGCAGCAAGTACTCATGTTTGAGAAGCTGGAACCCACCACATTCTCACTCTGACCTAGTCACATAATGCTGCCTGGTTGAGGACTTTCAACGTTCAGAAATGATGTGCAAGGTACCCTCAGCGCATTGCTTGTTGACGTTCTGGGATGCCATGTCAACTTCAGCCTGTTACATGCATTATTTGGTTTCAAAATACACTTCTGTTTTCACAGGAAATGTACAGTTTGGATACATTCTCTTTCCAAATAAATGCACTATGTCGGTACAACACTGCAAACTGATTTCCTTCAACCACAAATGCATGTGGTTAAATTTAGGCAACAAAATCACATGGTTAGGTTAAGAAAAAAATACCAGGGTTTGGCTTTACATTCTTAGGGGAGCAAACACTGGCCTCCTGGGTGAGAAGTTAGTGGTTGTTGAACCCATCCACCACTCCTCATTTCCACCCTACTCTGACTTTTCACCCCCTTAATATACGTTGTTTTTCGGCTGCATTTCCCCTAACACCTTCAGGCACCATTACACGCTGACGGTGACCGGCTGTGTATCATACCTATGTGGAAGTCAATGACCAAGCACCGGGATTCTACGACTTCAGAGAGGGACTGGGTTGTGAAACCATGAAATGTTTTTTCCCATACAAAATAGTTGTTGATCAATTTTCTAATTATATATGTGTATATATATATATATATATATATATATATATATATATATACAGTACAGGCCAAAAGTTTGGACACACCTTCTCATTCAATGCGTTTTCTTTATTTTCATGACTATTTACATTGTAGATTCTCACTGAAGGCATCAAAACTATGAATGAACACATGTGGAGTTATGTACTTAACAAAAAAAGGTGAAATAACTGAAAACATGTTTTATATTCTAGTTTCTTCAAAATAGCCACCCTTTGCTCTGATTACTGCTTTGCACACTCTTGGCATTCTCTCCATGAGCTTCAAGAGGTAGTCACCTGAAATGGTTTCCACTTCACAGGTGTGCCTTATCAGGGTTAATTAGTGGAATTTCTTGCTTTATCAATGGGGTTGGGACCATCAGTTGTGTTGTGCAGAAGTCAGGTTAATACACAGCCGACAGCCCTATTGGACAACTGTTAAAATTCATATTATGGCAAGAACCAATCAGCTAACTAAAGAAAAACGAGTGGCCATCATTACTTTAAGAAATGAAGGTCAGTCAGTCCGGAAAATTGCAAAAACTTTAAATGTGTCCCCAAGTGGAGTCGCAAAAACCATCAAGCGCTACAACCAAACTGGCACACATGAGGACCGACCCAGGAAAGGAAGACCAAGAGTCACCTCTGCTTCTGAGGATAAGTTCATCCGAGTCACCAGCCTCAGAAATCGCAAGTTAACAGCAGCTCAGATCAGAGACCAGATGAATGCCACACAGAGTTCTAGCAGCAGACCCATCTCTAGAACAACTGTTAAGAGGAGACTGCGCGAATCAGGCCTTCATGGTCAAATAGCTGCTAGGAAACCACTGCTAAGGAGAGGCAACAAGCAGAAGAGATTTGTTTGGGCCAAGAAACACAAGGAATGGACATTAGACCAGTGGAAATCTGTGCTTTGGTCTGATGAGTCCAAATTTGAGATCTTTGGTTCCAACCGCCGTGTCTTTGTGAGACACAGAAAAGGTGAACGGATGGATTCCACATGCCTGGTTCCCACTGTGAAGCATGGAGGAGGAGGTGTGATGGTGTGGGGGTGTTTTGCTGGTGACACTGTTGGGGATTTATTCAAAATTGAAGGCACACTGAACCAGCATGGCTACCACAGCATCCTGCAGCGACATGCCATCCCATCCGGTTTGCGTTTAGTTGGACGATCATTTATTTTTCAACAGGACAATGACCCCGAACACACCTCCAGGCTGTGTAAGGGTTATTTGACCAAGAAGGAGAGTGATGGAGTGCTGCGGCAGATGACCTGGCCTCCACAGTCACCGGACCTGAACCCAATCGAGATGGTTTGGGGTGAGCTGGACCGCAGAGTGAAGGCAAAGGGGCCAACAAGTGCTAAACACCTCTGGGAACTCCTTCGAGACTGTTGGAAAACCATTTCAGGTGACTACCTCTTGAAGCTCATGGAGAGAATGCCAAGAGTGTGCAAAGCAGTAATCAGAGCAAAGTGTGGCTATTTTGAAGAAACTAGAATATAAAACATGTTTTCAGTTATTTCACCTTTTTTTGTTAAGTACATAACTCCACGTGTTCATTCATAGTTTTGATGCCTTCAGTGAGAATCTACAATGTAAATAGTCATGAAAATAAAGAAAACGCATTGAATGAGAAGGGGTGTCCAAACTTTTGGCCTGTACTGTATATATATATATATATATATATATATATATGTATGGAGAGAGAGAGAGAGAGAGAGAGAGAGAGAGAGATTTGTTGTTCATATGGTTTGTGTGCAAAAATTATAAAGTAACTAGTAACTATCTTTATGATATAATAATGGAGTAAAAAGTAAAGTATAAAATACAGTGGTGGAAAAAAGTTTTCGGACACCCTTAAAATTTTACACAATCTCAAATATTATCATGAAATATTTGTGGAAAAATCTTTTTTGTGTTTCAAAAGGTGTGGCTGCATTAGACAGATACAAACAAATACAAATTATATTTTTTTGTTTATTGTTTACAAGAAAAACTAAATTCTTGACAGTTTCAATATGTCAGTTCTCAACATTGTCTGTATCAAAGTCAACAAATAACAGAGAATGTGTTCAAAACTGAACAAAAAATAAATAAACCATCACATCATCAAATTAATATTTAGTAGTCCTGCCATTGGCACGTGGTAGAGCTCTAATCCTGGCTGGCATGTTCCCCACGAGCCTTTCACACTGTTGAGGGGTAATCTTGTCCCATTCTTCTTGAATTACTGCTTTTAATTCTTCTAAATTCTTTGGTTTATGCTTTGAAACAGACCTTTTGATAATCCACCACAGATTTTCAATGGGGCTCATGTCCGGGGATTGAGCTGGCCACTCTAAGACCTGGATACTGTGCTCCTGCAGCCAAGTTCTACTGGCCTTGGATGTGTGGCAAGGGGCATTATCTTGTTGAAACATCCAGTTTTCACCTCGACAGAACAGTGCACGCAGAAGGGAGCATGTGGGTTTGAGAATGGTACAATACTTGGTAGAGTTCAATGTGCCATCACAGACAGTGAGATGACCAACACCAGCAGCACTCATGCATCCCCAAACCATGATACTGCCTCCACCATGCTTGACAGTAGGTACTGTACATGCTGGAGATAATGCTTCGCCTGGCCTTCTGTGTACCCTCACATTAGTAGGAGGAAGATGAAGCTGGAAACTGGACTCATCTGACCACAAAATCTTCTTCCAATTCCTGGCTGTCCAGTTCTTGTGTGCCTGGGCCCAACGACGCCGGGCTAACCTCTGTCTCTCATTGATCAGGGGCTTGATAGCCTTGTAGGACCTTAAGCTATGATCTAAAAGTCAGCCACGTACAGTGCGGGTGGAACACTGGACACCAGTTTGGTTTGACCACTGCTGCTGAAGCTCCTGTGATGTCATTCAGCGGTTTTGCCTGCACATGCGGATCAGGATGCGGCAATTTCTTGCTGAAGAAACCCTTGGACGCCCAGATCTTGGTTTGTCTTCCAAGCTGTTGGTTCGTCTGTATTTCTGCAGAGTGTATCCAACTGCTGAAGGACTGCATCTGCACTTCCTGGCTTTCTGGCGGCAGCTGTACCCTTCCTGGCTGAGAATCTTTATCTTCAGGCGTGTTTCCTGCGTTAGGTTCCTTGTTTTAGCCATTTTTGTGTCTGAAGAACGTTCAAATGTGCTGTGTACTAAAAGAAATTGCACTTGAAGACCTAAGAGTGATTCTTAATGCAATATTTCACAAATGCATGGGGTGTCCGAAAACTTTCTTCCACCACTGTATATTCTGAGTGTAGTGGAGTAGAAGCAGAAAATGGCATGAGATTAAAATACCCATGTAAAGTAAAAAAAAAACAAAACAAAACCCAACAACCTCAATTTAGTACTTAGTACAGTACATGAGTCAATGTGCTGAGTTACCTTCCACCATTATTTAGCAGAGGGATGCGAAGTAACTGAAATTACAGTAATTGGGATCAGTGGAACGAATAGTATTTCTTTATTCCACCAATTTAATAGTATTAGTATTAGTAGTAATAGTAGTATAATATTCATGGCCACCAATATTGACTTAACATTCCTAGGCCATGGAAATAACACACTGGAAATCTTGAGTTGGGTGGTGTTCCCCTTTAAGAATAGCTGAGAATGTGTCCCTCTTTGGACATAAAAAGTAAGTCAGTCACAACACACTGGGTGTGTCAACTTTGTGTTTCAGGTTTATTAAACCACTTTTCCAGAAAATCATGTGGTTTACCAATTTATTTTTAAAAACATTACAAAACTTAGAAATGTGCACTCAGTAGAGTGCAGATCTGTGCCAGGAGGCCACCAGAGCTGATCGCTGCCACTCTGTCCCACCAGGCTCCCTTTCAGTCAAAAAGATAACAAACTTTTCTTCTTTTTTTGTCTTGTATCTTGCCTAACTTTAGTGAATCATATTACATCAGCCATGGAGTAAGTCTGCAGATGCTCTAGTTCAAAATGAGACCAAACTTTTCAATGGATGTCGGTGTTTGAGCCACAATGAAGACTAAAATGTGACCTGCAGATTCAGAAAGGCTTCTTGTTTTGAGCTGAGACAACTTCCAGAAATGTATTTAACTAAGTGATTTGGCTGAGGACTTGAAGCCCTGACTGGTTGCTCAAAAGGACTAAACAGTCAATGGCAGTATAAAACATTCAATAAAACAGTTTTTTTTCAATAATTATAAATCACTGCAAGTACAAGAGGTCCATGAGCATACTGTCATACTGTGTACACAAAATATTAGGCTGATGGGTCCAGTAGTATGTGAAATTAGCTGCAGGCTTACATCTGGTGGAGACAATAAACAAACCTAGTATTACAGAATTGTTGAAGCCTTTGAATTCATTTGGGAACGGAAGAGAAGCCATTCTTCTAAATTCTAGTGGTGAGGAGTCCTCAATTTTTAGATTTGGATCTCATGCTGTGTCTTCAGTGTTGTCTGATTCTATGAACGTTGAGCACAGCAGTAAAATATATCTGTATTAAAATATATTTTATTCAATGAAGAACACATATATTTCACTCATATCTGAAAGTATATCTGTAATTTTAATGTTTACAGATAAGCAGTGTTCTTGAGTGAGCTGACCCTGTGTGAACTTTGGTTGGAAATACAACAATTGAGTTAAGTTGTAAAACTCCACCTACACTCAGTCAAGTCATATCCTTATATAACCCAGTGTAGACCTTTCCACAGCAGAAATTCAAGATTATCGCAGCAGGAAAAGCCCAGCTGTAAGTGACAACATTAAAAATCACTGCTTTCCACTTACATAAGTTAGATCCAGAGTCCTGGTATCATGCATGCCACCTCCCTGTCATGGCTTAATGGACACTTGATGGAACTGAGTCATTGTTAACCCATTCAGTTTCACCTGTGCTTTTCCTGCTGTTACAAGTCAAACCGCCTGCAGAGAGAAAGGACTATGGATCTTCAAGATTGGCTAATCAGTTCCTGAGGACTCTAAATGGGAGTCCATGACCCGGTATGATGACATCAGCGGTACGTAGTGCCTCCTGGCGGTTGACCTCCTGCACTGCAGTGTTCATACTCAAATCCCGCCAGCTGTCTTCATCTGAGCAGCACTCAAATAAGTCCCCTGCAACAAGCACTGTGCCCACTGAGGTTTCCGTCACCTGGACGCTGACATCTTGTCCTGTGTGGCCTGGACTGGGGACTACAGTTACCTGTGGGAGAGGGGAGACACTGTCAAAGCCTAGGGGAAAACCAGCAGAACATCACAAGAGGCTACAAAGCTCCGTCAAAATCTGACTCCTCTTCGTTTTCATCGTATACACGCACACACACGCATGTATTCAAAACTGGAGTCAAAATTTCCTAGGATGATTTATGTGTATGAACATATTTGTTGCACAATTTATTTCATACTTTGACATCATTTAACATGCACATTTTTCTTTTCCTGTTCATCATTATGAATTAAGACTCCATGTACATTTTTGTTAAACTTAATTTCTGAGGTCCATCCACAGTTTGTACAATATAAAGCTGTCTTTCCTCACTGTAGTGACAACCCCCTCCCTTCCACACTCTCCCTTAATTCTCTACCAAATTTCATTTAACACATTTAATTGAGATGTAAAAATTATTGAAATCTGAAATTCATTGAATACATTTTATTTGGTTAAAAAATGTTTAAGTTTACAAAGAGAACACATTTAGCTGAGGTTAAAAATGCTCATAAGGATTTGTTAGGGATGGGTTAAGAGGTCGAGAATAAGTGTAAGGTTTGGCTTGGATAGTGTATTAGTGTAAACTTGGTGCTTTTTGCAAGCTGGCCAGTCCAGCTAGCAAAAATGGCCTGCAAAAAACACCTGGAAAAATCCAATGATTTTATGGTTGATTATTTTATGGAGCATACAGAGCATACACAATGCATCTCTATTGCAAGGTTAGAGCAGTATAATCATGTTCCCATAAAAGGTTTGTGCTATCTATCTATCTATCTATATGTATATATACACACACATATATATATATATATATATATATATATATATATACACACAGGGTACGACCCTGTACCGAATTATTGGGCGCAGGATATTATTTTATTTTATTTTATTTTATTTTGTTTTATTTTAATTCCGTTTTTGCGAGCCGAACAATTTAAAATATCTAGTTCCCCGACGGACATAACTGAGTGACGGACCGAGTCCTGTAAATCTCCGCTTTCACTGTCCTCCGTTTGGGAACACTTTGGTTTCAGGGTAAAATACAAAGATGGAAATAAACAAGTTGACAAAACCAAAGCAGTGTGCCGACACTGCAGAACAGCGGTCGGGTATGTACTTGGAAACACGTCTAACATGCTAATGCATCTAAAGCGACACCACCCGAGTTTGAACGTTAACCATCATGACTAGAAAAAGCAATCTGGTGCAAACTACGATATTGTCGTCGTTTAAAAAGAAAGAGCGTTTCCCTGACCATCGCACTAAAGAAATAACCAACGCCATTGGAGTTGAGTAAAATTGTTTAAGCTGCACTTTAGATATAAGCATGTTTTGTTTACTGCACTTTAACAAAGTGGGAAAGCTAAGTAAGTTCCTAGTAAATCTGAATCTGAGCAGGCTTTAAAGCTGACCAGCTGCACTATACGTTTTATTTTAATTGAGTAAAACTGTTTAAGCAGAAATTTATATTTATATTTTTCATTCAAAAAATGTGTTAAAAAAACTGCAGGATTTTATTTTTCACTTTTATATTTCTATTTTCATTCAAACAATGTGAAAAAGCAGGATTTTATATATATTTGTTTCACTCAAAAATTGTGTAAAAAGAGTTAACTGCTGTGGTGGTATGTTTTAATAAGGTTACCAATAAGTAAAAGATATTTAATAATTGTCTATTTTTTTCATTACTGTACCGAAAAAAAAAAACGAACCGTGACTTGTGTACCAAGGTACGTACCAAACCGAGATTTTTGTGTAATATATATATATATATATATATATATATATATATATATATACACATATATAGATAGATATTTATGATCTTATGATGAAAACTAACTAAAGCTCATGTCATTTTCCTTGCCTCATGCATTGCAGGGTCAACTTCCGCTTCCTATATATCTTGCCACACCCATCTACGTGATGTCACACCAATGAGAGCATGCAATTTTGATTACGTGGTTTCAAAGTTATAGAGTGCCGAAGTCACGCCCCTTCCGGTAGAGCTCATGGGACCATAGATCGGAAAAAATATGAATGGCAGTGGGGAGAGCAATATTATCTTTTGTTCCCGTTTGAGTTGCGACATGAAATCTAAATATGTTGTTAATGAATTTAAAACATAAATTTTAAGGTCAAGAAAGTCAAACTTTGTTGTAAAACTGTTGAGATATAAGCTTTTGAAAAAAAACGTAATTAGAAAAACTACATCTACGGAGTAGATTGCTTGGAGTGACTGCAACCTGGCACAAAACACACAGACATCCTCAATCATAAATTGATTAATCATAAAACAGTGGAATTTCAGAGGGGAGGCCAAGCTGCAGGAAGCGAGTGAGAGCTATGACATCACATACGCGATCTCCTCCTGTGTACTCTTGAGTCTTTCTGGTTCACTCCTACTCCTGTCATTTTTACCTTCCCGGCTGCTGATCAGAAATGAACAAAGACCCCGCTATCACAATGCACTCATATGCACGCAAAGCTTTAGAAAACCAGCTCGAGGTTTTGGATGGATTATTAAACCCCGAGAACCCATCTACAATACCTGAGGAAAACATTAAAGATCGATGGCCAGGAAAGAAAGCAAAAAAATTGTCCAGTGAAGGAGACGACGAACAAACTGTGACAAACTCTGCCTTAATGACAGTGATGGAGAGAATTGAAAAAATACAGGAAGAACCCCTCAGAAGACTGCAATCTCTTGAAACCACTGTTAAAGATAACACACAAACAATTAAAAGTATTACTGACTCGCTGGAGTTCCTGGGGAAACAAGTGGAAGATGTGACTCTCCATGTGGACTCCCTGCAGAGTCAAGTAGAAACACTGGAGAAAGAAAAGGCGGTGCTCCGCGACAAATGGATTAACCTGGAAGCTTACCAAAGAAGATGGAACCTCCGAGTGGCTGGGATCCCCGAACAGGCCGGAGAAGACATCAAGAAAACCATCATCGACATCCTCGGCATGGTCTCTCCTGACATCGCTCAACACCTGCACTTCTCTATGGACATCGTCCACAGGCTTGGACCCCGCTCTGCGGACCGTCTCTCCAGCCGCCGCATCACTGTGCAGTTCCTGTCTCACACCCACCGGGACAAGATCTGGAGAGATGCGCGAACCTCTAAGCTGCTCAGGGAGAGGAAAATCAAAATCTTCGAGGATCTGACCCAAGAGATGAAAGATGCAAGGAACAAGTTGTGGCCGCTGGTGGAACAAGCAAGGAAAGAGGGAAAGAAAGCCGGATTCAGAGGCTCCTATGCCCTCATTGACGGTAAAAGGTTCACTGTGAATGATATGAAAAATGACACTTAGTCCGGGGCACAATTTGCACAGAAGAAGAAGACCCCCCCCCCTTCCCTTTTTCCTTCCTTGTTTATAATGAACCTTTTGTTATAATTTAATTTTTGAATTAAATTGTTGCCTTACCCTGGCAACTAATTGACTTTCTAATTGAGTTTCTCCTTCAAATCCTCCCTAACTAAACCCTCACAGTTCAGGTGACCTGGCTTCCTAAGCAAGAATTACTCTCTTTATATGCAGAACCTGTCGTAGGTAGGTAGGTAGGTTTATTTTATTTGATATGGACATCACAAACACATTGAGACTGTCCCAGTGGACAGACCAGATGCCTTTGCTTAGGTGTGTGTAGCACACGTGCTAATTTTCAACACCAGTCCATAGGCGGCTTTTCTGAAAACACAGAACATATAATTAACGTAGAAGCCTGGTGTTTTTGTTTTTTTGCACTCATCCTAAGAGAGGTGTGTGAGTGCCCTGTTTTTAACTTTAAGATGAGGGGGTTCATGAATTATTGCATTGTATTTCTGGTTATCTATCCTGGTTATCTAAATATCCTAACCTGCTGTTTGTTGTTGTTGGTGATTTCAATGTTACGGTAGACAACTCTGTAGATAGATCGTCCCCCAAAAATAGAGCAAATTCTCTCTCCAATGTCATCTTATTTATGCAGAAATTTCAATTAGTAGATATCTGGAGAAAAAAGAATCCAAATACTAAATCCTATACATGGGCTAACAAAACTGGTACCTGCAGGTCACGAATCGACTACTGGTTAATCTCAAGTAGTCTAGATGAAAATAATATCCATGTTAACATCTTGACTACCCCGCTCACAGATCATAAAACTATAAATCTTCAAATTAATTTTAGACCCAATGCCAGTACCCACCAGAATTCATATTGGAAACTCAACAACTCGGTCTTAAAACATAAAGTTGTTACAGAAAAGATTCAGTTTCTAATAAAATGTTACTGGCAAAGGGCCTTGAATGATAAATGTTTCCAAAAAAACTGGGAACTACTGAAGTTCGAGACAGCAAAATACCTAAGACAGTATGGATCCTCTCTGGCCAAACTAAGAAAGGAGGAAGAAACAAAAGTAATTACCAAAATTGCCACTCTTTCTCAGTGTATGCCTGAAGATTTAACAGAAGATGACAAACAAGAACTAACTGAGCAGCAGCTCAAGCTAGATGAAATATACAGAGTTAAAGCAGAAGGAGCTTATGTGAGATCCAGAAAGCAATGGTTGGAAGAAGGGGAGCAAAACACAGCATATTTTTTTAGGCTGGAAAAGTCACGCAGCAGAGCGAACTGCATTCAAAAACTCAATATAGATGGAGCTGTCACAGATGATCCACAAAAGGTATCCAATCACTGTTTAATGTTTTATAGGAACCTGTATAAATCACAATATGATGAAAATGCAACAAAATATTTTTTTGGACATCTTTCTCAGTTA
The DNA here is from genome assembly GCF_011397635.1 of Epinephelus fuscoguttatus. NCBI lineage: Eukaryota > Metazoa > Chordata > Actinopteri > Perciformes > Serranidae > Epinephelus > Epinephelus fuscoguttatus. The sequence goes on from NC_064774.1 coordinate 33,050,144, forward strand.
AAATCTATTAGTTTTGACCAAAGGGACCTCTGTGACAAGCAAGTAACCTTAGAAGAAGTCAGATTGGCCATTCAGCAAATTAAATTAAATAAATCTCCTGGAACTGATGGCTTGACATCTGAATTCTACATAACATTTTGTGATAAACTTGCCCCCTTCCTCCATGGTGTATTCACTGAAAGTATCCATAATCAGACTCTTCCTCCTACCTTATATCAAGGGCTTCTAACACTTATCCCTAAACCTAATAAGGACTCACTCCACATTGATAATTGGTGACCAATCTGTCTCCTCAATAATGATTATAAAATCTAGCTGGAATCTTTGCCAAAAGACTTAAAGCAGTACTGGATGACATTATTGATGAAACACAAACAGGATTCATGAAGGGCAGACATATATCTAACAACATAAGACTTGTTCTGGATCTCATTGATTATGCTGAATACTGCCCTGATGACAGTTTTATTTTATTTTTGGACTTTTGCAAAGCGTTTGATACCACTGAACACAAATTCATGTTCCAGGCACTACAAAAATTTGGCCTTGGTAAATATTTTTGTTCAGCAATAGAAACCATATATAAGAAAGCGAATTGTTCAATTAAAATGCACACAGGTACTTCTCCACGTTTTGATTTAGGTTGTGGAATCAGGCAGGGTTGTCCTGTGTCACCATATTTATTTCTGATATGTGCCCAATTGCTCTCTGACTTTATTAAGCAGAGCCCCATCAAAGGGATATCTATAGCAGACAGCGAAATCGTCATCAGCCAACTGGCAGATGACACTTCCTTATTTCTAAAAAATGCCTCACAAATTTCAGTTGCTGTTAACCGAATTTCAGTTTTTTCCAGAGCATCCGGACTTCACCTGAATCTTAGTAAGCGTGAACTGCTCCCACTCAAAACCTGTAATAGTACATCCATCTCCAACATACCTGTAAAAGAGTCTGTCACCTATTTGGGAATCACCATCAACAAAAACACAAGCAACAGGTGCCCTATGAACTTTAACCACATCATAGAAAAAACACAGAAAAAAATCAACTCTTGGCTCCAGAGAGATCTGTCCCTTCAGGGCAGAATTCTTTTATCTAAAGCAGAGGGCTTATCTCGGCTCACCTATACAGCAATACCTTTGGATGTAAATAAACAGACCACTGCAGCAATTGACAAAATTCTATATAACTTTGTGTGGAAAAACAAAATTCATTATATAAAAAAATCAACTTTAATGAATTCCCATGAAAATGGAGGATTTAACTTTCTTGAACTTCATTCCCAACTACATATTTTCCAAAGTTGGTGGCCTTAATTTTTTGTTACTCTGCTCCTACAATATTGAAAAACTCCCCACAAAACTAGCCAACTTTCATAAACAGATACTTCTTTCCTGGTCTCTGGTTTATAAACATAACTTCACCCCCCCATAGATATTGTATTTGGAACAACAGGGACATACTGTACACACACAGATCACTTTTTATAGAGAACTGGTTCACCCATGGCATAACTTTAGTCAGTCAGCTTCTCAGACCAAACGGCACATTGTTATCATACTCAGAATTCTTAAATAAATACACATTTCCTATTCCTCTGAAAGAATACGCAATAGTATTTGATGCAATACCCTCTGGTGTAATTATGTTGTTTAAGAATGTCACATTACCTGAAACTGACCCATTACCTCTGGAGCCTGTGCAGACAGAAGTCGGGCGAATCTGCTTCTCAGTGAAAAAGAACAATAACCGTACTGTACGTGCACTATTCCAAAAAAGAAATCATCAGTACCCCCAATGCCGTATCATACTGGAACAATATATTCACAAACCTGATTTGGAAAAACATATGGTCCCTCCCTTGTAAATATTTCATCACAAATAAAACCAAAGAAGTAACCGTCAAACTCATCCACCGAATCTATCCCTCCAATCTATTTATGCAAAAATATAAAAAAGACATAAACAAATTCTGCTCCTTCTGTAAACAGGCTCCAGAAGACCTTTACCACCTCTTCTGGTCATGTCCCCACCTGCAGATTTTTTGGAACAATGTCACTACCTTCATCCGTCAGCATATTGACAACAATTTTGCTTTGGAGTATCGAAATGTATTGTTTGGTTTCTTTTCAGTCCCATCCTCCCAAATAGACCAATATTACATAATTAATTTAATATTATTTTTAGCCAAAGCTCATATCCACACCTGGAAATTCAGTAATCAAATACCATGTACTTACCGTCTTGAAAAGGAAATCAAATAATACATTAATACAATTACTCAATCTGAAAACAAGAAAGCCATAAAGACTCTAGAATTATTTTCTTTGTTTCCATGTTTTTGAAATGATTTTGTGTTGGCCTACCAGAAACATATTGTATATTTTGTTTTCTCTCCTGCACTTTATGATTTCATGTAATCTTTAATTGGGATTATTTTATTTGCGCATGTAACCCCCACCCTCCGTTTATCTCTGGCAATGTGAGTATGATCAATAAAGAAAAAACAAACAAACAAAAAAAAAAACTCCTGAGTCTTTCTAATTAAAAAGCTTATATCTCAACAGTTTTACCACAAAGTATGACTTTCTTGACCGTATGACGTATGTGACGTCATAGCTTTCGCTCGCTTCCTGCAGCTTGGCCTCCCCGCTGAAATTCCACTGCTTTATGATAAATCGATTTATGATTGAAGATGTCTGTGTGTTTTGTGCCAGGTTGCAGTCACTCCAAGCTGCAGGAAGCGAGCGAAAGCTATGACGTCACATACGTGACCGCCTCCTGTGTAGTTTTTCTAATTACGTTTTTTTCAAAAGCTTATATCTCAGCAGTTTTACAACAAAGTATGACTTTCTTGACCTTAAAATTTATGTTTTAAATTCATTAACAACATATTTAGATTTCATGTCGCAACTCTAACGGGAACAAAAGATAATATTGCTCTCCCCATTCACTGCCATTCATATTTTTTCTGACCTAAGATCCCAAGAGCTGTACCGGAAGGGGCGTGACTTCGGCACTCTATGGCTAATCAAAAATTTTCTTTTTTTCTTTTTTTCACTCATCAGGTGAGAAAATAAACCCTGTAATTATACTGCCCCATTTGACCTTGTGTCCCAGTCACCCTTACTTCACCCTACACTCCAAGAATCTCTTGATCTCCTCTTGATGCATGTTTTTTAAGTTGTAGCCTAGAATTTTGGACAGTGACTTTCAGTTTAGGTCTGTTTTGAAGACTTCTGAAAGGACAAATGTGTTCAAGCTAATGAGAAAAAGTGGACGACTTCGGCCTACTTAAACTACTGTCATACCCAGTTATCTTACCTGCTTATCAATGGAGTACGCCTGTCCCTCTGCCAGCTGGTTGGGACGGTATGTGTCCCCTTCACTGACGTCATATCCCACAATCATCACTGCTGCTGGAAAAACACTCAGATTACCTACATGGTCTGAATGTCCGTGAGTCCCCACCACCACGTTAACGTCCCCTGGTTCCAGACCCCTCTCTTTCAGTGTCGTTAGAAGAAAGTCCCGGTCCCACGGCCCTCCGGTGTCCACCAGAATAGTCCTGGGTCCTGTTATGAGGGTGATGGTCCCGTCGGCTCTAAACGTACCGTCGGTTTGAGGGAGACAGTATCCGGCTTTAAGGACGGTCACGGAGTACGGCTGACCGGGGAAGTCCAGCTCTGACAGGGGGACAGTCTGAAACTGTCCACAGGCCACTGAACTGTCTGTCCCCGACATCTCAGCATGGACAATCAGTTACAGCCATAGACATCTACTTTCACTGTTAGATGCAAAGCAGCAGGACAGGCGCACACTGCCACCTGCTGGACCGGAGTGTGCATGATCATGGCAGGAAGTAAAAGTTCTTAGGTAAAATAACACTTTATTGATTCAATTTCCACACGGGGATTTTATTAAGCACACACACGACACGGCAGCTCAAGGGTCAGAGGCAAGAGAGAGAGAAAAAAAAGACTGAGCCATAAATACGGAAAAGACAAAAATACAAATTACTCTACAACAACCAGCAGCATCCGAACTGCATGGACTTTCTAATATAAAATGGAATACATGGCAGAAGAGAGGCTCTGGCTGTGTTTTTACGGAGGCTATAACTTCACGTCCTTCAACATTCCATCTCTGTGTTTTTTGTTTTGTTTTTGTTTTTTATTTAATCTTTATTGAAGATAACAACAGCAGAGTTATTAATACATACAAACATTCAAAAAAGAGCCAGGGGGAATTTCAAACAAAGATATCAGATGATGAGGACAAAGAAAAAGTTTTTGCAGCTTTCTTGTTTTAGGAATCAGGTATGCTTTGGATGTATTGTTCAGTCTCCTTTTCAAAGGTTATGAATGAAGGTTTTGAATGAGGACATTTGGCCTTGTGAATATGATATTTCCCTAAGATGATCAACAAATTTATTATATAATTATTTCTGTTTTTTGCTTTGGTTGTTATGGAGACTGAACAGTACCTAGCCTACATCTTTCCAGCACAGAAAAAAAAATCAGTCAATCTCGGCCGTAATGTAGCCTACTGGGTTATTTCTGCCCAGAAGGTGGCAATAAAGGGGCAATGCCAAAACAAATGCAACATTGTTTCAGGTTCAGACTCACACAATGAGCAGTCCACGCAAATAACTTTCTTAAATTCTAACATAAAATGCTTGGCAGGGTAACTATGAAATCATTTAGAAGACACCTCCATCACTTTATTAGTATGGGAGGTTCCACACATTGGTCCAGTGCAGGTCACCAACAAGACCAGTCCAGTATTGAACAGCAGAGTGGGAAGTGATGATATCTGTCTGAAATAATCATCTACATTTATGTGGGGAGAAGTTATGTTTATAAATTAATGACCATGCCAAAAGCATTTGCTTATGAAAATTTGACAAGGATTAGGGGGAGTTTCTCTATTTTGTAATCACATAGAAGAACATATACAAGACCTCCAATGGTAGAGAAAACGTATTTGGGTATGAAGTTCCAAGTGGATGTGGGACTATGCAGAGATTGTTTTATCCAATTGACTTTAAAGGTATTATTAAGAGTAGTGAAATCAAGAAGAAAATTTAGACCACCAGAATCACAAGTGTTCATAATCACAGACGTTTTTACAAAGTGTGTCTTGCTCTTCCAAATAAAGTGGAATAATAATTCATCAATGACATTACACAGACATGGGGATAGCTGCATAGGTAAGGTGAGAAAATCCCTCTGCCTTAGTTAATAGTATTCGTAGTTTCAGAGATAAATCTCTCTGAAGCCCAGTTTTTTCCTTGTCTTATCAATAAACAAATTAAAATTTTCAGAGCATCTATCTATCTATCTATCAGATTCTTCACAATGGTAATAAAATATATGCAAATTACGTTCCCACTTTTACGCAGATGATACTCAGCTCTACATATCCATCAAGCCTGACACGTCTCATCAACTGACTAATCTAGAACAAAGCACACAAGAAATCAAACAATGGATGTCATAAAAAAACTCCACCTGTGCTCTTGACCCCTCCCATCCACACTTGTTAAAGGATAACTTCGGTATTTTTCAACCTGGGCTCTATTTCCCCATGTGTATGTTCGCGTATGATTCATAGGTACAACTCGTTTTAAAATTGGTTCAGTATTGAGGGAGGCGGATGCAGCCGGGAGCCGCGAAATGAGCTAAAACGGTAACGGGGGCAAATGCGTCCCGTATAAGTTTGCACATTAAAAGTGCTTTTTTTGCCACTGACCGGTTCAGATCGCCAGTGTTATCTTTGTAAACAGCATACTAAGCGTTTCCCTTACCTCTGGGCTGTGTGACGTCATCTCGTGAGAGCTTTGCTCCACTGTTTCTGTAGCTCTCTACTCGTGGGACAGCCGTTTTCTTGAGGAAGAGGTGTTTCAGGATTGGATGTCTTCTCTTCTTCGGCTGGCAGTAGTCATCTTGGGAGAAATGAGCACTGCAGACCCAATGGTCTGCAAGGCGCAGTGTCTGGACAGGAGTGTTAGCATCCATTTGTAGCACAACTAGCCACAACTTCAGCATCTCGCCGTCCGACAAAGGCAGCCTATGAAAGTTGTACGGGGTGTTGCGTGACATCCTGTTCTTGCAATTCGCATAAGCACAAACATGAACCATTGTTTTCAATCAATGCAGTAAAACTCTCAACTGTACTCTTCAGGCAACAAGCAAAGCTCTCACGAGATGACATCACAGCCCAGAGCAAGTGAAGGGTAAGGGAAACATTTAGCATGCTATTTACAGAGATAACACTGTCGATCTGAACCGGTCAGTGGCGAAAAAAAAAGCACTTTTAATGCGCAAACTTATACGGGACGCATTTGCCCCCGTTACTGTTTTAGCTCATTTTGCGGCTCCGGGCTGCATCCGCCTCCCTCAACACTGAACTGAAATTTTAGAACGAGTTGTACCTATGAATCATACGCACACATACACATAGGGTCCAGGTTGAAAAATACCGAAGTTATCCTTTAAGGACTGCCTCCCTGCCGTCTCCTCAATCATCCCAGAAATGATCAACTCATCCTTTAATTTCGGTTCAGTCCCTCAAACACTCAAACTGGCTGCTGTCACCCCTATCCTCAAAAACCTGGACTTGATCCTGCCAACATGAATAATTCCAGACCCATCTCATATCTCCCCTTTACGTCAAAAATACTGAAACATGCTGTTGCCTCACAACTTAAAGCCCACCTCTCCTCCAATGACCTGTTTAAACCATTTCAATCTGGCTTCCGCTCACAGCACAGCATGGAAACTGCCCTCCTCAAATTCACCAACAACCTTCTCCTCGCCACAGACTCTGGTCACCTCTCAGTTCTTATCCCTCTTGATCTTACAGCAGCCTTTGAAACACAACCACACAATTCTCATTTCCTGCCTCCCATCTTCCCTCAGCATCACCAGTACTGCCCTCTCCTGGCTAAGGTCTTACCTCACAAACTGACAGCTGTTCATCAGTATTAACAGCTACACTTCCTCCCTTGCTCCTGTGTCCCAAGGCCTCCCCCAGGGTTCGGTGCTTCGTCGCCTCCTGTTCATCCTTTACATGCTCCCCCTTGGCAACATTATTTGCAGCCATAGTCTCAACTTCCACTGCTATGCTGATAACATCCAGCTCTACATTTCCACTACATCCATCACCACTTAAACTCTGTCCACTCTGACCACCTGCTTCAATCAAGTCCTGGGTGCAAGCCAACTTCCTCAAACTGAACTTCGAAAAATCTGACATGATCATCATCGGTCCCAAATCCATCACCAAAACCTCTTACAACTTCTGCCTCACCGCTGACAATTCCACTCTGCATTCCTCCCCACACATCCGCAACCTCGGATTCATTTTTGACAACAACCTCTCTTTCGAAAAACATGTCAGTCACATCACCAGTACTGTCCTTTTTCTCCTAAAAAACCTAAAAATACATAGATCATCTCTGCCCATCACTCTCCCCCTCTGCTGCCGCAACTCTCATCCATGAACTCATCACATCCAGAATTCACTGTGACAGCATTCTTTATGGTACACCATCCAAAGTCCTAAATAAGCTCCAATACATCCAGAACTCTGCTGCCCGTCTGCTCACCCATTCCCGATCCTGCAATCACATCACCCCTGTCCTTCAGAACCTTCATTGGCTCCCTGTCCCACAATGCATCCAATTCAACGTCTCTCTCTTCACTCATAAAGCCCTCCATAACCAGGCCCCATCCTACCTCACCGACCTGCTCTACCTTCACACTCTTTCCTGTAGTCTCTGTTCCTCTGATGCCAAACTCTTGACTCCATATCTCCGGACCAAGCACTGGACCTGGGGCGATGGAGCCTTTTCCATAGCCACTCCCTCCCTCTGGAACTCTCTCCCCAAACACATTCAAGATCGCTCTGACCTCTCCCAGTTTAAATCCATCATCAAAACTCATCTTATCAAAACTGCTTTTAATGTGTTAGTGATGTGTGTATTTTACTGTATTCTATTTTATGATAGTTTCTAACTGATGTAAAGTGTCTTTAAGTACCATGAAAAGCGCCCTTCAATGTATTATTATTATTATTATTATTGTTATGTGACTATCTTCTGGGCCCTATTTCAGAGAGCAGGCTCAACAAACTCTGAGCATAATCCCAATCTCTGAGTTGACTGAGCCTGAGCTGGGAAACTCTGAGTTCCCCTCATCTCAGGCTCAACATACTCAGAGTTTTCACTAATCCTGCTTTCTGAAATAGGGCCCTGGACTGATTTTCAGTATGGATATCCAAAGAAATTTTGGCAAGAACATTTCACTCAAAGAACCTGATTTGTTAATAATATTCAAAAATCCAAATTTCTCCAAGAATGAACAATATATAATTAATTTGCTAGGCTATATATTTTAGCATAATTGTATAGTCATACAGTAAATTTCACTCATATCCTGCTTTCAAAAAAGCACCAGATCTAGATACATATCTTAAAATAATATCAAACTTAAAAATATGTAATTAAAACTAATGACTTAGTGCAAATCTTATAACTTCATAACTAATAAGGTAAACCCCTGTCTCTGTGTTTATGTGTGTGTTCATACAAACTGTCTATTTATTTTTGTCTGGTTTTGTACAGTTGCATCGGTTTACTGAAGTCTGTGCTTCCTTGTCTCATTATTTTTCATTTATAATTTTTGATCATTAAGTACCACTTACAACGGAATGTACTGATCACTGAGTGCACTGGGTTAAAACTGTTAATACAAAGTTAAAAATAAAGTTTAAAAAAAGTATGATGTATCTGGCGCGGTTCGATGACGTCATATTAGCGCTAACATAACATCCATGTGGAAGTGTGTGGTCAAGTTAAACCCATTTGTTGAGTTGATTTTCTCGGTTGGTTTGACTGTCTGTGGTTGGATATCTGGGTATTAAAGGGCTTTAAAAAGAGTTTCGTTCTGAGTTAAATTATAGTTAAGAACTGTGATATTAAATGCTGCCAGTTAGCTTTCTGTACAGAGCAGCCGACGCGCTAACATCAGCAGCTAGCTGACAGAGCAACATTAGGCAGCAGACATCAGTCTTCTCTTCTCTTCCCAGATGGCCGATGACAGCGTGAAAAGTGAAGCTCCAGCCCAGCAGGAAAATGAGAATGGAGACAGTCAGATGAGTCAGAAGACAGAGAGCGGTAATGGAGAAGCTGCAGAACAAAACCAAAATGTGTCCAAAAGGCAAAGGAAGAAGCTTCTGAAGCAGCAGAAATGGGAAGAAGAGAGGGAGCTGCGAAAGTAAGTTCGCTCATTGTAACGCTGTCCGCAGCACTGTCAAAGTCAGTGATGGATTCAGACACAGAGGCTCGCAGTCTATTGGTTTAATATGTGCTATTGGACCTCTTTAAGCATTGTGGAAATCTCTTCTGCTAAATGACCAGGTACAGTAGAAGTCAGCAGTGATGAAAAATCTGGATTATTACGATTTGTTACTGATGCACGATATTGGGTTTTTGCCAATATCTGATATGCTGATATGTAACAACTTATTACCGATATATATACATTTTTTCTCCCAACCTAACTTTAGTGAATATCAAGTTTCTTCTGTAGCAGAATTGACATCATATTATGCATGCATGCATGCATACTCTTATCATGATGGCCCACCAGCAGATGGAGACATGAAATACCGTGCTTTTCACTATATGTAATATTCACTCATTGTGCAAAATAAGAAAAGCATGTTGTCTGATTCTGATAATTCATTTTAAAGCTGATATCAGCCGATACCGATGACATGCCAATATTGTCGTGCATCCCCACAATTGCAGCTATATTCTTGTAGTTCCAGCCATTCTGTCTGTTATAGTAATGTAAATCCTTAAAATGAGTGCACCTAAAATGTTTTTAAAAATCTTGTCCATTATCACTATCATAACATGAACTGAAACTGCTGACTGCTGCATGTTTGTCATCCAGTGTTTCATTTGCCAGTCATCATAGCATCACAATATTTTGCATGGAGACATTGTATCGATACACAGATGCCAGGAATCAATATTTTATCATATAAATGATTTTTTGCAAATCCACATTTTAATATAACTTTTGGTACTAGAATAATAAAATCAATTGCTTTTTCACTCCACTAGATGGTGCAGATATATTTTTTTCCTGGTGAGGTAACCAGAGGTCTCAGTTGGCAGCATTTGGCAGGAAGTTCATCAAAAACAAAGAGGTCTGGACTTATTTCAGATTTTTTAACATGGAAGGAAAGGTGCATTTGGATATCACTTATGTGATTTGCAAGCAGTGTCATATGAGAATAAAATTCTCCGGGAAAACTAAACCTGCTCTGCCAAAAAATCAACCAACACCGTACATACTTCCATCCAATTCTGAGAGAGCTAAGAAAATAACACAGTCCATCACCTACCTCGTGTGCAAAGATTTGCTTTGCATCATATTTTGCTGCAATAAAAATGATTTAAGGGGCGGCACGGTGGTGTGGTGGTTAGCACTCTCGCCTCACAGCAAGAGGGTTGCCGGTTTGATCCCGGGCGTGGGAGCCCTTCTGTGCGGAGTGTGCATGTTCTCCCCGTGTCAGCGTGGGTTCTCTCCGGGCACTCCGGCTTCCTCCCACAGTCCAAAGACATGCAGATTGGGGACTAGGTTAATTGGTAACTCTAAATTGACCGTAGGTGTGAATGTGAGCATGAATGGTCGTTTGTCTCTCTGTGTCAGCCCTGCGATAGTCTGGCGACCTGTCCAGGGTGTACCCTGCCTCTCGCCCGATGTAGCTGGGATAGGCTCCAGCCCCCCCCGCGACCCTCAAGAGGATGAAGCGGTTAGAAGATGAATGAATGAATGAAAATGATTTAAGTCAATGAACAGACTGAAAACTTTATCTTATGAGGTAAAACTGATGTTGACAAAGTTTCCCTTTGGGAAATAATTTGCAGTTGAAAAGAAATATTTTATTACAATACTCAGCATATCACAATATTGTATTGCGACCTAAGTATCCTGATAATATCATGTCGTGGGTCCTCTGGCAATTGCCACCCCTGATGAATACCCATGTTACACATGTTTTATGCAAACATCACACCATGAGTCTGGTAATAGTCAGCATTTAATTTTTTTTTATTAGTATAAGAAAATCTGTTCTAACAAATCTCATGGAACATGCAAAACCAACAATGAATTGATCCAACCCAGTAACAAGTAGAATATACTCCAGAAATAATAATTACAGCACAGAGTGTGTATTTACTTTAGACATTAGACTAAAAAGCGTGAGTCTGCAGCATGCTGTCATATCATGGCCCACATTTATCTGTCCTGTGCTTTCTGCTGCAGGCAGAGACGGAAGGAGAGAAAGCAGCAGCGTCGCTTACAGAGGGACAATCATCAGGAGGAGAAAGGAGGAGAGATCCTGAATGTTAGGAAACGTCCAAGGAGAGACGTGACTCCCAGCTCACTGAGGCTGGTGGTGGACTGCAGTTTCGATAACCTCATGCTGATAAAGGTGAACAGCTCTCCGGTCTATACTGAGATATGAATCGAGGTACTGACTTTCCTGATCAATAATCTTGTTGTGTTTTCAGGATGTACGGAAGCTTCACAAACAGATCCAGCGGTGCTATGCTGAGAACAGACGAGCCTTGCACCCGGTGCAGGTCAGTGACTACTGGCTGACATGAAACAGCAGAGACAGTCCTGTGTGATGTCTAACAACTACTCTCACCTCTCCAGTTTTATCTCACTAGCCTGGGAGGACAGCTGAAACAGAGCATGGATGAAAAGGACAAAGGATGGGTAAACTGGAAGGTAAGCATGATGCTACAGTAAATGACATTTACATAGATTTGAGTTTTCACAACCAAGCAACTCTTTTCAGTCTGTCTTTGTTGGGGACAAGTTCCTTCAAGAAGGCTGTCCAACTGAATTTTGAGGTTATTATGTCATGCCCAAATGAACATCAGTCAGTAACTGACTTAAGGCACTGAAAAAAGTGCCATGATGTTAAAGAGCTCCTACACATGTACACTGATTCATAAGAGTGCCCCTGTTTGGCATTGTCTGAGTCATTATGGACAGTTGGAAAGAAAACAGATGAAAATAGATGCAGCAGAACCCAAGAGTTTTTTTAATTTCATAAATTCTGGTCATATGACCAAAACTAAAAACTTGGGAAGTCCAGGGTTTCAAAGTAAAAGTAATTTTATTGCTGGCAGAATCTATCTACGCCGTGATATACACTGAGTGCCTGCAGGGCTGTAGACCGTGACTATTTAGTCACATGTTGAGACCCTGGAGCACCAGAGCAACCTGCAAATATTATTAATAATGAAGTGGAGAGCTGTTAGTATGTTTACAGCTCACAGTGAATAAATCCTCATGTTTAAAGGTACAGCAGCAACAGTTTAACTTTCTTCTAACTGCTAACATCTGACTTCTGACTGGAAGCTTCAGGTTCACAGCAAAACATCAACACTTCCTGCCCGAGAAGAGCCGGGTGCTTTAAAATAAAAGCACAGTGGTTTCGATTTGACTTATTTAATTATAACAGCACTTTGTTTAACTTTACAACAACAGTACTTTATTTAACTTTATGATAACAGTACTTTAACTTAATTATAACAGTATTTTATTGAACTTTATTAAAACAGTACAGTTAGACTGTAGTGGTCCTTGCAATTTGAAAGCAATTGCCTTCAATTGCATAAATGTTTTTTTGATATACTTTGACTTGTATTAATATCATTGTACAGATTTTCTAACTGTGGGTATATTTTTGTGTTGCTTTTGAGTGCAGGACATCAACATTAAAATGGAGCACTACAGTGAAGTTATGGTGAAGGAGGAGCTGGTGTACCTTACGTCAGACTCTCCCAACGTGCTGGAAGAGCTAGACCACAAAAAGGCTTATGTGATAGGAGGCCTGGTGGACCACAACCATCATAAGGTCTGTCTGATTTCACAACACTCTGTTGGTTGTATTCCTGCTAACTGATTTTAGAGCAGTTTGTCAGATTCTGTCTGGGTTATGTGTGCAGGGTATCACCTTTGAGAGGGCGAAGGAGTTGGGGATTGACCACGCTCAGCTTCCTCTGAGCAGTTTTGTCAAGATGAACAGTCGGAAAGTTCTGGCAGTCAACCATGGTAAGGGCTAGTATCAGATCAAAATAGGAGACTGATATGAGCCTCTGCACAAGGTTTTCTGCGAATGGGTGTGCAGTGGTGTCCATTTATAGCTTAGTCACCATAGCTCGACACAGCAGCTTCTTAAAGCTTCAGATTTCTCTCTGTTTACATGTCCAGTACTCTGTATATAAAGACCGTACTGTACAGTTATGTTGTTTTTTTGCCATTCCAAAACCAGAAAAATGGGACAAAAGTGTAACAAAGGGATTAAGCAGTGTTTCTTCTTTAATGTTAGTTGCAAATGTTAGTATATCTGCCTAAGTAGCATTCTACCTACAGTTGTAACCATTATTTTGTGGGGTTACAGGTTATTTTATTAAAAAGCCCTTTTCAGAACTGACACATCCACAGTAGGGCTGCACAATATATCAAAAGCCCCGTTTCCACCAAACATTTTACGGTATAGTACCTTTTGAACGAAAAGTAATCCTTCAGACATGGTACCTAGGCCCTAGGTCCATTTAGTGTTTCCACCACAAACAATACTCTTAAATGTGGGCGGGGTTGGTGTCACTCACTGCTCCATCCAGCACTCCCTGTATTTCGTCTTCACTGGTGACACAGATGAAAGTCTGCACCTCATTTATCATCCACAGAACAAGGTTGCAAGCCGCCATTTTCGAAGCAAAATAGAACAGGCTGCAGTGAGTCTCTCTTGATTGAAGTTTTAAAAAATAGCAGATTTGTGCATTTAGTCCTTCTCAGGCAAGATCAGGGGTTTAGTGTTGCCGTAGCCCACAGGAACGAAGGTCAGCAATGCTTTTTTTAGTGAGGATTAGAATATATGCAGTTTGCATAATCCAGATGACATTAATGTGTATTTTTAAATGCTTGAAGATCCACTAATTACTAAAACCGTGTGTCATCCAAGAGAGACACTACAAACTAATGGTATGGTCAAAGTTGTCATACTGAAATTTAAGGTGTGTTGATGGAGTCAGTGGAAACTAGGGATGGGTATCGAAACCTGGTATTAAACAGGCCCCAGGCTCTAATTATTAAAGACCATAGTATTGATAAGCTTTGACAGTAACGGCTCTGCTACTAGTATTGGAGAGACATTCAGAAGATATATTTCTTGTTCATTTAGGTTACATAAACATTATCTTGTACAGTTTTTATCTCTCCAACTCCAGTTCCCAAATACATTTTTTGTATTTGGGAAATGTTTAAATGTGTAATTTGTGTTAGAATTATTGTTTTGTACTATATTGTATTCAGAATCTGAATCTCACTCTGAGTTACTGTTGTTGTTCACAAACTAAAGAAATGAGAGATAATTTTTCTTTAGTTTTTACTAAATGTATTTGCAGGCAAACTATTATGCTGACATATAAAACTGTATCACATATTGTGTTTCAATTCTTTGTTCTTAAATTTATAAGAAAATATATATATATTTTTTTACTAATTTGTTATATCGCTAATAATATCGTTATGACAAAAATACCCTGAAATATCCTGATATTATTTTAGGGCCATATCGCCCACCCTAATTTTCACCGGCTGCTGTCATTTTCACGCAAGGTCAGTTTCTTTTTGTTGTTTCCTGTTTTGTTCATAGTCTCAGTAAGTGAAAAGCATAAAACATGAAAGCAAAACATAAAAGCTTTGCAGAATGAAAGAGAATCAGCAAATTTCTCAAAATGTTGAACTAATAAATTTGTACAGTATCTTATTAGTAGTAACTTATATCTTATAAATTTTATGGGATCATCACACATCACAACCATATATCACATCTGACTGACCTTATTCTGGGTGGATGATTTTGGTGCTCTCTAAACTCAGTTTAACGTGAGATATGTACACAGACTGTATATATACGGATACTTATGCAGTCTGTGGTTTTGTGAAGTTTTCAGATTTGGAATTTTATTTAGCTTTCAGATACATTTTCAACATACATGAATAAAACCATAATTACAACCATAGAACAAAATTTAGTTTAATTCAGTGTGCATAGGCCGTTCACTGTCTAGGGTCTCTGATAGCAGAGTGAACCTAAAACAGAAAGACTTTAAAACTGTTTATTTCAATATTTGTTTACTTATTGTATCATATTGTCATTGCAATATTCAACAGTGTTATCGCATATGGCATGCATCCTGATATCGTGCAGCCCTACTGGAAACAATAAAAAGCTTGACAGGTGTAGCAGATGTAACTGATAGAGCTGTGTTTATCAAAGGCTCAGTTGACCAGTCTTACTCATGGCTGTTCTGTGGAAAGAGGTTGGATCCTTACTGCTTTGACTCCCACTGCCTATATTTGGTTTTTAAAATGTGCTTTGGTCCCTCTGTCAGTGTTTGAGATCATCCTGGCATACCTAGAGAGGGGTAGCTGGCGGGAGGCCTTCTTCACAGTTCTACCTCAAAGGAAAGGAGCTGTGGCTGTTGACCAAGACGGAACAACTACTCAGGAAAAAGAAGGGGAGGATTCAGACTCTGAGTCTGACCCTGACACATCGGACCAAACTGAGAAAAGAGCCTAAAACTTAGTTTAAATGGACAACTTCGAAGTTCAGAAGTGTTGTTCTGGGACAGCGCCTGGATATGTTGATGCTGAGGCTGTGTTTAAAGATATGTTTCTGTTCACTAAGCATCTGTTTCTTTGAAATTTAAGGGTTTTTTTTAACAGCTATTTATTAAAAAATTTACTTTGTGCCTCCTGTGATTGGGTATAACTTGTTGAATAGCTAATGGAAGTTTCAGTTTTGCTACAATTTTTGGCAGAATGTACAGCTGTTACAGAAAATAATTTATACTTTTTATTTGAAGAATTTTCATTCTGTTTTTTGTTAATATCAAAGCTAAAGCTGTAACTGTTGCTTAATGGATTCATTTAGAATAAAGATAAAAATGAAGGATAATGTCAACAGATGAGCATTATTGTCAATGGCCCTGAAATTCTTGGAATATTATGTTGTTTTTGAAAGTACAATATAAAAAAAATAAGAATTTTATAGAAGTCAGGGGAATATTACCCAATTTTGCAAAGGAGTTTTTATATTATAGATAAGTTATTAAATTACTGACTTCCATCAGGGCATATTATTCAAAAACATATCTTTTCACTGTTATGTGAATGACATGCAGATCTACTTCCCCTTTGAGCTTTGAGCAGTAAAGTAACTGAACTCAGTAACTGTCTTCACCACATCAAATCATGGGTGGCTGCAAATTTTCTCCAGCTCAATGAGTAAAACTTAAGTTCTTTTATTTGGACCACAGCACTTAAATGTCATGTTAAAAATCTTCGAGTCATATTTGATTCAGAATTGCTTGACAAACAAATCAGTCAAGCTTGACAAACAAATCAGTCAAGTTGCAAAATTAAGGTTCATGCAGCTGCGCACAATCTCCAAACTCAGATCAAATCTCTGTACCTCTGACCTGGAGAGAGTTATCCCTGCCTCGACTATTGCAACTCGTTATATTTTTATATTACTCGGTCTTGTTTATCTCGTCTTCAACTAGTCCAAAATGCAGCAGCAAGAGTTTTAACAAGGTCAGACAAGAGGGAGCACATTACCCCCGTCCTTGCCTCCCTACACTGGCTGCCTGTTAGTGACAGAATACAAAAGATTCTCATGTTTGTCTAAACAGCCTTGCACCCTCTTACCTCATCAGGCTTCTCTCCCCATATCACACTGTGAGAGAACTGAGATTGTCTGACCAAAGACTGCTGTCTGTCCCGAGATCCAGGACTAAGTGTTATGGGGACAGGGCTTTCTCCATCGCTGCCCCAAAACTCTCTTGAAATTCTCTTGCTTCCACCGGCCGATTATCCCCCACCACTGAGATTTTCAAGAGTCATCTTAAAACACACTTTTACTCACCAGCCCTGAATTGTGCATAGTGCGATTGTCATTGTTGCTGTTAGTGTTGTGTGCTGTATAAATAAAGTTGACTTGACTATAAGGGAATCATAAAAATACAAAAAAGGGCAACTACCCATGATTACATAGACCAGCTAAAATATACCTTGACACTGGCATATAGATTGCGTACAAAAATCCTGCAACCATACTTTGAAACGGCATCAACAGGTTTTCGCATCAGAAGCTCCACACACAACTTCAGTATGAAATATCTCAAAGACACAGGAACAGTTTATAGCAGGAGCATTAAAAGAAAAATCATGTTATAATAATTAGTTCTCCTGCTAGAATAGATTGTCTTTGCCATGGACTGAAACTAAATTATGGATTTGATGTAATACTGTAATGTGGAAAGTTTCTGGGTAAAAGCAAACTGGGTCAAAAGTTTTAAATATTCTTTGAAAGCTCTAAACCAGGTGCATATTCTCAAATCAAATGTGCGGCTGTGCATGGACCTTTGAAATTGATAAATAAAATTATATACAATGACATAAGTGTACAGTTAAGGTCAAAATTTTTAGCCCCCTTTATGAAATTAAACAAAACCCTTAACCTTTGTATGGAAATGACCATAACCAAAAGTTTAAGAAGGGATCTTAGCCCATTCTTCCAAGGCAAATTGTTCCAGCTCATCCAAATTATATGGTTTTCGAGCATGGATATTAACCTTGAGTCTACTAACAGTCTTCCTTGAAACATCAAGTGAAGAGGCCAGTTCAACAATTATCTTGACAGAAATTCAAGGATTGTTGTTGGCATATAAACACACACATTTGATGAATATTTTTATCATATACTGAAAGAAGGTTCACTTTCCTGAACAGTACAACAGAGGCTTCATTGGGTCCATGTCATTTGTTCGACAGCCCATTGGTTCGACATCCCATTAGTCCGACTGTCCGCGGTGCTGAACGGCTCGCAGCGGGCGTATGGTGCACCGCAACCGGCTTGAGGCAGAGCAGGCTCATGGCTTATGTGTTTGTCACTTTCTTTTTCATTTTAACCCACCATGATCTTTTCCTAACCCTAACCAAGTGGTTTTTGTGCCTAAACCTAACCAGACCTTAACCACAGGGCATCATGATGATTTCGGAACAATGAGTTTAATATGGTCGGAACAATGGGCTGTCGAACCAATGGGCAGTTCCCGGCTTCATTATGGCTGGGGAAAGTTGCTAATCTTACAAATCATTTTTGCAGTAAAACTTGATAATTTGCTGATGATCCTCAGTGACTTCACAATTTTCTTACAAATAAAATTCACTTTCTCCAATTTAATCTTTCATCAACTAAAAGGCTTAAACGTAAGTGCTAATATCGTAGGCAACTGGACTTGCTTGCGTTTCTTGCAGAGTCGTCGGGGTGCAAGGGTTCCCACCCACACAGGGTTTATAGCCTGCAACTTCGTACCAGTCATTTCGAACTGAAGACGCTTCTTGGATGAGAGGCAAAACGTCTTAAAGAAACACAAGCAAGTCCAATTGCCTACGATATTAGCACTTAGGATTACCATGACCTGGATGACTGAGAATCTTCACCGACAAATAAAAGGCTTAAAGTGTGAGAAACTTCTTTTCTATCTATTGATACTCTAGCATAGTATCATACCTATCATACCTCCTACTACTTGATCCAAATATAATGAAATTTGATTTTCTTTAACATTTAATGAGAGCTTATTGAGTCTAAACCATCTTGCAACTCTCACCATTTCCTCATCTTACTATATCTTACTATATAATGACGAAAACGTCTGTGTGTGTGTCTGTTCCATGTTTTTCTCCTCACTGACTTGGTCAATCCATGTGAAATTTGGCACAAGCATTTGGTAAAGCGTAATGGGAGGATGCGAATGAAGCATTATTACATCAATTGGCCGAAGGGGGGCGCTATAGCAAACGATTGAAATTGCATATTAATAATTGCATATCTCATGCCCCGTATGTCGTAGAGACATGAAACTTTGCACAGAGACGCCTCTCCTCATGAGGAACAAATTTGCCTCAAGAACCCATAACTTCGGGTTATATAGATTTTCTGCCATTTTGAATTTTTTGAAAAACACTTAAAATCGATCTCTTCCTAGGAAGTTTGACCGATCTGCATGAAACTCAGTGAACATAATCTAGGGACCAATATCTAAAGTTCCTTCTTGGCAAAAGTTGGAAAACTTACTAACACTGAGCTTCTATAAGGCAATGAATATTGCAGAGGGCGTGGCTCATCACATAAAAATGTATAACATCTCAAGGGTTTCACCAATCACCATGCAATTTTGTAGGCATATGACCACACATAATCTGAGGGGACCCCTCCATTATTGACCCGATCAAACAAAATGGGGGTGCTAGAGAGCTAATTTCTTATCTAGGCCTAACCGCCATATCTGTTTTTCAGTAAACTTGGTAGATATGTAGAACAGTACGCCTCAAGGTGACTGGAGAAATTTAACTCTAATTGGCAACTGGGTGGCGCTATAACAACAGAAAAATGCTTAAAAATGGCTAAAATGCGACCGATCGCTGTAGCTCCACCTGTGGCCAAATGGTTTTTTGTTTGTTTTTTTCTATTTCTAATTTTTGCTATGACTAAGTCATGGTATGGTATGCTGCTGCAACAAGGACTAGCCGCACCTTTCCCATGTGAACTACCAGTGCGCCCCACTTTTAAGTCAATACAACATATAAACACTAACTATCTCCCTTTCAACAAGGTACCTCAACTAATAATGTACACTTTTAGCCCACCAACTATCCCACAATTAACAATGGTACTACTGTACTTTCAATACAGCAATCGTACTATCAAATTCACAAAAACTCTGTCTGAATACATTGCTCTTCTTAATGGGTTCAGTTGACTATTTAATCTGCAATTTCCTATGACCTGTATCCCAAACACACACCGTGTGAAACTATACGTGGGCAACTGTGCACTCAATGGGTATGGACTAGTGTATTGGGTCTAATTCTGCGTTGTGTTATGTAGGCAAAGACACACTCCAGAATGCTCACAGGTTTTCTCATACATGCTCTCAGTGCTCTTTCTGGGAAAAGTCACCGAGCAAAGAGAGGATTATGCATGATAGCATAAACAAAAATAAATAAAACGCAAATTACATCAACTTAAAGAAATTCCTATCAAAGAAATGAAAAAAAATAACTTGCATAAACGCACATACAGAAGAGAAGAAACATTCACAGGGGTTCACAGGTTTTCTCATACATGCTCTCAGTGCTCACCACTGAGGAAAATCACTCCATCTCTCCTGATAACAACCAGTCTCAACAGTACACTCTAGTGTGACAAGCTACGTAGAAGCCCTGCAGCACACACAGACCGCGACAACTTCTCCTCTAATTATCAAGTTTATGCATGAAAAGAAACAACAGAACAGTTCCACAACATAACACTGTGACTACACCAGCTTTACAAGTATTTTTGAGTAACTTACACTCACTTTTACAACAAAAACCATGAAAATACGGAGAAGCAGAAATGCTTACACTTCTGAGAAAAGTCACGCCCTGCGTTCCAAATCGCATACTTCTACTATATACTTTTAGTATGTACTGCAGCTGCCCTTAAAAAGTATGTAGTGTAGTATGCAGTATGCATGCAGTATGCATGCTACTGGGACACACTACATCCGCCATCACATCGCTCCCTGAACTCCGACCCTCTTGCTCACTTCCGCCGCCGTCCATAGCGCCACATTTGAATATTTTGTGTTGTTGTACTTCGGAGATGCAGCAAATCTCCTCTCGTCAAGCTCGCCAGAGTCGTGCATACCGTCGGAGGTGCCAGAGAGCTCTGTTGCTGTTATGTCGTAATGTCGTATGTTGTTGTTTCTAATAAACTGACGTGTTCACGTAAACAGTTCCAAGCCTATTATTAGTGACCTGTCTATTGAACTAGTCACCAGTAGGCATATTAACCCCCTTCACACACAGCTCTCTGTTGCTGGCAGATGTGTGTTGTTAAATATATTTACAGCTATGCAGCTGCTGGCACTATATTCTGTCTGCACGTGAAGCAGCCTTACATTCACATTACTTTTATTTGTAGTGTAACATACCTGCACATTCTTACTACATTACTTAATATGTATTTGACTTTTAGTATTTATATATTTACTAGTCTATACTAGTGTTGCACGGTATACCGGTACTAAAATAGTACCGTGGTACTAGAGTCCAAACTATACTGCATTTGGAAAATACCGGTACTTTGAAATTGATTCAATTCATTAATTTAGTTGATTCAATTCATAAATTTAGTTGTGTTTGTGTGCAATTATGCACACAAACGCCTTGTGTGCAATTATGCACACAAACGCCTTTCTTGTTCCTATTGGAGCACAGATTGCACAAGTGGTGTGTATGACAACACCTATCAACGTATCATGTATCGACATTCGCAGCTGGTGCATGTGAAAAAAGACAAGAGAAAGTCTGCCTTGCAAAGGGAGACAACACGAGACAACACAAACTTGGTACATTTGAGTTACCAAACCGTGACGTCCGTACCGAGGTACTGACCGAACCATGATTTTTTTGGTACCGTTACACCCCTACTATTTATTGTTCTAAAGGTTTGTATCCAAAAGGACTTTTCCTTAGGAAAAGTACCGAAGAGTATCGAAAAGTATCGAAATTCATATTGGTATTGGTACCGAAACAAAGATTTTGGTATCGTGACAACACTAGTCTATACTGCTCATACCTGGCCCATAGTGTATTCATATTTAGTCATATTCATTCATTATTTATACCACACTCACACCACTGCCTATACTGGTAGAATCTTCTATATTGTAGTCATAGTTGAACCCTAACATTGATTATACTATAATCACAATAAAGTTGAATGTTGTAACCGTGTTCTTGCAAAACTGTATGATATGTGACAGTATATAATCAGATCATTGCAGTCCTAATATGTAGTGTCTTAGAATCTCAAATTAAATAAACCATGTATGAAAGGAAGTGTGGGCGTTGGTTGTACGCGCAGCTCCATAGACATATATACATAGACGCCGCATCGACTGCCTGAGCGCGTCCTCGCCGGCCGCCATCTTGGATGGGTCTTGCTTCGCCTCCACAGTGCATTCACTTCTATTGAGGAAGGAGCTGTATGCACAAGTAAAATACAATAACTCACTGAATTTTCAACTGATTTTCACGCGGTTTGGTTTGTTACAAACGGCACACATGTAGTTATGATACAGGATGCTTTCGTACATTAAAAATGCGGGATTTCATGCTTTAATACTTTCTGCAGATAGCAACAGCATGTTATTTAGGTCACAACACAGTTATTTTATTCACCTCAACCCCAGAGTGGGATATATATATATATATATATATAGCCTATATAGATAGATATACACACAGATATATATACTGTTTTAACACAATATACACAATACAAAACATAGTATAGCATATTAATACATTTATTTAATATATTTTAATAAAGAAAAAGCTCTATTGTTGATTGAGTTTATTTCTCACACACACCCACTCTCTTTTATACCCACAGCCATCAGACTTAATAATTCGTTGTTAAATAGATGATCTTACAGACTTCTTTGAAATTTTCTTTTCGGGGATTAGTAAAGTTATTCTTATTACACTGACTGCTGTGATCCCTCAAAAGTAGTAAAAAACATTTTCAGTATTTACATAAACACTGAAATTAATTTTGGTATTGGTATTATAACTATGAAAATGGGACTGTGGTCAAGATAATTTGAAAAAAGATACAGAAGGATGAGCAGCAGGGGATATTTGCAGCACAGCTGGTGGAAAAGTGAATATGTGCACAAAGGTGTGCTAGGCAAGGCAAGGCAAGGCAAGTTTATTTGTATAGCACAATTCAACACAAGGTAGTTCAAAGTGCTTTACAGAGACATTAAAAGCAACAAGACACAATTTAAAACAATAAAAATAGTCGATTGAAAAGGGAAATAGAAATTGAGAATGATAGTGATAATAATAAAATACAGTAACATAAAATAAAAACAGGCTCAATACATTGAACCGTCAGGATAAGAAAAGAAGTAGAATAATAAAAGGCATAAATCAGCAGTGTGTAGTTAAAAAGTACGGGCAGTAGAATACAACAGGTAAGTATTTAATCTAAGAGTACATTTCGGTAAACAATAGTGTTTTTAACCCTGATTTAAAGGAGCTGACAGTTTGAGCAAACCTCAGATCTACATATTATGCTATACTTAATATGCTATACTGTGTTTTGTATTGTGTATATGGTGTTTATACAGTATGTTTATACAGTATATAAATACTGTATATATATATATATATATATATATATATATATATTTCAATTTCAATTCAATTTCAATTTCAATTTTATTTATACAGCCCAATATCACAAATCACAATTTGCCTCACAGGGCTTTACAGCATACGACATCCCTCTGTCCTTATGACCCTCACAGCGGATAAGGAAAAACTCCCCAAAAAAAACCCCTTTAACGGGGAAAAAAAAATGGTAGAAACCTCAGGAAGAGCAACTGAGGAGGGATCCCTCTTCCAGGACGGACAGACGTGCAATAGATGTCGTACAGAACAGATCAGCATAACAAATTAACAGTAATCCACATGACACAATGAGACAGAGAGCTGCAGGTAATGACAGTAGCTTACAACAACATTATTGAATGTAATAATATTATAGTTCTGGCTACTGTGGTACAATATGTTGAAAGTATGTATTAATATCTGGCAGTATACATGTGTGACAATAGTCGTGTATAATAACAGTAGAAGTATGACTAATGACTAATGATGGCAGCAGCAGGAGGCATCTGGCAGGACCACGGCAGCAGCACAGCCACACACGTCACGCTGTCCAGGCACCGCTGCGATATGAGTTAATCTGAGAGACAGTGGAGCACAAAGGCTCCGGAGAAGAAGCCGAGTTAGTGACATCCAGAATGGCCGAGTTAGCAAGATGCAGTAATAGAATACGAGAGAGAGAGAGAGAGAAGAAGAAGAAGAGAAGGTGCCCGGTGTATTATAGGGGGGTCCTCCGGCAGACTAGGCCTAAGTCAGCCTAACTAGGGGCTGGTACAGGGCAAGCCTGAGCCAGCCCTAACTATAAGCTTTATCAAAGAGGAAAGTCTTAAGTCTAGTCTTAAATGTGAAGACGGTGTCTGCCTTCCGGACCGTAACAGGAAGATGATTCCACAGGAGAGGAGCCTGATAGCTAAAGGCTCTGGCTCCTGATCTACTTTCGGAGACTTTAGGGACCACGAGTAACCCTGCGTTCTCAGAGCGCAGTGTTCTGGTGGGATAATAAGGCACTATG
The DNA here is from genome assembly GCF_011397635.1 of Epinephelus fuscoguttatus. Lineage (NCBI taxonomy): Eukaryota > Metazoa > Chordata > Actinopteri > Perciformes > Serranidae > Epinephelus > Epinephelus fuscoguttatus. The sequence continues at coordinate 33,074,561 of NC_064774.1, forward strand.
AGCTCTCTAAGATATGACGGAGCTTGACCATTTAGAGCTTTATAAGTTAACAGTAGGATTTTAAATTCAATTCTGGATTTTACAGGGAGCCAGTGCAGAGAAGCTAAAACAGGAGAAATATGATCTCGTTTCTTAGTTCCTGTTAGTACACGTGCTGCTGCATTCTGAATTAGCTGGAGAGTTTTTAAAGACTTACTAGAGCTACCTGATAACAGAGAGTTACAGTAATCCAGCCTAGAGGTAACAAAAGCGTGGACCAATTTTTCTGCGTCTTTTCCGGTCAGGATAGGCCTAATTTTCACAATATTACGCAGATGAAAAAATGCAGTCCTTGAGGTTTGTTTTAAATGAGAATTAAAAGACAAATCTTGATCAAATATTACTCCGAGGTTATATATATATATCTCACTCTGGGGTTGAGGTGAAGTGAATAAAATAACTGTGTTGTGACCTAAATAACATGCTGTTGCTATCTGCAGGAAGTATTAAAGCATGGAATCCCGCATTTTTAATGTACGAAAGCATCCTGTATCATAACTACATGTGTGCCGTTTGTAACAAACCAAACCGCGTGAAAATCAGTTGAAAATTCAGCGAGTTATTGTATTTTACTTGTGCATACAGCTCCTTCCTCAATAGAAGTGAATGCACTGTGGAGGCGAAGCGAGACCCATCCAAGATGGCGGCCGGCGAGGACGTCGGCTCCAATAGGCAGCGGCAGTCAATGTTTTTTTTTTTTTTGTATACACAACAATGTGTGTGTATGACAAATGTTAGTGTATACAACTTGGACAACAGACAGTTCAGTGTTATAAATACGCCAGGGGGGATAATATTAAAGGAAAAATGAGATAGAAATAAAAGGAATATCTAAGTAAATATTTTGTAAAGCTTGAAAAAATTACAGGTTTTAATTGCTTTCTTGTTCGTACAGTCAGAAATTGAAGAAATGTATTGTTTGATATATGCAGACAACTCTAAAAAATTTGGCTTCTTGTTTGAGAATTTAGACCTGTGAATATAAAATTTAGTTATAATAATAAGCAAATTAATTACATAAAATTTAGAGATAAGATTCTTGTCAAATTCAATGTATCCAAACAGTACATTCTTCCAGCATAAAGTCAAGTGGTGATAGACATGGTCAATGATGTAACGTGACAGTTTTCTCCACAGCTGTTGAGAGTGCGGGCAAGACCAGAATAAATGAACAAGGGTTTCATTAGAAAATCCACAAAAGGCACAGCTCACATCAATGTCTTTTTTGAGTCTTTGCAGATAAAGATTAGTTGGGTAAAATCTGTGAAGCATTTTGAATGTTATTTCTTTGACTTTGTTTGTCAAGAAGAATTTATGAGGCAATAGCCAGACTTTTTCCCAACAAATGTCTCCAACAAAGGAGGACCAGTATGATATAGCAGAGGGTGTGCTAACAATATCCTGTTGAAAAAGTTGACGAATAAGTTTGTTTCTATTCTTAGTGTTCAAAGAAAAACAAGCTTCTCCAACAACTGTTTTAGTCACATCAGGTAGTGCAGGGCAAGTGTCGTTTGTTTTAAAGTCTTTAAACAGTGACATAACACCTGAAGACACAGCATCAAATACAACAGAAAAATCCTTAGGTGTAACAGGTATACCATAATGTTGAATGAATTCAGCATAATTGTAAAGTTGCCCATGTTGGTTAAACAACTGACTCAATAAAAAAAAGTTATTATCAAACCACCGTTGGAGAAAAATTGACTTGTTTTTATAAAGAACATATTTATTGTTCCAAATTAAAAATTTGTGGGGTGTAAAATTGTGTTTGTAGATTAGACACCATGCTAGTAACATCTGCTTATGGAATGAACCCAGTTTGATAGGAATTTTGTCAATACTGTAAGAACAGAGCAACAAAAAATTAAGGCCACCTACTGAGGAGAAGACATAGTGGGGAATAAAATTCCATAAGGAGGTTGGACACATGAGGTAACGTTTGATCCAGTTTATTTTGAAAGTATAATTTAAAGTGGTGAAGTCTAAAAAATGGCAGCGGCAGTCAATGGGCGTCTATGTATATATGTCTATGACGCACTCAGTCAGTGTGACGTAACTTCCGCTGCGCAAAGGATTGTGGGTCAGAATGGCCAAAGAAGCATGCTGACATGCATACTGCGAAATATGACTGGATGTAGTAGAACATCCTGGTACTTTTGGCATACTGCATCTGATATTGGGACACACTAATTCTTTTTCTGGCATACTAAATAATATGGTAGTATGGCTATTGGAACGCAGGGACGGAGTAAAGAGGAAGTAAAGCGCAACGAAACGTGGTAAGTGCAGTTTTAGAAAATAAAATACTCACTATACTTCCAGTAATAATCAGAACTTTTCCTTAACACATATGTATTTATATGTGTTTTTTAACATATATTTGTTTGTGTTTGTCTTATGAACATTTATAATAATACAGTTTTCTCACAGCATATCAACAAGACTCCAGGAATAAAGAAAAACATGACAACAAAAACGCTACCCTTCAAAATAAAAGTTCGCCCTTCCCTGCCTTGTTCATAATATGGCCCAACAACATCACACCCATAGACTTTTATAGTGTGTGGGCCAGTTTGTGATGAATGCATCACTAATTATCTAGTAATATAATTCTGAAATGTGTGTTTTTGCAGTTTAAGTACATTTTGATGCTGATACTTTTCTACTCAAGTAGTTTTTGAATGCAGTATTTTTAACCGTAAGAGGACTTCTACACTGATGTATTGCTACTTGTAGAAGATCTGGGTACTTCATCCACCACTGCTCTTAAGATGTTTTTTTAGTCGGTTGTGTGTTTACTCTTACTTCAGAAGAGATACTTTTATTTTGAATAAATGACGGATCTGACCGGAAGTGTGATGCTGTAGCTCCTGGCAAGGAAACAAAATTTATTAGCTTGCTGGCAGTGTGTCGGAATCACACACTTTGGTTCTGTGGTGTCTCCCTGCTGCACACATAAGTAAGTACCTAAATCCAACAAGATTTAATTAACTGTCTCATAAACTGTCTTCAAGCAGGGTTAGACTAAGGTCGCTAATGGAGGAGAGTCCCCTGCTGTCATGAGCCGTAAGCTAGCTAACTCAGGCTGTCACATTCCAAATCTTTATTCGTTTACACAATGTCTGATATTGTGTGGGAAATAGCCAGTAGTAATGTTTCTAAGACTGTCCCTGTCCTTTTGTATTTTCAGACAAAAGTATGCCTTTGTAAATGTTTAACCAAGAAGCTAATGCTATCTTACGTCACAGGGCCAAATCAGATCGAAGGGTTTGAAATAGGAAGAGAAATATGAATGAAGCATGTAGGACAGGATTTCCATCTCAAGTTTCTCAACAGAAGTTCTCTTACATGTCATATGTATGAGTTGTGTTGGTTATGTCAAAATTTTCACCGAATTGTTGGCAATATGCGGGCTGTTTTGCTAAAATCGCATCTGTGGCATGATTTCTTTTTGTATAGAGATAGATTTGTATCAGAAGTATCAAAAAATCTGAAGTTAGATTGGTGTCAGTATTAGGGATGTGAACACATCGAAAAATCCGTGTTAATTTGTAATCTGTGAATATAAAATACCTTCTGCAAATATTAAAAAAAGATTTGACAACACACAAAACTATTTTGCGAATATAAAAAGATCTGCAGATACACAAACAAATTCCACAAATTAGAAAAATACTCAATGTGCATAAAACACAAGTTCATGTGTGTAGAATTGAGCGTCACAATAAAAGCTGGATTCACAAATATTTGTTTGAGAGTTATAAATGTCACGAATATATTCACAAATGCTTTTCATTAATTTAATGGATTCACATACTTTTTTGTAATGTGTGAAATGTCAGTATTTACAGATCTGTTTTGGATTTGAAAAATAGTGTTTTGACATTACAAATTAATTTTGTATTTTTTGAAGTTTGTAGAAATTCTGTGCATTAAAAAAAGGCTCATTGTGCATTTAATGCAGATCTACAAGGGCTGAATTGAGATCCATAAATGAAAATTGGATTGATTTGCAAATATCTGTTTGTACATTTTACATGTTAGGGTGATATTCACAAATGTTTTTTTTAATTCATTTATTTATAAATTAAGTTAATAAATTCATAGATATTTATTTCATTTGTGGAATTTGTATATTTGCAGATCTGTTTTATATTTGCAAAACATTTTTTTATAGTTCTAGAATCTGTTTTGTGTTTGTGGCAGGTATTTTATATTTACAGATTACTCACTTACACACTAATTGTTGATCTGTTCTCACAAAACATTTTGAGACTAATCTATCTCCACACATACACATCATTAGTCTAACAGAAATTAGCTACACACCAGTACAGTACAGAAGTTTTGATTAGATTGAAAGTGTCCACAGAATATTGGCAATTTAAAGGGCTTGCTTGTTTAAATTGTATCTGTAAAAGTGATAATTTTTGAAAACTTAATTTCAGGGATATAAACAGTTTTTTTCTACAAAACTGTGACTTAACTCAATAATGCAAAATTGGTCCCATGGTAAAAGATTTCTGAAACATAGCCATGCATGATCAGTTTTCAATCAGCAAGATTCAGAATCAGAATCAGAACTGTCTGATTAGAGAATATGTAAACAAGACTACAAATCTGAACAGACATTCACTTCCATCTTTTGTTACACTGACAGTTTTGATAATAGGTGCCATGAACACATTTAGGTTGGACTTGGCACAAAAAATACAGAGGTTCAATAGCCAGTACTAGTCATTATCAGTCCTTTCACAAACACATTCAGTATTAGTAGGTATTTCATATTCAATCAATCAATCAAAATTTATTTATAGAGCACATTTAAAAACAATAGCAGTTGACCAAAGTGCTTAACAGTCAGACTAAGACACAACAAGAAATAACACACTGCAACAAAGACAACATGTTACAGAGGAATGCAGCTCTCACACCGAGATAAAAGCCAAGGAATAAAAATGTGTTTTAAGTCGTGATTTAAAAACAGGTAACGAGGGGGCCAGCCTAATATGCAGCGGTAGCACGTTCCAAAGTTTAGGGGCTGCTACTGCAAAAGCACAGTCTCCCCTGTGCTTCAGCCTTGATCGAGGGACCTCCAGAAGCAACTGGTCAGCAGACCTGAGTGACCTTGAGGGGACATGTTGCTGTAAGAGGTCAGAGAGATAGGGTGGAGCTAGCCCGTTAAGAGATTTGTAGGTAAACAATAAAATTTTAAAATCAATTCTGAAATGAATAGGAAGCCAGTGGAGTGAGGCCAATATGGGGGTGATATGCTCACGCTTGCGTGCTCCTGTTAACAGACGAGCTGCAGGCATGAGATAGAGGCCTGGCTAATACCAACATAAAGGCCATTACAGTAGTCAAGCCGAGATGAAATAAAAGCATGTATAACCTTTTCCAAATCTCTAAAAGATAAGAAGGACTTGACTTTAGATAAAAGCCTCAGCTGGAAGAAGCTGGATTTGACAACCGAATTTACCTGTTTATCAAATTTAAAATCATTGTCAAATACCACACCCACATTTTTTGCAGTAGGTTTTATGTATTCTTCCAGGGAGCCCAAGTCGATATGTGATACATCACGGGCACCACTGGGTCCAAATAACAAAAGTTCAGTTTTGGCTTCATTGAAGCTTAAAAAATTCAGGGCCATCCAGGATTTAACATCCTGCAGGCAGTTCAGTAGTGGTTTTAGTGAATTAAAATTTTTTCTGGTTCAAGGGCAAGTAAATTTGAGTGTCATCGGCATAACAATGGAATGACATGCCATACTTCCTTAAAATAGATCCTAAGGGATCTAATATTGTCATATTAGACATTAGAAGTTGTCAAAGTGAAACACTGATGCTGGCAGCTCTGGCTGTGTTACATCACACTGTAATGTCAGTATCACACACTGACTTTGCACTTTGAAGCAGACCTTTATCCTTCTCTTTAACTAAGCAGCCAAGTATGTGGACATTCAGGATGTGAAGGCCCGCTCAAGTGCTCTCGTTATCAGTTCACCTCTCACACAGATAATGTCTCTCAAAAAATTACTTAACTACTTGTAGTAGAAACTGATTCTGAATTCTTATATTCAGCTTTTTTTTTAGTTTTTAACACTAAGTTGGACATTTCCATTTTTATAAAGATTGTTTAAAGTTACTCCAGATTGCCAAAGGAATTTAGTTATGTAAGGTTTGTAAAACATGGGCCAAGGGTTCACTAACCCTCAGGCTAATCCATTTCCACACTGAACACAGCAAGACTTCAGACTTGGCCTTGGAATTAACCCCTTTTATGCTTTGTAAAGATGCATTACATCCTTATCTAATATAGTATGCATGTGTAGTTAGCATGTTTTGAAAGACAGAAGAAATAGAAGCCTAATAAGATGTTTCATTTCATCCCTGCTTCTCTGTTATTCATTGAAAAGTGTTAAAAACAGGTTTATATTTCTGTTTCAGATTAGTACTGACACACAGAGGAGGATGTCTGTGACTGTGAGGAATCTTTTTCAACATATAGTTGAGCCTCTGGACCCTGCAGACCCAACGCAGCAATTTTACAATCTTTCCAAACTTGGAGATCCCAGATATGGTAACATCGGTTCTTTCTGTATATGAATACCCTCTTGTCAGGGTATTTGGACAGTGACTAGTAGTCATTGTATCTCAGAGAGGTTCATTGTCTATCTGTTCCTCAGACCGTCTGCCGTTCTCTGTGCGCGTCCTGCTGGAGTCTGCTGTCAGGAACTGTGATGAGTTTCTGGTGAAGAAGTCAGATGTGGAAAGCATCCTTAACTGGAAGCAGACCCAGACTCAAACTGTGGAGGTGCCATTCAGACCAGCTCGTGTCATCCTGCAGGACTTCACGTAAGTGGACACTGTTCATTTGCATCAGAATGTTATTGAGTTCCTCCGTTAGGTTTTAAGCAACAGATGGAAGAATTGACAAAGTACTGTTGTGTTGAATGATATTTTTTAACCCATATAACTTATTTTCAGATAACTTTATCACTTAAACACATATGGATCACAGTCACAGGCAGTGCCACTCATTCTGTGATATTAGTAATACAGGCTGTGTTCTGTATCGCATACTTTTTGTTCATTTGTTCATTTCACCACCGTAAGCTGTCTCAGATGTCATTTCCCTGAGTTTGATCGTACATCCAGCGGGCCTCACAACCACACAAGTCGGTTATAATGACAAACTGCTGTAAGGGTCAGACCCTGGTGAGGACGACGAGCATGCAGTCAGCATGCTAATGGCACGCTCCCTTCAAACTTGTGACATCTGTGTCATTGTGTTGTGTGATCAGACTGCACATTCTATAAAGGACTTTTATTGTGACCATCCCAAGGCACACCTCTGTAGTAATAATGCTGTTTAAATCAGCATCCTGACATGCCACACCTGCTGGATGAATTAACTTGGAAAAGGAGAAGTGCTCACTAGCACAGATTTGAACAAATTTGAGACTAAAATTTGAGAAAAATACATCTACTGAGTGCATAAACACTATTACTTAAACCTATGAAAATGGGAGCAAAAACTAAAGTATTGCATTTCAGTTTTTGTTCAGTATTAATTATCCTGAGGTAAGTGATGATTAATAAAGTGTGAATGGGTATTCTTGTGAGCGTACATGTCTCTCAACTCTTGCAGTGGTGTCCCTGCTGTGGTGGACTTTGCTGCCATGCGTGATGCGGTGATGAAACTCCGTGGTGACCCAGAGAAGATTAATCCTGTGTGTCCTGCTGACCTCGTCATCGATCACTCCATCCAAGTGGACTTTAACAGGAAGTAAGACCAGGTTCTTTCCACCATGGCGCCATTACCTCATGTATTACTTTCCATCTTGATACAGTGGCATGCAAAAGTTTGGGCACCTTGTTGATGTGAATAGTTAAGTAAGTAGAAGATGAGCTGATCTTCAAAAGGCATAAGGATGAAGATGACACAATTCTTCAATATTTAAAGCAAGGTTACTTTAATTTGAATCTTTTACAGTTTCAAAATAACAAAAAAGGCCAGAAGCAAAAGTTTTGGCACCCTGCATGGTCAGTACTTAGTAGCGCCCCCTTTGGCAAGTATTACAGCTTCTGAATACTTTTTGTAACCAGCTTAGCTTGAAAGAGTCTTTCAGTTCTTGTTTAGAGGATTTTCACCCATTCCTTCTGCAAAAGGCTTCTAGCTCTGAGATTCTTGGGCCATCTTGCATGCACTGTTCTTTTGAGGTCTATCCACAGATTTTTATTGATGTTTAGCTTGGGGGGACTGTGAGGGCCATGGCAAAACCCTTGCTCATCTTGACGTAGTCCATGGCGGATTTCGAGGAGTGTTTGGGATCATTGTCCTGTTGTAGAAGCCATCCACTCTTCATCTTCAGCTTTTTACAGATGGTGTAATGTTTGCTTCCAGACTTTGCTGGAATTTAACTGAATCCATTTTCCCCTCTATCTGAGAAATGTTCCCCATGCCACTGGCTGCAACACAAGCCCAAAGCACGATCGATCCACCCCTATGTTTAACAGTTGGACAGGTGTTCTTTTGATGAAAAACTGAACCCTTTTTTCTTCAAACATATCTTTGCTCATTGCGTCCAAAAATGTCTATTTTAGCTTCATCAGTCCACAGGACTTGTTTCCAAAAAGCATCAGGCTTGTACAGATTGTTCCTTTACAAACTTCTGATCCTGAACTTTGTGGTGAGGACATTGGAAAGGTTTTCTTCTGATGACTCTTCCATGCAGGTCATATTTGTACAGGTGTCACTACACAGTAGAACAGTGCACCACCACTCCAGAGTCCGATAAATTGTCCTGCAGGTCTTTTTACAGTCAAACGACGATTTAATTTGCCTTTCTAACAAACTGAGGAAACAGCTACCTACAAACACTTTGCTATTTTCCTATATTTTTCTCCTGCTTTGTGGGATTCAGTTATTTTAGTTTTCAGAGTTCTAGGCAGCTGTTTAGAGGAGCCCATGGCTGTTGATTTTTGGTACAAGGTTTCAGGAGTCAAAATATTTATAAAGCTTTGAAATTTGCATCACCTGGCTTTTCTAACGATGACTGTGAACAAGCCAGAGCCCTAACAAGCTAATTATGGTCTCTGAGAGACCATATGAGCTGAGAGCTCATATGTATTGGCGGCCCAAACCTTTTCATAGTGCTCCTTTCCTTTTTTAACTTTAAAATTGTACAAAACAAAACTAATACACTGATCTTGCTTAAAATGTTCAAAAGCATGTTTCATCTTTAACTTCTTACCTTTTGGAGATCAATTCATCTTCTACTCACTTAACTGTTCACAGTAAACAAAATTTTGCCCAAGGGTACCCAAACTTGTGGATGCCACAGTACATTTTGATCCTTTCCTAAGCTTGCTGTGACTCTTAACAACTGTGTGATACTAGTATCTTTCTCTACAACGTATACACACTGGCTCTTTTTCTTATAGGTCTGACAGCCTTCAGAAAAACCAGGATTTGGAGTTTGACCGCAACAGAGAGAGATTTCAGTTCTTAAAGGTATGACATTTGAACATACTCAATGTCTGATGCTTGGGTTACTAAAAAAAGTCTTACAGCACATTATAATTGCAAAGTTTTCTTTTTTCCCCTCTGTTTTTTTTTTTTTTTTTCAAAAACAAAGTAATATAGCAATTAAAAGTAAAATATTTGTTGTATGACTATTCATATATGCAGAGATGGCTTTAGTGTTATAATAGATAAAAAATAATTTAACATTTATACTTATTTTTATTTATACTTTATAGTATATATATATACTTTATATACTTAAAATTTCAGCTCTTGAGAACACCTGCATTGTAAACAACATTAGGCAGGAAGAATTAAACAAATATTGATTTTTTTCATTTACGCGGGAATTATAAAAACCTTGGGGTGTTTCCACCGAAATTACCTAGGGAAAAAACTTTCCCTCAACCCCAAACTTTCCCTGAAAAAAGTACCTAGTAGGGAGGTAAGACTTATCAGATTCCCCGGAATTCTTGAGGGGCGGGGCTGTTTGCTGAAGAACGCTAATTAGTGGAACGCACACTTGCAGCGTTCCACACTTCCTGGCACAGGCAGCCGCTGCAAACTTTATTTCATTTCTACAAGCTTCACTTCGTTTGTGTTTTGATTAAGGATGGGTACGAAACATGGTACTAAATTAGCCCTGGGGCTAAATTATCAAAGACCATAGTAGTGATAAGCGCTGGCAGTATCGGTTCTTTTATCGGTACTTTTACACATTTTGATTTAATTCATTATCATCCTGCAGTCTCTCCTCTGCACTCTGTGCTGGCGCTGAACTGCTCCACATACACAAACATTCACATACACATGCCTACACGACAAGGTAACCTGTGAACAGCTGAGCGGCTGCGGTGGAAACAAAGTGAAGATAACTCAAAAATTACTCAAGTTGATGGCAGCTACACTCGTTACTATAAGTGACATTAAACCTTAATGAGTAAGAAGCCAATACTTTATCAATACATGTGTTCAGCAAGAATAAACATGTAAACATGCAGACAGCAATATTCAGTATGCTCCCTCCACAGTCTCTCGTCCACCGACACTTAAGTTATGTAGTACATGCTAGTTTAGGCAGCACGCTAGTTCAGCTGATAGCGAATTGTTACAAAAAAGCTCAAATGACAGCTGTCTGTATGTAGACTAACTTAGTTTGACACTTATCTTAAAACACTTTTAAACGTAGCTGCTGGCGGAGACAAACAGCCCCTCCTCTCTACACCAGCACTAATGTTACAATGTTACCAGCCAGAAAGCTGGCGGAGCTAAATATAATGCACACGCCGAATCATCTACGTCATAAGCCTGATTTGAATACATTTTCTGGAACTTTGTGGCGCAATGGAAATGCAAACCACACTGATTACCAGGAATTCTTTTACCCAGGTAAATAAATTCCTTGAAGTAAAGGTTCCTGGAAATGTTGGTGGAAAACGGGCTATGGATTACATCAATCCATTCTTCAATCATGGGTGTGTCTGTTGACATCCATTTTCTCATGAGAGCTTTCTTACTCGCTGTCAGTAAAATATTAAACATGTATTTATTTGAAAATCCGTCAACAATGTCTAGTCTCAGACCCACGTACAACGTCACAAAACTAATCAGAATCGGAACTTTAAGCAACTTTTCTGTTCTTTAGCTCAGGAGCAGTAGGCAGTGCCAGAACACATGGTAATGGTTTGGGTTTTTTCCCCCGCAGGACCTCCAACATGAGATGTTTTTCTTTAAGAAATTATTTTGTGCATGAAGACATTTTTTAACATGTTGTCTCTCCTTTTTCAGTGGGGCTCCAAAGCCTTCAGGAACATGCGAATCATTCCTCCTGGTTCAGGGATTGTTCACCAGGTCAACCTGGAGTACCTGGCCAGAGTGGTGTTTAACCATGATGGGTACTTCTACCCTGACAGCCTGGTGGGCACTGACTCCCACACCACAATGATTGATGGACTGGGAGTCCTGGGCTGGGGTAAGACAGTGATCATAAGTAGGTCATCATCATCAGTAGAAGTCCTTCGTAAGGCTCAGTGCATACTGCAGCGTAATGGATAAACCTCTAGCCAATGATAACATGATTAACATAAGTCCCGTTTCCACCAAACACTTTCTGTAAGGTATCTTTGGAACCAGAAGTAACCCTTCACACATAGTACCTAGGTCTGTTTAGCGTTTCCATCGCAACCAGTACTCTTAAATGTGGGTGGGGTTGTGTCACTCACAGCTCCATCCAGCACTCACTGTATTTCCTCTAAAATAGTGACACAGATAGAAGTCTGCATCTCATTTATTGTCCACAGAATGGGATTGCACGCTGACATTTTAAGAACAAAACAGAACAGGAGTGAGAGTCTCTCTACATGTGATATGTAAGAATAGCGCGTTTGTGCATTTAGTCCTTCTCAGGCTAGTGCAGGGGTTTAGTGTTGCCGCAGCCCACCGGAACGATGTTCCGCAATGCTTTTTTTCCCCCCAAGTGAGAATTAGAATATATGCAGTTCACAAAATCCAGTAACAAGTAATATATATTTTTAAACATTTGAAGATCCACTCATTACTTAAAGTGCATGTCATCTAAGAGAGACAATAAAAACTAATGGAATTGTCAAAGTTGTCATATTGGAATTTAAGTTGTGTTGATTGACTCATGTCATTAACTCATGCATTGAGTAACATTACAAGTAAATGTAACAGTTGCCAGCAGTCGGCCCAGGGGATTGAGGTTTTTTTTTTTCAGCTTGCAGCTGCTGCTAGAGGCTGCAAAACATTTCATTTTATAATTATAGTTTACTCATGTCTGTAAAACCTTTCACGGTATGAACAGTGGTTACATAAGCTTCAAAACCAGCCACAACTCAGCCCTGAGCAGAGTTACAATCCTCTATTGACCAGTCAATGGACTGCAGTGTTCACAGCTCCACCTTTTAGTACCAGTTCTGTTTGCTACTGTATGTACCCCAACAGAGGTGTGACCAAAATTGGGGATGGTAAGGAACAGTTCTATTGGTGCCATCCACAACTTTTCACAGTAGAAATGGAAAAAATGCATTCTGAACGGTACTGGACTGCTTGGTGGAAATGGTGCTATGAATACAGAAACATAGATGCCTTATTTGGCCGCTGAATCATGTGTCAACAGGTCAGACTTGGTCTGTAAACAAATGCAAGCAAACTGGGGAGCTGCATTTGTCTTGTTTAGAAAAAAAAAACCCATAATGTTTTTTTTCCTCAGCCAATTGTAGTGAGTGGTTTTATATACATGGGTTTATGATCTACATGCAATAGAAAAAAGGTTTTGTCTGTAGTTAAATAGAATCTTAATATTCAGGCTTTAGTCACTGCTGGATGCCCTATAGAGGAGTGTGTGTCAGGCTTATATGAACTGAATTACTTATGCATTTAAACATGATTGAATGTCATGAGGAATTATAAAAAACCCTGTCTGTCAAACATGAATTCGGCCACGGTTAAGTACTTGTGGAGATGTCCCTATATAGTTTAATTTAATGTGGCAATAGACAACTTACCAACTTGCTAGCACGCTATCCAGCTAACATTTTCTACTTAATAGTGTTAACTGCTTGACCATACCAGAATATGATGACTTTCTCTGCTGTTCATTTTAGAAAGGAAACATATTCTTCGTTTATAGTACATATTGGCATTCAAATAGGTTCCCGTCTCCATCCAGGCAGGAGGCAGGCTACCTAACATTACCCGGCCAGCTACGTTAGCCCGGTAGCTACATTAGCTATGGCTAACGCTGGCAACCAGAAACAATACTCTGTGATTTATTGGTCGTTTGATTATCCGAATAAAGCTTTCTTGCCGTGGCCTTTCTTAAATGAGTAGCAGTAAAAGTTACCACATTCCGTTAATATCAAGGACTTGATGGCAGCCAGTGTTAGCTAGCTACTGTGCTAGCAAGTAGATAAGTTGTCCACATCCATATAAAATTACATTATAAATTGATGTCTGACCATGGAAAATAACCCAAATTTATGCTTGACAAATGTGAGTTTTTTACAATTCCTTATGACAATTTTACAAAACGTAAGAAATTCAGTTTATGTAAGCCTAACACACATTCCTCTATTGATCGTCCAGCAGTAATTTTAGCCTAAATATTCAGATTCTATTTAACTACGGTCAAAACTTTTTTTCCACTGCATGTAGATCATATACCAATGTAGATTTTAAAAGTACTCATTGCCACTGTTTGGGGAAAAAAAAACAAAAACATTACAAGTTGTTGTTGTTTTTAATCAAGAAAAATTGCAGCTCTCCTGTTTACTTGCATTTGTGTACAGGCATGTCTGACCTCGCCAATATGGCCGCACCGCTAACGCGTCGCTGCAATGGGCTGACACAGTCAATGCTGCGTCTGCATATATATGTCTGTGGTGACAATCTTACTTGAATTGATCATTGATGATGAGGTTCTAAATTAGATCTGTCATAAATTCATCAGGTGTTGGTGGAATTGAGGCAGAGGCTGTTATGCTGGGTCAGCCAATAAGCATGGTACTGCCTGAGGTGGTGGGATACAAGCTGTCCGGGATCCCAGACAAGTTCATTACCTCCACTGACATTGTCCTCACTGTTACTAAGGTAATTACAATCACTTTAACAGCTTGAACGATTTACCAATCTAACTTTCAAAGTAAGATAATAAGTAAGAGGTATGTGGAGACATGTTGATTCTTTGGAGTAATTCCTTTGTATTCAGCATCACAATCTGACATCCTTTCCCCTCCACATCACAGCACCTCCGTCAAGTTGGTGTTGTAGGAAAGTTTGTCGAGTTTTTCGGCCCTGGTGTTGCTCAGCTGTCCATCGCTGACAGAGCCACCATCTCCAACATGTGTCCAGAGTATGGAGCCACAGCAGCTTTCTTCCCCGTGGACGAGGTCAGCATTCAGTACCTGGAGCAGACAGGTGAGTGCCAGGCTGTACGGTATGGAGATAATACTGCATACTAGTTCAGGTGGCTTTACTGTATGTCTTGAGAAAGGTCCTAATGACTGAAATGTCAACACTTTTTTTTTTAAATGAATTAAATCAAAGGTTATAAGTGCATACAGGAATTCACCTGTTTTCTTTGAAATCTGATCTTTGTGAAATTGGATTCCCTACATCACAAGTGAGACAAAACAAGTGGTGTGTGTGTTGCCTTCCACTCATGAGGTGGCTTTATTTTCATGTTCTAAGCTATGCATTTGACTTGACATATAACTGATAGACGTATTCAACTTAACATGTTTACTTCAGCCCCATCAGTGTACGCAAGATCTGATTTCCACCATGTTGGGATTTTTTAAAGCAGCAAGCACTTAGCAGTATACCAACACTCCACAAATGTCGAAAAGTACTGTTACAGAGCTACTTTGCATTGTTCAATAACTGACTTAAGATTTTGTGTCTCGGTGACTTGTGGGAACAGCAAATTTTGGAACTAGTTTCATTTTAGCTCAGTGTAAGAGCCTTTACTTTTGTTTCCTTTCACTCATCATGGGCCAGAAAGAAAGGAGAGAGAACGACACAGGTGATGTTACTTGAGGTAACAGCCTCTTGTTACATTACTGTAAGTACAATACATCTTCCAAACAAGTGTCATTTATTATTGCAATTAACCTAAAACCAAAGATAGACTGATGTCGACCCCAAACTAGTTGAGCCAAAGCTGACAGGCTCGTCCTCCTCCAACAAGCGTTAGTTGTGGTTCAACTATTTAAAAGTATCTTTATGTTCAGATCTTTTGTAGCTTTGAACTGAATCTCTGTGGTTTGAAGTTTAGTTTCTCTTCTGCGTTGCTGTTTGTACTTTCAGATATCTTCTTTATTTAGCCATTTCATGTTCACTTTCAGATAAAGAAAAGTAAAGTGCAGATGAAACCTCCATATTTCCTGTTTTTGCTGCTTCACAATAAAAGTGATTAAATAACAAAACAATGCTAGACTTGTATTGTGAAAAATTCATAGGAAATGAAACATCCACTGATTTACAGCTGCTTAACTTCAGACCAGCAAGATGGTCTGTGTATGTGTTATTTATTGTAGAGCTGTAACTTTACATTCTGTTTTTATGTATTCAGCAGTATTTAATTTCATCACTTTGATGTTCTAAATGAAGAGTCAAAAAGAGATGAGTATTTTTTATTGTTGTTACAAGAGTCTTTTAAGTTTAAGTCTAGCACTTTGATATGTCTTATGCCAATGTTGGATTTTTAAAGACTTGGACACAAAACGGACCAGAACAAGTGAAATGTACAGAAAAACATTTCAATTCTATGTTAGAATCCTTTCCATAATGTTGTCTGTTTTGCTGCTGCTGGCTGCAGCGCTCTCTCAATACGAGACCAATTCC
This sequence comes from Epinephelus fuscoguttatus, assembly GCF_011397635.1. NCBI lineage: Eukaryota > Metazoa > Chordata > Actinopteri > Perciformes > Serranidae > Epinephelus > Epinephelus fuscoguttatus. Next base: position 33,090,497 of record NC_064774.1, read on the forward strand.
AAAAATAGTTGTTCCCACGAGTCACTTAAAAACAAAAACATGGGAAATAGGGTCCCAGGTTGAAAAATACCTCAGTTTCCCTTTAAGACATCTCTTGGATTAATTACAAAAAAGGTTATTCAAGGTTTGTTCCATGTTTTTGTATTCAGGGCGAGAAGCAGAGAAGCTGGCCTTCATTTCAAAGTACCTGAAGGCAGTGGGCATGTTCAGAGACTACAATGATGTCTCTCAGGATCCAGATTTCACTCAGGTCTGTCTCTACAGCATTTTTACCTTTTTGCAGTTTTTGTCAGAAATTGTTCAGCCCAGGCTGATTAACAATACCTTAACAGAGCAAAACATCCCCATCCCCATAATGGTCATAACAGCATACCAGGGTATCAAGATTTGATTCTTCTTTTTTTTTTTATGCAAGCTGTAACATCATACCAAGCACAAAAATGTGATGAATATCATAAAGTAGATAAAATAAAGATGAGATGTTTAAATATGCAAGATAAATGTATAAGCAGAAAAGTAGGAATTGCCTAGTTATGACCATGCGGCATGGCAGTGGCAGTGGTCAGCATTGTGGCCTCACAGCAAGAGGGTTCGATCTCCCCACTCCCGTGGTTCAAACCTGGGGTGGTGTAGCCCTTCTGTGCAGAGCTTGCCTGTTCTCCCCGTGACAGCATGGGTTTTCTCCAGGTACTCCGGTTTCCTCCCACAGTCCAAAGACATGCAGGTTAACTGGTGACTCTAAATTGGCCGTAGGTGTGAATGTGAGTGTGAATAGTTGTCTGTCTCTGTGTGTCAGCCCTGTAACAGTGTGGCAACCTGTCCAGGCAGGGTGTAACCCACCTTTAGCCCAATGTCAGTAGGGTTAGGCTCCAGCCCCCCGCAACTCCTTATAGGAGAAGCGGTTATGCAAAATGAATGAATGATAAAGCAAATATGTAAAATGAACCACCAATACTAGTACATCCTGATCTTTTTTTCTCACCATCAGGTTGTAGAGCTGGATCTGAGTACAGTGCTCCCCTGCTGCAGCGGACCCAAAAGACCTCAGGACAGAATCTCTGTGTCCAACATGAAAACCGACTTTGAAGACTGCCTGGGAGCAAAGGTAGGTGTAGATTATGGGGGGGACATGTCCTTCTTTAAATTTAAATCGTTTACATTTGTCCTCAAAATACATCCATTATTGTGGCAGAGCCTTCTTAATTTTAATGTAATTTCCACAACGAATTGGTGTACAACAATTCACCAGAATGCGAATTAAGTGTTGATCAAAATTGCCAGGGGGAGGAACCCCAATCTGGGGTTGGGCCGGTTATATAGAATTTTACACACTTGACTCAGTAGCTGTTCCGGAATGGAACAAAATGACACTGTGCTAAACTTAAACTAGCATCCAACTATTATTGCCAAGTTGCTATCTTCTTACATTTGCATTGTATGGATAATTCTTCAATTCAGCTTTATGAATCAGCTGTTTCTCGTTCATTGCATTGCTTTCAAAGCAAGCCACAGGTAGCCTAAAATTTGTAACAAGCCGTCCTACAGAAGTTGAGCTCTGAAGGGCAACGCATTCCATGCAGCCAGTTAGAACACCTATTATGTCGGCCTCACATCCAAAATGTTGACATATTGGTGCAGTTTTGGTTTTCTTGAAAGACTAACTCTGCTTTGTCTTCTCTCATCACCCCAGTCAACTCATGAACTTTCTAGTAAACAAACAGGGCATGCACAGCTCTGCCCCTTCCACCTCAACTGAAATTTGATCCCATGTTATTGTGCTCGGCTCACAACCTGTCAGACACTGTTGTCTTCATGAGTCGGTTTAAACACACATAAAGTTATGTTCATCACGTTGTTAGACTTATTACTAATGTAATGAGTTGGATTTAGTGCCATGACACAGTCAGCACAGGTTGATGTTGTTCAGCTGGTTCGCATTAAATCAAACTGGTTTAAGCTCATACACCAGACTGGACTGGCAAAAACATAGATCGACCCAGATCTACCCCAAACCCCCTTGTTCATACAGTGTTAATTTTGACAGCTGTTTCAGATTTAGTCTTAGTCTTGAGATGAAAATGCTCATTAGTCACATTTTATTCTTTTTGTCCTTCATTGTTTTAGTCAACGAAAACTCAAAACATTTTAGTCGACAAAAATTTAAAACATTTCAGTCAATGAAAATTCAAACTGTTTAAGTTGCTGATATTTCAAAGCGTTTTAGACGATGAAAATTCATGATATTTTAGTCAACTTTTAGTAATTATGTGTTCTTTATGTTTTTTTAACCTTTAAACTAATCCAGTGAGACTAATTCATGTATCAGAAATTAGAATCAAGCTGACAGGTTGTATAAAGATGTCATTTACAGTTTTACAAATCATTTCTACACACTTACAAACTGTCATTTCTCCAGCAGTTTTTGACAGGTTTAAGGGGTGATTGACAAACACACACTTCATGATCATCATTTGAAAAGCTCAACATCTCTCTATTTATGGTCTCAAAAATTTTTTGAGACCATAAATAGAGAGATGTTGAGCTTTCAATAAATAAACTATTTACTGGAGTTTGCCAACCCGTCCATCATGCGGCATTTGAACATTGAACATTGAACATTTTCATCATGTCTTGTCAGCAAAAAACATATATTTTGTCTTGGTTTTTATTATCGAGATATATTTTTAGCTCACCATTGTCTCATTTTTGTCATGGAAAAAGGGTTGCCCAGGCAATTATTTGCTTAAATCACAAAACTCAACAGGCTTATTGTTGGGGCAGGCATCTATATGGCATAGGCCTTTAATTCCTTTTAAACAAAACTGTTTCTCAGCAAAGATGGGAAATACGATCGAATTGTTTATTTGAACCAGTATAAATATTACTTGTATAGAAATGAGGCTTCAGATAACATATCATTTATGAATCATTCATTTGATCTAGCCTCGACAGACGGGGCATCAGAGAGAGAGAGAGCATTATGACTTTTGAGGATTATGTCACCCGGCGTACCAGCACAACACCACTTTATCCTGTTAAAACTGTACACACAGCTTGGATTAATTTTCATGAAAAACGCTTTTTATTGATTTGATCAATGGACTCTTACAGACTAAAGGAATATGAATAACTTACTAGGTAATCAGGGAATGGACACATATTCTGACTTAATGACAGCTTCAGTGGTAGGGAGTCCCCACTTATTCTTTTGCCATGGCAGTAAATTGACCGGTTTGTGGAGGCAACCACAAGGCAGTAATTCTACTTTAATCAGATAGTTCCTGATTTAAATCAAATATTGCCAATTTTAGACTTTGACTCATACAGCTCCTTCTGCTTGGACAGCATTTAATATTTTCACTTCAACTTTTTAAATTTCTCTTGTTCCTTGTTGCTTTTTTTGTTAAATGAAAAAAATGGGTTACCCAAAATTGAAGAACGGTTTTATAAAAACATGAAGTCCTGGCATGGCTACAAAAACTCAAGTATTTTGTTTGCTTATGTATCAAAAAAGTTCAAACAACACGCAGCCCTTTTTGTCAGTAATAGCTTGAACTTGTGTCCATGACTGTATTGCTGTTACTCTCAGAGCACTGGTTGACTTTACAGAGTAAATGATTTCATGTTGGTTTGTGATATTTTTCAGCAAGGTTTCAAGGGTTTCCAGGTGGCTTCTGAGCGTCACAGCACTGTGGTGCCCTTCCAGTTTAATGGAAATGAGTATACGTTAAGCCATGGCTCAGTGGTCATCGCTGCTATCACCAGCTGCACCAACACAAGCAACCCATCTGTCATGCTTGGAGCAGGTGGGTTTACAGTACTTCTCATGGGGGTTCATGGGGTTCTGAGAGGTGATTCGTAATCAGGATGGGGACTGAGGGAAATGTTTACTCCTCCAGGGTATTTGACACAGTTATTAATGATAAATGTTCTTCTTTCAGGGCTCCTTGCGAAAAAAGCAATAGAGTGTGGCTTGAGTGTGAAGCCGTACATAAAGACCAGCCTATCACCTGGCAGTGGAGTTGTCACCTACTATCTGAAGGAAAGTGGTGTAATGGACTACCTCTCTCAGCTGGGGTAAGCTGCTCAAACACCTCAGTCAGTCAGTTGTTTTTATGTATGGATGATCTCTGACATGTTCATTCATGTGGGAAAGACAAAGACACTTTATGTGTTGAGCCTGGAAAACAGTTGTTGGACACATAAACAAAACAAACTTGCAAACATAAAAAAACCCAAGGTCTACTTACTAGCTTTTTTCCTCACCTTTTGATCAAAGTTTGCTCTGCTGGATGGATTTAGCTCATGGAAGGCAAAAACAGTGCAGTGCAACTGTGGTGTAGGGCTGCATGTGTAACTGGGTGATCAAATGTGATTAACAGAAAAACACGCACACTAATCTCCTGTAATCTCCCCCATACATGTGGTCTCTCTCTCTCTCTGTGTCTCTCATAAAGACAGTAGCCTACATAAAACTATTACAACATGGGAGATGAATTCCCCCCCCCCCTTCCCCCAGCTAGCAGCCAGCTAGCCTATTTATCGGCATAGTAAAACAGCATTATACTTACCAGAGAGATTCAAAGGGGGGGGTCCTCTCGACCAGCTGGTCCTGAGGCTTACCTTCTCTAACAGTCCAGCCTGACCAAATTACAGCAGAAGAAAAAGAAAGTTACATCAACTATTGGATGACAAAACCCAAAACAAACTTCAGTGCTATTTGGCCCTAAGCAGACCGTACAGAATAGCCCCTTTTCCACCGCAGGAACTTTTATCAATTACCTGGGATTTTGAAAAAACTTACCTAGTAGGGTGTAGGACTTTTCAGATTACCCGGAATTCTTGAGGGGCAGGGCGGTGTGTCAAACAACGCTGATTGGTGGGACACACACTTGCAGCGTTCCGCACTTCCTGGCACAGGCAGCCGCTGCAAACTTTATTTCATTTTCTACAAGCTTCACTTCGTTTGTGTTTTGATTAAGGATGGGTGCCGAAACCCGGTACCAAATTAGCCCTGGGGCTAAATTATCAAAGACTGTAGTATTGAGAAGCGCTGGCGGTATCAGTTCTCCTCTGCTCTCTGTGCCGGTGCTGAACTCCTCCACATACACACACATACACCGACGCAACAAGGTAACCGGTTAACAGCCAAGCGGCCCCGATGAAACGAAGTGAAGATAACTGGAAAATGACTCGAGCAGCTACAGTGAAATTTAACCTTAGCGAGTAAGAAGCCAATACTTTATCAATACATGAGTTCAGCAAGCATTAACATGTAGACATGTAGACAGCAATATTCAATATGCGTCCACAGTCTCTCATCCACTCCCAGTAACGTTATGTCTTACACAAGGACAGCACACTGGTTCAGCTGATAGCGAATTGTTACTAATAAGCTCAAATGACAGCTGTCTGTATATAGACTAACTTAGTTTGACACGTATCTTAAAATACTTTTAAACTGAGCAGCTGACTGAGACAAACAGCCCCTCCTCTCTCTACCAGCACTAATGTTACCAGTATACAAGTTGGCAGAGCCAAATACAGGACACACGCCTAATCATCTACGTCATCATGCTAATTTGAATACATCTTCCGGAACTTTGAGTTGCGGTGGAAACGCGAACCACACAGATTACCAGGAATTCTTTTACCCAGGTAAATAAATTCCTGGTCATAAAGGTTCCTGGAAATGTTGGTGGAAAAGGGGCTAATGGCAAACTTTCTGACCGCTGTGACAGATCAGAAACTGAGAAAGACACTACCTATGCACAAACTCGTCGGCTTTTTCCACTGTCTCTTTTGGCCACACTGAGTCAAGCCATGCCGCCCTGCGTTTCCATTATCAATTTAGACACGCCATCCCATGCCATGCCATGCCATGCCAAGTTGCGCCAGAGATGGACCTTCTCGGTTCTGTCCTGCATTCTGTTTGTACTTCATATAGCTGCTTTATTTCACTGTTTCATGTTCACTATCACTTTAGCTGTGGATCAGCCCGCTGCTTTTAAACGTCATCACTTAAGACAAGCCGTCATCAGTTAAAACACAGCTTCAAGTAGGTATCCCTGTTGTAATGGAAATGCAAATGTGTTGGGCCGATGACCCAAACTAAACCAAGCCAAGCCAGCCCATGACTGTCGAAAAGGGCTATCAGTTATCACAGCCTGGCCATAGAGACTGGCAGACACAGGCAGACCTGGCTGCCTAGAGAGGACAAGCTGTGTCAGGTTTGTCCACAGAGACAAGTGGAGACAGAGCAAGATTTCCTGCTACAATAATAGCACATATGAAGACATCAGAACAAAGTTCTTTACCAAAATGACATGTAAACTCCAAGATTTTAATACACTCTCTGGAGTAAATAGTGTCACCGCCACAGAAGCAGCGAGATATATCGGTGAATGTCGCAGCCTAGGAGAAAACCAAACAACAACATATAGTTCTTCTCCTCATGCCTTTTATTTCCTCCTTCACTTAATACGTTGTATGTCTATGATTTTGTATTTATGCATTGTTGTCGTTTGTTTCTCTAATAATTTAATTACCTTACATATTCCATTGCAGTTAATTGAATTCACTGTCTTAAACTGTAAATGTGCTTTGGCAACATTTATGAAATGTCATGCCAATAAAGCTTATTGAATTGAATTGAGATGATAATACAGAGATAGCCATCACAGTAAAAGAAATGATAGAGTAGTGACGGACAGACAAAATTGTCAAAAGCCACGGAATCTCTATGAAGTAACTGTGCTGAGGATAACGGATTGTTTTGAAGCTTTTCATTCAGCAAAAGTAGCTCCATCTGCTGGCCTATCCCATAATGAACTCAAGGAGGTAAAAAAAAGAGAAGTCATGGCACCATATTGCCTCATATCACTGGGATACAGCACATTCGCAGTAATTCTGGTCTGCACTTTCTAAAAGGCTCAATAGCGCGTGCGCTATCATATATATATATATATATATATATATATATATATATATATATATATATATATATATATATATATATATATATATATATATGATTGATTTGTTTCACTGTGGCGCCCATAATCTGAAATATATTTGGAATGATATGGGTGAGAATTATAATTTAACAATTCCTGAAAAGATCCTCAATAAAATACCTAAAATAGATGCCTCCTATTTGGAAATGATTTACTATATATTGACAGTACTTGTGTGATACCCTATAGCTCCCATGAGGTCAAAGAGCGTGTCCCAGTCGCTTTGGCTTTCCATGTGCTTTACTGGTTTTTTGGTTCATGGTGTTCTGCCCAATTCTATTATGTCTGTGATGTTAGTGCCCGTGCTTAAAGACAAGGCTGGTAAGCTTAACAGTATAGACAATTATCGACCTATTGCATTAGCCAGTATCTTGTCGAAAGTACTGGAGAAAATACTGTTAACAAAGCTAGAAATGTATGTTCTTACTACTGACAATCAGCTTGGTTTCAAAAGAAAACATGGAACTGACCTGTGTATTTATGCTCTTAAAGAGATTGTATTTAAGTACACAAGCCTTAATTCATCTGTATTCCTATGCTTTATTGCTTTATTGATGCCTCCAAGGCATTTGATAGAATTAACCATGAGCATTCATTCATTCATTCATTCATCTTCTAACCGCTTCATCCTCTTGAGGGTCGCGGGGGGGCTGGAGCCTATCCCAGCTGACATCGGGCGAGAGGCAGGGTACACCCTGGACAGGTCACCAGACTATCGCAGGGCTGACACATAGAGACAAACAACCATTCACGCTCACATTCACACCTACGGACAATTTAGAGTTATCAGTTAACCTAGTCCCCAGTCTGCATGTCTTTGGACTGTGGGAGGAAGCCAGAGTGCCCGGAGAGAACCCACGCTGACACAGGGAGAACATGCAAACTCCGCACAGAAGGGCTCCTACACCCGGGATCGAACCGGCAACCCTCTTGCTGTGAGGCGAGAGTGCTAACCACCACACCACCGTGCCGCCTGACCATGAGCAATTATTTGTAAAATTGCTAGATAGAGGTGTCCCTAAATTTAGTGAGAATTTTAGTGTTTTGGTATGCCCATCAAACGTTTCAGGTTAAATGGGACAATGTTGTATCTGCTCCATTCTGTATTAGTAACGGAGTGCGGCAAGGAGGAATTTTGTCTATTTTATTTAATGTATTTTGGATGAATTATAAAATCAGTTAAATAGGTTAAAAACTGGCTGTCTTGTGGGCAACACTATTGTTAATCATCTTATGTATGCAGACGACCTGGTCCTGCTCAGTCCATATAGTGCTGGACTGCAGCAGATGTTGAAGGTGTGCTCTCAGTATGGCCTTGATCATGACATAAAATATAACGCTAAGAAAAGCCACATAATGATAGTTAGAAGCGATGGGGACAGGAAATCAACTTTTCCGACCTTTTATTTGTCAGACAGTCCTCTTGCTGTGTGTGAGGAAATTAAATACCTAGGTCATGTCATTTCCGATGACTGGACGGATGACAAAGACCTATATCGACAGCGCTGTAAAATTTACTCTCAAGCTAACATGCTTATAAGGAAGTTTTCTATGTGCTCTGACTCTGTGAAGTGTTCCCTGTTCAGAACCTACATCACACCGTTATATACTGCTCAATTGTGGTCTAACTATAAGAAAAAGAGTATGCAGAGGCTCAAGGTAGCATACAATGATGCAAAGAGGCTGCTGCTTTGTGTCCCTAGGTGGCATAGTGCCAGTCAATTGTTCGTGTCCACTAGAGTGCCAACCTGTGAGGCACTCTTAAGACAGCTGATGTTTAGTTTTATGTGTCGCCTGGACAAGTCAGAGAACCACATAATAGAAGCCCTAGTCAGCCCCCTGAAAAGCTGCTATAGATTCACTTCTAGGCTGAGACGGCATTGGTGCAATAGCTTGTATATCTTATGATATGCACAATTTTTGTATTTTTGTATCTCCTTTTTTATACTATTTATACTGTATGTTGTGATATATGGACCTGTGTCTGCAATAAAGCTTTATATATATTTGGAGTAGTCTTGCCCAGTGCTCATGATGGTCATGTGATTTTTGTCACAGTCAGCCAAAGTTAGTATGAAGCTCTTTGAAGATAATATGCTTACTTTGTAAATAATCGTTTTGTCTCTCCTGTTAGCTTTGAGGTTGTTGGCTATGGTTGCATGACCTGTATAGGCAACAGTGGGCCTCTCCCAGAACCCGTGGTGGAGGCCATAACCCAGGTACCACATCCCTACTGTATCATTTCATATCTTCAAGCACTCAATACATCTTTTTCATCCTCATTTAGTGTTTTTCCCCTTTTCCCGGCATCCTTCACACATAAATGTTGTGTGCTTACTTGGGCATTGTAGGCACCTAATCCACAATTGCTCTCTTGCATTTCACTTGTACTTTTTCCCAATCTGAAGTATCTCTCCTCTCTCCCTTTTACAAGCTATGTATATATATGAGCAGTAATACAATTCAGAATATAAAAAAACACAGTAATCGCGCAGTCTTTGCATCCTTTGAGGTGTTTATTGATTTGTGTTTCAGGGAGATCTGGTTGCTGCAGGTGTCCTCTCAGGAAACAGAAACTTTGAAGGAAGAGTCCACCCCAACACCAGAGCTAACTACCTGTCTTCCCCACCACTCGTCATCGCCTACGCAATAGCCGGCACTGTAAGGATAGACTTTGAAAATGAACCAATTGGTGAGTGATGTGGGGTTTTTTTTAGGGGGACCACACAGAAAAAAACAATTAGCTGTAAGCTTCCCTTTATTTATTGTCACACATAATTAGGCATACAGTATAATGAGCTTGCTGAAGCACGTCGCTGTGGGTGGAAGTGCTGGTCTGTCACCATTAAAGCCCTCACACCCATCATCACATACTACAGCACAAGTGACCACGACCATAGGTGAGGGTTTGGACGTAGATGGACCAGTAAATCGAAAGATTTGTCTTCTGACTCAGCTCTCTCTTAACCACAACAATCCAGTACAGTGCTCACTATACTCCATTCCTCCCTCACTCGTGAACAAGACCCCGAAAAGAGGTGATGTTCCATGTACCTAGAGCGAGTCTGCAACACGGCGGGTGCCAGCCCCTGCCTGCCGCCAGCACACATTGCTTGCCAGTCCCTGCAGGTGGTTGGCCCACAAGAGTGGCGGCTCCATGTCATTCATTCTGGTGGAGCCAACTCACTCAGTACGTTTACATGCAGCTTGAGAAAATTGAATTATTGGCTTAGTCCGACTGAAACCAGACTTTTAAATGCATGTAAACAGCTTAGTCCAACTGAAATTTAACTATTCGTAGCTCATCTAGCACACCTAGATAATTTGATTGAAAATCAAACTATTGCTGCATGTATCCACTCAGTCCGACTGGAGTCGGACTCGGCGTTCTGCGCGTGCACCATTTTTTCTTTTGCGGGCTTTCACCCAGAAGAAGAAGGAGATGACATAGCAGCAGCAAACAAACAAACACCATGGCGACTGTGAAGCAGAAGATGTACTTGTGGACGGATGAGGAAACTACATCCATCTCTGCCATCTTCATTTGTCGTTAGCTTCCTCTATGGGTCAACCGGAACTAGTTCAAAACACACTATATTAAAAAGAACACAGCGCTGCCGATCGAGGTGGAGTCAGACGTACTTGGTCAGAAATTCGATTTTCTCTTCTGCATTTACACTCAGACAAGACAAGAAGTCCGACTTGACTGATTAGCCGAGCTATGAGCTAAGCTTGACTGCTGCGTGCATGTAAACGTACTGACATCTCCAGCGCTGTCTGTAACTCCTGTTCAAAGGAAATGACAGTTCTCCTAGTTGACAGAGGAGGAGAGTTGTGTTCCTGGGTGTGCCTCCTTGTGTACCTTCCTGACTCATGCTTGTTTAGCAAGATTAAATGATGTGTTTGAGGTTTGATGCTGTTCAACAAAGTGGACAAACTGGGTCTTCAGCAAGCAACTGGTTCAGGTTGTTGGACTTTGGAGCACATTATTGACAGCTCTCACAAGAAAACTACACTTATTTCATTTCTTTCTTCATAGCTCTCTACAGCTGATTTCCTCTCTGTGTTGTCCCACCTGTTCCTGTTTTGACCACTTAAACATATCTCACCATCTCCTCCTGTCATTACAGTCCCTTCACAACTAATACTCACCTTTGCTGGAGAGTTGTCACTTTGTGCCAAAAGGGGCCTGTTTGACCCTGTGTGAAGACCCTCTAAACTGTACTTTCCCTACAATGTCAGAATGCTTGAGTGCAGCTTTTGCCCGCTGAACTGCCTCAGCAGCTGGACACCACTTCCTCCCTGCTGTTGCAACAGTCAGTGCACTTGCTTGGATAACCTTGTCCCAGGATTCTAAGTCATCTGAAGTCTGGCCTTGAATTCTTAAGTCATCCCCGAGAGAGGCAGTCCCAGCCACTTTTTGACCCACTCCAGTTTTTATGCCTCTGTATCAGCAATAGCCATATAGGAATGATGTTTTTGGGTTGTCTGTCTGTCCGTCTGTAGGTCCGTACATCCCATCCTTGTGAACATGGTATCTCAAGAACACCTCAAGAGAATTTCTTCAGATTTGGCACACATGTCCATCAGACCTTCATCAGGCATAAAATGAATACAAAATAATAATTATTAGGGAAAAAAAATAGCAATAAGTCTCAGTAAGGTTGGTTGGTTTGCTGAGAAGTGCAATGGATATCTACTCAAAATGTTCCTTCCTATGAAATTATAATATTTAAGTAGTTTTACTGCACAGTAATGCAAAGAGTCAGCTCAAATGATATTATAATACATTGAAACTGTCCTAATTTTTGAATTAAAGTGAAACTAAAAATGAAAATGACTAAATGTTTTCCTTCAGAGTTTGGCTAAAATGTTCATAATAATCTGGTTAAGGATGACCCTGACTGAGACCATATCAAATCTAAGGTTATTTTACTGTACACTTCTGGAGAAAATTACTGAGAAAGTTAGTTCACTTTACTTTCTAAAATTCATAATTTCCTCATGTTTTCAGAATCAGAAATACTTAATTGATCCATGAGGAAAAATTTTGATTCATTACAGGTGCTCCAATGTAAAGAATAGAGAACTATAAGAAGTACGAAAGGAGTATGAAAAAGAAGTATGTAAACATAAGTAATAAAATTCAATAAAACAGAAATAAATATGAATTATGCTACAATGTTTAACAATAGTTCTTAACATATTAGAAATAAAATATATATCTCTTCACTGTGCTGAGTCTGTAATGTCATTAAAAAAAGAAATCATAGGTTATCATAGGTTTGTTGAAAGGATGACGCCAACTATGACCAAGTCAAATTTAAAGTAATTTTTCTTACTCCAAACTAAACTGTTCAGCTCTGACTATGCACTCAGGGACGAAGCGGGCAGTAAGAGAGGCAGACTAAAGGAGATCAAAAAGGAGCTGTTCAATTCAGAGAAGCTCAAAACATATTTTGAGGACAACCCCAGATATCTGCATCTGCTCAGACACAGCAGGGACCCCCATCCTTCTGTTGTCAAACACCACTTGAGGAAGGTACCCGATTACTTTGTTCCAGAGACATTAAAAGTGTTGTGAATCTGCTGTCACACCAGAAGAGGAAGTTAAAAATTCAAAACCAGCCAGAGTCGTCTCGAGCAGTTTCAAGAAGAACATCCAGGTGAAGTACAAGACAAAGATAATAAGAATGGACTCTGTATGAAATGGGCTGTTAAAGCTTTGTGGCCCATGGATTAAATGGACAAAATGGATGAAATGGGCGATGAATGCGACGAGTGGAAAATGCAAGAAACATCAGTTTGAAGTTGGATTTTGTCAAACCTGATATAACGTATAATACAGTATCAGGAATACAGGAGTACAGTATCTGTATCATCTCTTTTCTAATGCAACTGTTCTAGTAACATTGAAAAGGGGCAGCAGTAGCTTAGGAAGCAGAACAGGTCATCCACTAATTGGAAGATTGGCAGTTCGATCCCCAGCTCCTCCATACCACATGTTGAAGTATTCTTGGGCAAGATGCAGAACCCCAAATTGGTCCCAATGGCTGTGTGAGAGCATGTGAATGGTTACTGAGTAGCAGGTGGCACAATGTATGGTAGCCTCGGCCACCAGTGTGTGAATGTATGCGTGAATGGGTGAACGTGACTTGTAGTGTAAAAGCCCTTTGAGTGCTTGGAAGACTAGGAAAGCGCTATAAAAGTGCAGTTCATTTACCATTTACCATTTTTTGTAATTGGTGTGATGTCATCAGGTTAGCCTTGGTGTTGGAAATTACATTTGATTTTAACTTTTTGATGTTTGATATAAATCTTTTTTGTTTAATATCTGTAAGTACATTTGAGCTTGATGCATAAGATGAAGATAGTTTTCACATATTAAATTCTGCCCTCTTGTCCTGTGTCTCCTCTGTAGGCACGAACTCTGAAGGCAGAGAGATTTACCTGAGGGATATCTGGCCGTCACGGGAAGAGATCCAGGCTGTGGAGAGAACGTTTGTCATCCCATCAATGTTCAAAGAAGTCTATGAGAAGATTGAGGTAGTGTAATCTGTAGTCTGTTGACAAGAAAATTGGCAAGCAAGTGTTCCTACAGTGTGATGTAGATGTGTGATTGACTGAATCAATCTGTGTTGTATTGTTGCAGAAAGTGAATGAGCGCTGGAACTCTCTGGTTGCTCCATCTGACAAACTCTATACATGGGACCCCAATTCAACCTACATAAAGTCACCACCTTTTTTTGATGGTTTGGTAAATATATACACAGTAATTCAAACATCTTCCCAAACTAATGCAACTGCTGTAGTTACTTAAGGCCAAGGCTGCCATTATTAAAACAGAGTCATTTAGTGTTAAAAACTAATGATAATAATTTTTACCAGAAGTGTGGGAACCAGGAAATATCAAATTTTAAGAGTTTTATAATAAAGTAACTGTAGTCATTTAGGCTAACGCAATGGTACAAGTGTCTTTTCAATTTAAGCTACTAACTGTTCAGTTGTGTTTGCATAAGTTATGAAGCATTAAGCTGAAAACACAGCGGTACCACAGTGGCATGCAATGTCATGTAACACATATCAAGTGCCGCCCCAGCATGCACTAGATGCATCGCGCTGCAGTTCGTCAACAGACGACCACACAAAGTTATTACTACTTTAACTGAAAGATCTGTACCTCTTCCACCTCTGCATTAGCTTAAAATCGTGTGTGGAGAGCCCTTAATTAAACTTTATTTCTCACCTGAAGAGCTGGGGTCGTATTCACAAACATTCTGAGAGAATTCTCAGAGAGCTCCTAACTTAGCCTAAAAAATTTTTAGGAAGGAGTCCTAGCTTAAGGGTGATTTAGGAAAGTTCTCAGAGTAACTTTGAGTGAGGAAGGGACAGAAACTTTTATCTTAGTGAAGAGAAGTGGTTGACCCTGTTGCTAGGTATGAAGTACCCTTTTAACAGACGTGATTGGTTGTCAAAGACACGCCCATTTGTGAGCCTGCAAGTTGTAGACACCCAGTGGAAATGAAATGCACTGCAGCATGAGACTGTGAAAGTCTTGTCATTGTTCGTGTGATCACTCTGATGGAAGGCTGAAACAGACCCAAGTCATCACTGCTGCACTGTTGCCTTTTTTCTAGTTTTACAAATATCTTAGTTTTGTGATCATTTTATTTCTGGCATTATAATATTAGGTGTGAAATATATGCATATCTCTAATGAGATTGACCACACGAATTATCCCAGCATGATCTAATTTGTGACATTTCATTGACTCACTGCCACCGAGTGTTTGGAGAATATTTCTCCGACCTCTTTGTGTTTCCACCATTTTCTCCTCTGATTAAGAAACTCTTAAGTCTCTTAAAAGTCTAAGATGCTCCATGAATAGCTTTTTTTTTTTTACAAGGACTTAGTCTTAACTTTAAGGATACGTTCTGAGAAAACATCATAATTCTGAGAATTTTCTTAGAATTTTGTCTCTGGGAGCAACTCTTAGCGCTAGGAAGCTTTGTGAAAACGGACCCTGATCTCCAGAGTGCCAGGAAGTATTTTTTGACTATTGTCTTTACAATGACAGCATTGTGAGTCATTTGTAGCACGAGTCATGTGCGCCACTTCACTACCGACCCGTGCGTAAAAGCGCAAACAGTCCCTCAAGGAGGGACAGCCCTGCAGGCAGGGCTGTCCCTCCTTGAGGCAATGAATGAGGAAATAATCGCCCCGGCGTTTAATAAGCAAAATGGGGTCAAACCCCCCGCGGCTATTAGGTGCCCAGCGGGTATTTGCCACCGTTATATCGAGATAACGAAATAATAAGTCGTTATCATGAGATAACAGTGCACAAAAAAAAAAAAAGAAATATGTGGCCGTTCTCATCTTCTGTAATAAGCAAATGGAAAGTGGTATTTTTCTTTTTGCTTAAATGTTTAATTTGAATGTTGGCAGCCCTGGACTTTGTTTTACTAAAATTACCCTGACTGCCACCACTACTGGTACTTCTATTTTTACCACAATGGAAACTTCTGTTTATAACTATTTATTATAATGCTAATAATTCTGGCTGTGGCTTTACTGTATGTTGTATCATGATATCTTTATTCAGACAATGGACCTGCAGCCACCCAAGTCCATACATGATGCCTACGTGCTGCTGAACTTAGGAGACTCGGTCACCACTGACCACATTTCTCCTGCAGGGAACATTGCTAGAAACAGCCCTGCAGCACGCTACCTGACCAACAGAGGGTGAGCCACCTCACTGCTTTCAACTTAAAGCAATTAAGTGCTGGCTTTATGCAGGTTTTCTCTCTTGGTTCAATTTTAATGAGCCATTTGAACTTTAAATAGAGTCTAACTAAATGGCAATAGCCTAGAATAAGCTTTTATCTAAATCTATATACCAAACGTCCATGAAAGCTTTCTGCCTCACACTTCCTGTGTTTTAACAGTTTGAGTCCCCGTGACTACAACTCATACGGCTCACGTCGCGGTAATGACGCTGTCATGGCAAGAGGGACGTTTGCCAATATCCGCCTCTTTAACAAGTTCCTCAACAAGCAGGCACCACAAACCATTCACCTGCCAACTGGAGAAACGGTTAGTGTACAACACCTCTCTATAACTTCCTAACAGTTATCATGCAGATGCTGTGTTGTTTGACAGAAATTATCGTTGCATTTCAAGAAAATGCTTTTGTATCAGTTGTCTTTTTGTCAACAACAATGAAAATTTGGGCTGCATTCACACCAAACAAAAGTGGCCAAAACACCACTCCTTCCATTTATTTGAATGTGAGTAGCGTAACCAGGCTGTGGCGTTGGGGCTGTAGGAGAACCAGTGGAATGTGAGGAAAAGCTGAAACAGAATCGACTTTTGGAGAAATGCAATCTGACATCACACTGTGGTGGCCAATCATATAACCAGTGATCAGACTGAAAGACACCTGCAGTCCATGGTTACAAGTAATAGAGTCTACTTCTATTGTTAAATATTAATGAGTTCTATAAATAACATTGAGGGTTGTTAATAACATTGATTGACTTATCGACCTTTCTACGGACACCGACACAAACATTTAAAGGAATCATGGTGTTCATGTCTTTCTTTTAATGACAGCAGTCAATACAACAACTGAACAATTATTTGAAATGTACATTGGACTAAACATAATTGTTGGGGGCGGGGCGCCCTCCTAATATAATGGTAGGGAAACACTGCTTCTGGGACAATATATCATCCAGCAAAACTAGTCATCATGACAGGCCTATGTGTGTACTGTGTGTGTACACATTTGTCAGCCCAGTAAAGCCACCACAGTAATGATAATGGAAAATGAGTTCTACAGATCTTTTAAGCCACAACTTATTTACCAAAGACAAATATTCGCTGAGGAGCTGGTTTTCAATAATTGGTTTCCCCCCCTCCACTCCCCCACAAATGGGCCACTTAAGTGACACTCCCACACCAACCCTGCAGCGAATTGTCGCAACGGCTGATTTGGTGTAAATACAACCTCATGCATGCTGCTTCTGTTCAAGCTTCGAGCAAAGACCTTTTGCTTGACCTCTCTCATGAACTGTTGTATATTTGTCCCTGTTTGTCCAGCTGGATGTGTTTGATGCTGCAGAGAGATATCAGCAGTCCAAGACCCCTCTGCTGGTCCTCGCAGGGAAGGAATATGGCTCAGGCAGCTCCAGAGACTGGGCTGCAAAGGGCCCCTTCCTACTGGTGAGGGTCACTTCTTTATAACCAGTTAAAGAAAATACATACTATTTTGTAAACAATATTAAGCTAAAATTAGAATGATGGGGATGCTTTGTTTGTTTGTTTTTTTTTTTTGTTTTTTTTTTTGACACAAAAAAACACGCAGTTTGTTCTGCATGTTAGAAAACTTGTTACCATGGAGATATGACGAACAGAGACTTAAATAGTGGATGAGACTTTCTGCTGAAATGGTTGCAGTATAATTTAGTTTTTCAAAGGTGCTGATAGCATGTGATATAATAATACATAATTTTGGGCTTTATTGTAACTGCTGGTCTTAAATTAATAGTCTGTATGTCCATGATACATGAATGAAAATACATAAAATAAAATAAATAAAGTTAAGCATACAGATGAATTGATAAATTCAGTCAGAACATTTGGAAAAGAAAGTTGCAGAATTTTCCATATCGGTATCGGTTATGGGCCAAATGAGCTGTTATACAATGGCATGTCAGATATTGGCAAAAAATCCCTTCAGAGGAGAGAAGGAAGAGCGCTAAACAGTAATTGGCATTTTTCAACTGGGAACATGCGACCTTGTTAGAGTAGCGCCAGCAATTTTCCAACTACTGAGAATTTGGTCAAACAAGAGCTAAACAACCAACCAGTCGACTAACTGACCAGAAGTTTACAGCCCTAGTGCTTTGGTCAGATGTGTTTAAAAGTGTCAAGACTGAACCTTTTTGTTTTTGTATTTAGGGTATAAAGGCAGTTTTGGCAGAGAGCTATGAGCGGATCCACCGCAGTAACCTGGTTGGGATGGGGGTGATTCCTCTGGAGTATCTCCCAGGAGACACTGCTGACAGCTTGGGACTGACCGGCCGAGAGCGCTACACCATCGTCATCCCCGAGCAGCTCACACCTAGGATGATGGTAGATGTGAAGGTTCGTTAAAGACACTTAAGTGTAGAACTGGGACATCTTTGCACTGCTGAGGTGATGTGATACTTGATGTTGTCTCTCTCTGCCCTCGCAGCTTGACACAGGAAAAACATTCCAAGCGCGGATGAGGTTTGACACCGACGTAGAGCTGGCATATTTCCACCATGGAGGAATCCTCAACTACATGATCCGCAAGATGTCTGAAAACTAACGTGCCAAGTATAGTACAGAGCGAGAGCAACGTGCCATCCCTGTAACTCTCAGCTACAGTCCAACATGGCAACACCATAGTGAGTTCATGTTAACGGTTGACAGAAGAATAGCGTCCTAAAGTAATCCAATCATTGTCCATGTACGGTGGAAAGAGCCTTTTACAGACAGTTATCACTATGTTCTCATTTTTGAGAATGCTGCTACTTGTTTTACTTACATAGCAAAGCTGGGGGGAATATATATGAGATGTGGATATTTAATTAAGATATGCAAGATTAGATGATGTTAAAGAGTTAGAAAGTAGAGATGCATCAATCGATCAGCTGGTGGCCAGCATTTGCCAATTTTCAGCTTGTTCAGTCGTAACCGATGACCAGCTGGTCAGTCTCAGATATATACGATCCTGATCCAAACAGATTTACATGCATGTATGACACAGTGTTAAACGTCGCACACACAGTGGCACAGACACTAACCAACTATTGTCACAGCTTCTGCCACCCATTCCCATTCCCAGTTCATCAAATACAGGTGCTTCGTCACGCCCCATCATTAGTGACTTTTCCAACCTTCTTCTTTGAGTATTTATAGATCTGTTGCTCCTGTTCTCTTTTGGGAAAGTGAAACACATGAGACAAAGTGGGATATACTGCAGATGGATTTGATTCATACAAAGGTTTGTGCAGTAACCGGAGCACTTTTTATTTAGAGTCTGAGTGAGAGAGCATCCTCTAACCTGCTGCAGTTTGGGAGAAAAAGTAAAAGGTATTTAATTGTCAGTGTTTTATTAACGACATACAGTTAAATTTTCTATAAAGATACATACCCTCTGCAGTTGTGGTAAATAAAAGCCCTGCCAATACGTGTGAATTTTAATTCATTTATATCCTCCATTATGAAGAAATAGCATTCTTTGCTAGCCTGATGCTAATGGCAGTACTCATCGGGATGTTAAATTGTCTCTGTTTCTGTTCGTCTGTCTGCATGATATCTCAAGACAGCTCCAGGGAATCTCTTCAAATTTGGCACAAATATCCACTTGGGCTCAACAATGAACCGATTAGATTTTGGTGGCCAAAGGTCAAGGTCACTGTGACCTTGTCTGCCTCATTCTCATGAACACGATATCTCAAGAACACCTTGAGGGAATTTCTTCACATTTAGCACAAAATTCATTTGCAAATAATGACAACAGCTTCACACAAAGGTTTAATGGAATGCAATAATGAAGTGATGACATTTTATATCCCAAAGGTCAAAGGTCAGCTTTCACTATGACATAATGTTCTGCAAAAACAACAACACTTTTCTGGCCATTATTAATGGTCATATCTCAGGAACAGAAGGGGAAGTATTTGGTCAGATACTAAATTGGTGACGCTCATCTTGAAACTGTGCTGGTTGAATAGATCTGTGTGTGAAGTATCCATGTTTTCACAGACATGGATATAAACTGTAAGAGAAACTTGTGGGTGTCGGCATACAACTGAAACATGCCATGTCGGGATGTCGTGAGGTGTTCCAAATGCAGCATTGATTGTTGTCTATGATGACACACTACATGAGATAAAACGATAGATTATCACACACAACACTCATTGTCGTTCACAATCTGAGCCAACCCAGTATGACGCCACGTCAGGCTATAATTGGGCTGATATCCTGTAGTCTAAACCCGGCATTACAGTTTCAGGAAGAGATAAAATAGGTATCACCCAAAATCAGAATCGGAAGGTCAGACTTAAAAAATTGGAAATCGGAAACGTCCAAGAAAATTGGTGCATCTCTATAAAAAAAAAAGTTAGTACAGCCAGACGCGGTAGCTGCTCTCTGAGAGGGTGGGGGGCACAACTTTTGTTTTGAGTTTGAGCTGAGCCAAGGCAAAGGACTACCACTCTACAGTGTGGGTCTTTATTTTTTTCAGTTTTGATGACATTGCCGCTCTATAGCTGGGTTTAAAGATGTGTACCTTGAAGGTACCAATTGGTACGACAGCACGAAGTAGTAAAAATGTCAGACTGTCAGTGAGTACTACATACTGATACTTCAGAGAGTAATCCTGTCAATCTCAAGTCATAAATTCTGTCCTCCCCAGCAGTATCCGCAGTGTTTGCATTCTTTCATATCAGCAAGATGTTTCACCTTATTTCATTAGTGAACATTCCGCTCGGTTGCCATATCTACATAGTTTCATTCCCTGATAATACAGCAGGTTTACCGTGGAGATGTGTGTTATTGAAAAGGAAAGGATAACTGTGTCTCTGCCGACATCAGAAAACACAAGCAGCCAATCACAGTAGGCACAGTAGCTTCAATGTATTCTCACAAAACTGCATAACTTCTGACACATGCAGCCAGCAATTCAATTCAATTCAATTTTCAGGTAAAGTTAACCTCTGATGCATAAGTAGAAATCCAACATAGCGAGACAGTGTGAGGAGTGTATCCAACACCCTACATCTTTCGTTGCCATGGCCAGATAAAGGTCCCTGTTGAGTTTTTAGTAGCCCTGTAGAAAAATGTTTTTTTGTGTGCCCCATTTTGTTAGCACAAGGAGATGATATGTTACACATTCCAGCCAATGGTTTGACACTTCTCTACTGATCAGCAGGTGGCAGTGATTTGCTGAGATATGCAACACAATAGCAGGGAAGAGGAAGGTTGATGTAAACAGTGTAGATGTCAGACTACTCTAGTGAGTAATGCTGAATGTAAACAGGAAGAAAACAAGAAAACTCCACGGAGCGCCTTAAATTGCTGCTCATATCGTCATCTGCAGCCATGCAGAGTGCACTGTTCTGCTATGATAAGAGTGAAACCTAACTGTAGCTGTTTAAAGATTTGGTCTGAGACTGAACTCAAGCATCCATTTCTTCCCCTGTGGCACCTTCCAAGGGCTGGATTAACACTCATGTTGATTCTGGTTTTATGCCTTCACGCTGGCAGTGGCCGTGACCAGAGGCATTCTGCTTTCAGGTCGTCCGTCCCTCCCATTATTGTGAAGCCAGTATCTCTAGAACAAATGGAGGGAATTTTTTCAAATTTGGCACAAAAAGTCCGCTTCGGCTCAAAAATGAACTTCCTAGAATTTGGTGGTTTAGGGTCAAGGTCAGGGTCACTGTGACCTCACAATAACTCAATAATTCATTTGTTAATCACAACAAATTTTCACACAATTGTTTAATAGGATAAAATGATGAAGTGATCAAGTCAAGTGATGGTCAGAGGTCACTGTGACCTTGCATCTGTCGCATTGTCATAAACACAACATTTAAAGAACACCTTGAGGGAATTTCTTCAAATTTGGTATAAACATTCACTTGGACTCAGAAATAAACTGGTTAGATTTTGGTGGTCATAGATCACTTTGACCTTGTATCCGTCTCATTCTTATGAACGCTGTATCTTGAAAATGACTCAAGGAATTTTCCTCAAATTTTGCACAAACGTCCACTTGGGAGTCAAAAATGAACTGAGCAGAATTTGGTGGTCAAAGGTCAAGGTCACTGTGACCTCACAAAATGTTTTGAGCTGTAACTCAAGAATTCATTTGATAATAGTATTCACACATAGTTTCACACAAATGTCTAATAGGATTAAATGATAAAGTGATGACATTTTGTATCCAGAAGATCAATGGTCAACTTCTCTGTGACATCATAATGTTCTGCAAAAACACTTTTCTGGCCATTATTCAACATCATAACTCAGAAACAGAAGGGAAGACATTTGGTCAAATACTGAATTGGTAAAACGAATCTCACTAACCTGGGCTGATTGTATAGATCAGTGATTCCCAATTTGTAGATCACGGTCCAGAAGTGGGTCATTTTGAACAGACTACAGGTGACTCGCAAACATGTCAAGTTTGTAAAAAACACAATTTATTTTGACATACAATGAATTTCCAGCACAGAGCTTATAATTTGAAGTGCCGTTTCCTGCTGTAGAGTGAGTGACTAACGGACAGCTACTTGACAGAGAAAGCAAACTAGCTTGACGTCATGGCATAACTTAAATATGACGCTGAACATATTAACCTGTGTGGACCTTGAACTAAAGACTAATGAGAAATCTGGACCCTGTGGCTGGACCAGTTGGGAACCACTGGTATATATCTTCAGTGCTTCCGAGAGGAAGATGTGTGCAAAGCATCCACTTTACCTGCAACTTTACTGGTAATTGTAGTTAACAGTGACAATGAGAAGCAGATAAACCACCGGACCGATAAGAGTAGAGGTGTCAATAAAGTCCTAACAATGCCCATCTCTTGTTAAAAATGATAAAAAGTCCCATGTTGTAATAATTCAAAAGTCCTCTTTTAAAGCAAGAATTGTGTAGTGATTTTAAAATTTATCCTTAACATTGTTAAAGAATCAGCTTTTTTTATGTGGACAAGAAGTTCTTGAAGTGCTCAGAAAAAAATAAACATTTGGTTATCTGATGTGGAAGAGCTTGTGATAAAAGCTCCTGAGAAGCTACAGCATGGACCCTGTGTGGATGTCATCAGGGATTATGTTGGTGATAATATGATATTATTGATGGTGCTGGACCAATGAATCATAAAGGAAGATATTTGGCTTGACTAGACTGAGAGTAGACTATTATTGTGGTTACTCCTTCAGCGAAACCCTCTGTGGTGAAATACTGTATCACAATAATGGTTACCTTCTATCGCACACCGTTCAGCTGTTTCCTCTTCAGGTTGTCGTCTTATTCATAATCATTTTCATGTTTCTCTTCATCTTACAGTCAAGAAAACATACGTGTTTGTTCTTCGCTCATTCCAAGCTTTGATTGTAAATCTGCTTATGTTTTTGTTATTGACTGCCTTAATAACTGCATATGTGATCGTCCTGATTTAAAGCTGTTTGAGTCTTTTTGCCCTTTTATCCTGAAACACTAATCATTTTGATTCTGAAGACTGACAAATGTTCATGTTCATTATACTGTGTGAATGCATTGTCTGTAAGTCATAGATTACTGAAAACAATAAAAAAAAATTTTGTAATTTTTTTCTGCCCTTTTTTCTGAGTTCTTAGATTTTGTTTTAACTATTTATTTTAAAGATTATTTTTTGGGGGCTTTTTGCCTTTACTGAAACAGGACAGAGTGAAATGGGGTGAGAAAGAGAGTGGGGGTTGACATGCAGCAAAGGGTTGCAAGCTGGAGTTGAACCTGCGACTGCTGCAGCAAGGCATCGCCTCTGTACATGGGTCGTCGGCACTATCCACTGCAGTACTGATGCCCCAACTGTATTTTTTCTAAGACAGGGAAATTAGAGATGTGCATCATGGTTTTCTGCGCAGAACTTCAAACACTATTACGAGACTACATTGGAATGCTTTTTTTTTAACAGACTGGAGAATATGAGCCTTAAAATAGTCCCCAGAGCTCTGAAATTCCAAAAAATGAACTGCCGGCTGTTTTTACTCTGCTGGCACCAATCCTAGATTACCCTCAAAGAATTATCCTAAGTTTGGAGATAAAGTGAGCTTTTAAACCACTCTCCAACTCTATCTGCAGTCCAAATATTTAAACAGGTAGGAGAAATGAGAGCTTTGTGGTCAGCTTGGTTGTCTCTGATGTACCTTCATACAAAAGCAGTAGCCATGGAGTCAAATCTGCTGGGGGGGGGGGGTCTGACAGCAGGGGTGTGATTGCACTGGGGCCCCTGGGGTGGAGGGGCCAGTAGAGAGATCAGGCCCCTGCAAGTGATTCAGATTGCCACCTTGGAAATACACCTGTGTTCAAATAAAAATTATAAAAAAAAAAAAGAATATTATTAATTTAAAAATGATGCCATTTGCTTTATATGTCTTCAAAAAGACAAACCTAAATGTGTCATGGTTTTCTATTTTCTTTTTGAAATAGTAGCTATCTAAAACAAAGTGATATGTTTTTTTTCTATATAAGCTATAAAATCTATAAATACACCATAAAAAGTATCCAATTAAATGATTAGAGGCCTACTTTCTTTGAGAGTCTTGTCAGATATGTGTGATGATTGCTGGGTAGTATGCCTGTTGATGTTGTACAATGTCAAGTATCTAAACTAAGCACAAAAAGCAAGGAAATTTGTGTTTGGTAGATTATTTCTTTGTTGTAACAATGCTTCTTGGCAATTAATCTTATACCGTTGGAAAGCCTGTTTATTTCCCAAATTTTTCATGGGCGCAACCCACATACTCAGCCCTGCTGCTTATCCCACAACTGCATGTTCCTTACAAATGTGGCACCATTTAAAGGGGAAATAAACAGGCTTTCCAATGGTATATGAATGACTGCCAAGAAGCATTGTTACAAAGAAATAATCAACCAAACACAAATTTCCTTACTTTTTGTGCTTAGTTTATTTGTGTCAAGACAATACTTGCACAATAGCTTGCACTGGGGTGCATCATAACTTACTTGCACCACTGTCTGACACTTTTTTTAGCAACAACTGATGGGAACTCCCATCACCAAAACCACTTACAACTTCTGCCTCACTATTGATAACTCTACTCTGCATTCCTCCCCACACATCTGTAACCATGGAGTTATTTTCAACAACAACCTCATTTATGGTAATTGGACTGCACTTATATAGCGACTTTCTTGTCATCTGACCACTTAAAGCGCTTTTTCCACTATCACATTCATCCATTCACACACACACACATTCATGGCCGAGGCTGCCATAGTAGGTGCTACCCTCTACTCAGTTTTTTTAAACACTCACACATGGATGGAACAGCCACAACCACAGGGGCACCTCAGTGGCACAGGAAACACCAGGCTTCCACGGAGGATACCATATCCACCATGCTTCACTCGGTCCTGTCTCACCTGGACCGCACACCTACACCAGGATCCTGTACATGGACTTAAGTTCAGTGTTTAACACCATCATTCCCCAGAGACTAACAGATACATTGCTTCAACTCGTCGTTAACACCACCACCTGTCTCTGTATCCTGGACTGTCTGACTGAGAGACCTCAGCCAGTCCAAGTTGGCAACATGACCTCCAACACAATATGCTGCGCACAGGATGCCCTCAAGGTTGTGTACTAAGCCCTTTGGTGTTTACACTGCTTAAACATGGCTGTGTAGCGAGACAGCAGGGGAACCAGATTTTCAAGTTTGTGGATGACACCACAGTTGTGGGGCACATCCACATGGACAATGAAGACATGTACAGGGAATAGATAGATAGATAGATAGATAGATAGATAGATTCCTTTATTGTCATTGTATAGAATACAATGAAATTCAAAACCCAAGGCAGAGAACGGAGCTCATTTAAAAGAAATAAAGAGTAAAAAAAAATGGCAAGATAAAATACATACATACATACTACACACAACCATACACATACATAGTCACTCAGTCATACAAAAAAAGTGCCAACATATAGATACATTCACATTTACAGTTATATTGCACAGGTTCATTTATTGCACTTTGTGTTTATGAGGTGTATGTGTTGTTAGGTATGGGTTCAGGTTTGTAGGCTTGTGTACAATGTGGTGATGGCTCTGGAATAAAAGCTGTTTAACAGTCTGGTGGTTCTGGTTTTAACTGTCCGGTAACGCCTGCCTGAGGGCAGAAGTTCAAACAGATGATGGGCTGGGTGGGATGGATCCTGCAGAATGTTAGTAGTTTTCTGAAGACAGTGGGAGTTGAAAATGTCTTCCAGGGTGGGTAGGTGTGTTTTTGTTATTTTCTGTGCAGCTTTGATAACCCTCTGCAGGGCCTTTTTATCAGCTGCAGAGCTGCTGCCATACCACACAAGGATCTCATAAGTCAGCACACTTTCCACGGAACAGTGGTAGAAGGACAGCAGCAGGTGTTGTGGGAGGTTGAGCTTCCTGAGAGCCCTCAGGAAGTATAGACGCTGCTGTGCTTTACCAATCAGGCAGTGAGTATTGTGTGCCACGTAAGATCCTCAGAAAGGTATGTGCCCAGGAACTTAAAAGTTGCCACCTTCTCCACACTTTGTCCATTTATCTCCAGCAGCTGATGATCATTTGTCTTCCTCCTGAAATCAACGATCATTTCTTTTGTTTTCTTAGTGTTCAAAGCCAGGTTGTTTACTGAACACCACTCAGTCAGCCTCCAGACCTCCTCCCTGTAAGCCGTCTCATCACCTTCATTGATCAGGCCCACCACTGTTGTGTCATCTGCGAATTTAATGATGACATTGGTGTTGTGGGTGGCTGTGCAGTCATGTGTGTAAGGTGAGTACAGGAAGGGGCTCAGGACACAACCTTGTGGGGCTCCTGTGCTGAGAGACAAAGAGGACAAGTGGTGGGGGCCCATTCTCACTGACTGTGGCTGGTTGGTTAAGAAGTCTCGTATCCAGAGGCAGATGTTATGATGGAGGCCAAGGTCGGACATCTTGTGAAACAGTCTGCTTGGAAGGATCGTATTGAATGCGGAACTGTAGTCCAAAAACAACAGCCATGCATATGTTCTTGGTTTTTCCATCTGTTGATCGGTTTGGTCTGTATGCATACTGATGGGGATCTAGTGTGTTTGGGAGAGCAGCCTTGATGTTTTTCAGCACCAATCTCTACCAGGCACTTCACGACAATGGGTGTTAAAGCCACTGGCCGGTAGTCATTGAGGCCTGTTATTGCAGACTGTTTGGGTAGTGGCACAATAGTGGAGGTTTTAAGACAGGTGGGGACAGAGCACTGTGACAGAGATATGTTGAAAATGTCAGTGAATACCACAGCGTCTTCACACAGAATACCACAGTCTTTGAGGACACGTCCCGGGACACCGTTTGGGCCAGCTGCTTTCCACGTGTTGATATGGCCGAATGCACGCCTCACCTCGTATGGCTGCAGAGTAAGTGCCTGGTTGTTTGTAGGTAATGCAGGTACTGGGGCAGTGGTCTCTCCCGCAGTGGTGTCTCCCGCATGGTGGCTGAAGAAGTGGTTGAGTTCCTCGGCTAGTGCAGCACTGAGAATGAGGTCTCTGGTCCCAGACTTCCATCACGGTCATGAAGCGTGCCCAGCAGAGACTGCATTTCCTCAGGAAATTAAAACAAACTTCCCTCCCACCAGCATCCTCACTACATTCTACAGAGTTGTGGTTGAGAGCGTTGTGACATATTGTATTTCCACCTGGTATGCCAGCTGCAATGTGTCAGACAAAAAGGCCCATTGGAGGATCATTGGAGTGCCACTTCCCCCCTTCCAGGGCATCATCAGGGATCCTTCACACCCTCTCCACAGGCACTTTGAACTGCTGCCATCAGGCAGATGCTCCCGCAGCATCAAGTCTAGGGCCAGTAGACTGCTTAACAGCTTCCTCCCACAGGTTGTTAGGATGCTAAACAGTGAAACTGGACTCTCCATTCCATGTACCTTATACATACTACACATGACTGCACATGGTCACTTTAAATGCCAAATGCCAATTGTCACTTTTTCTGAAAATGGTCACTGCTGATGTGTGAGTGTCATACTGGACTTTTAGTTTGTGATTTATTGCTGGATATTTAGGGTTTGATTGTATTTTATTGATGTCTATTTATGATATTAGTATTTATTAATTAAGTGTTGGAACCACCCCCTGCAAACACTTTCGTTTTACCAGCATTACTGTTGTATGTTGGTGAGATGACAATTAAAGCCTGATTTTATCTGATTGATTTGATTGGAAGCAATTTGGGCAATTTTAATATCTTGCTCAAGGATACTTCGACACGCAGACTGGAGGAGCTTCTTCTGATTGGTGGACAACCCACTCTACCTCCTTAGCCACAGCCACCTCCATTTATGACGTTATCATTTTGTTAACACTTTGCAAAAACAATTGACACTGACATAGCCTACAAAATCTTTATATTACTTTCTAGTTTTCCATTGTTTAATACTTTTGAAAGCACTGAAATAGAGACAGTATGGTTTTTTACATTGATTGTACCCACAGCAGCTGAGCAAAGGCTTCTGCTGGGGTAATAATAGTAATACACTGGATTTGTATAGCACTTTTCTGGATACTTTACATAAAATAACATCAAAGCAACGGAAAAAACAATACAAAGATGAAATAATCCATAAGAAGGGAAAGACTGCAAAGAGGGAGAATAAGAATACAACTTTTAGAGGTTTTAGGCAGTTTTGAAGAGGTGTGTTTTGAGAGATTTCTTGAAGGTGGAGAGTGAGAGGGAGTCTCTGATGTCTTTAGGGAGTGAATTAAGGAGAGTGGGAGCAGTAATCGAGACATCTGGTGCCAGATGTGGCTCTGTGGCTGTTTTTCAGTGGCTCCCTGTGGCTTTGAAAAAAAAATCATATTGAAACATATAATGGCTTTTTTTAAGCATTTTAATTTCCGTTTATCATCGTTGTAGGCCTAAATTATGCAGCCATGCATCAAATACAAAAAAATTGTTTCGTCAACTCCAACTTTTGCCAAACCTCAAGAGCAGTGGCTCCCTAGCTAGGTTAGCTATGGATTCCAAATCCAGAAAAGTGAAATTTCAGAGGGGAAAAGAGAATTTAATAATTTGTGGACAGCTGCATTTGCTTTCACTGGCAGCTGTGCAAAGTTCCAAATAATCATAAATTGCTCACTACAGAATAGCCACCTTGCGGTAAAACATAATAATGAATGCTTATTTTGACCCACTTGTAATATTGATTGGCTAGTTTAGGGTTAATAGTCTGTGTTACCATCATTATATGACTAAAAGAGGTTTTGTTTTTATTATTTTTGGTCAAAAATGTTTCTTTTGATACTAAAGATTGCTGACCCCCTGGCCTAACGTTTGCTTTTTCAGGCTTCAAAAATCATAACAGTGGTGTTTGTGGAAATTATCTTGCTGAACAGAACGTGTAAGTATCATAAACATTTGTTTGCCTCAAAGTTTATAATCTAAAATCCCATAGGCTTTTTGATGAGGGCAACGGGGGGATGCTAACTTCTTTTGGCCTACAGAAAAATGTCATCCCAGCACCGCTCTATGTACTCCCAAATCATAGAGCAAAGTCATCTCCCAAACATCATCAACAACAATCATAGGAGCTACAGAAGTCACTAACATGTAGGGGTGTTGGGGGTACAATTTGTTTGGGGGGCCCAGAGTCAGACTTTGAAACCCCCTGGTCTAGTCTAAATGCTGTTTCAAAGCCTTTGCTCAGAATACCAAAATACAATGGGGTCTCATTCATAAAATGTCAACATAATGAATTTTTGTGTAAACTGTGCGCAGAAGGAAATTTACATGTATTTTGGCATTCATCAATATGTTAGTAGCTCTGATCTTGCTTGTGTAGGCTAAATAAGGAATACACATAAATATTGCTTGTCATTTTAGAAATTACAGTTTTAACTTGTGTTGTGCTCTGTTATGTTCACAATACACAGACACTTTTGAAACACTTAACTTAAACATGACAAAAGATTATAAATATAATACATTTAGCTAAATTTGTTGGCATTTAGCCGTTTGAAGCTTCAGAGTAGGTTTCCTAAAAATGTTAATGAATAGACTTAAATCGACTCAGTACATGTGTTTTCTACATTTCTGGCATCCCGTTCCCACTTGATTCAGTTAGGAGAGAGAACTCCTTATCTTCTGTTTGAGTGGTGAGACTGTGAGACCCACTTACTGACCAAACACTATGATGCAGGCAATGCGCTCGTCTGCAGCATAGAGCTGTGACTGGGAAGAGCCTTCTGTTGCTGTCATGAGTTTTTTTGTGTGTATGTGTGTGTATTATGCAGTTTTTGCATCAAGTTTCATACCGAATCATTTTGGTTTAACTTCTTGGATGGTTCTTACAACAGAGGACATGAAGTTAACACCATCCACTAACTCCATCCACTGTTTTGGTCCCCAGATTTACCTGCAGAGTGAGCACTTCACACTGCTCTTTGGAATTGTTAACTGCTGGCATGATGCAGCCGCACAAAGGAGAAGAAACTTTCCATAAGGCTCCAAGATAACATTATCTTGTCTTTGCTACTTCGAAGTGGTGAATTTACAGCTCGCAGCAGCTTAATACGACACAGTTTCTGGTTTTTGTTTGAGATCTAGTGCCAGGAAAAAATGTTACTTGAATGGGAAAGTGTGTCCACACATTTGACTGGTACTATATATATATATATATATATGTGTGTGTGTGTGTGTGTGTGTGTACTGTATATATATATATATTTTTTTTTTTTCTCAACTCCACTTCACCCAAATTAACTAATGATTTTTTTTTTTCTCTCTGTCTCTGTTTGCTTCATGTTCGCAGGGTGACAGGATGCACCTATCCATAGTAATTATCACCTCCATATATGGTGGTCACTGGCTATTCAAAGGCGGGGATTTATGCTAATTGCTGAGTAGTGGAAGTGTGATGTCAATTTATGATTGGCATTCATGAACATACATACGTGCTTATGATCAAATCCAAGTTTTCCTAAATGCAGTGTAGGTTTTTAGTACCAAGGTTTTTTATGTGCAATCTACTCAAAGATTTACCAACATTTCATGAATGCGACCAAATGAGTCTAAAAACAGTGAAAGTGGCCTATAAAATAACAGTTTCTTTTTTCCCTTTAATTCTTAACAAAATGCCCAGATTCCCAGAAGAATACAGACCTCAGTGTCCTCAAAGCTGTGGTCCTGATCTTATGGCTGTACTGTTACACCAAATAGAAACATTGTAGATGTGCATCAAAAAATTGAATCTGACTAGATTATGATGAAACAGCTGGAGAAAACAATGAAAGCAAAGACCGCGTTTGTACTTCTACTTCGACAAGCACCTGCATAATAAACAGAGAAAGTGATACCTCTAAATAGGGGAGGATGACCTGTGGCAGGCTGCCACAGTGAAAACTGTGGACATATGACACTTGATCATCCTCCTCTTCCTGCCCATCTCATTCATTCTTAATCTCTCGCCACTCTTGACTCTGTTAAATTTACTTTTGTTACAGGATTTTTGCTTTTTTATGTGCAACATAGACACGTTTCCTGCGGTTATTCTGCAGCCTCTTCTCTGTGAGACATAATTGGTCGTTGATTCAGCAGTAGATCTCCTCTTCGAGGATCTCATATTTCACCAGCCACTTGTTTGTGGCTCAGGTTTCCACAGTAAAAACAGACAGAGGATGGAAGAAGCCAGTGTGGGGGAGGAGTGGAGTCAGACACAAAAAAGCCAGCTGCACGTGTTGCCCACACGCATGACCCTGCCACATGTACATTGTGTGCACACACTCACGCAGAAATACACACAATTTAAAAGCTGAGGCATTGCTGGACTTGCAAATGGACACAACTCATTTGAAAACATTTGAATTATTCAAAACTTTAAAACCACAAACCTCACTCCACCTAACCGTCTAAGTCAGAGACTAAAGGTATAGCACCTATGAGAAGCTGCTGCTCATTACACACAAGAAAACATAACAGGGGCCATTTTAAGACATCTGACACTCAGATCGTCAGGCTCAACTGACGTGGATGAACATTTTGAGCAAGAGCCCTACAGTATATGCTCTCTTTTCACAATGAGAAGATAATTAACAGTCTAACGTTTGCCTGTGGTCAGGATATGGGTGGATCTTGCTTTTTTATTGTGTACAAAAATTGTAATGTAAAACAATTTGCAGTTTTAGTTAGAGTTAGGAACTGGAATTATTTCTTGACAAACAACCGATAATTTTATCCACCCAACATGTGCAGTATCTCCAGCAGGGGCGATTGCTCTGAGACAACAGACAACTAATATTTCATAGCAGAAATGGTCAAATATGCACTATTGAATTTACATTAAAATAAGAATTTACATTACATTGAACATGCGCTAGAATGCGTTTAACATCATGACTATGATGTTGAAACGTCAGCTGTTTATCACCAGTTTTCAAACGCGACCTCCCTGTCATACATTCTTGTGTCAGCACGGTTGACGCGGCGCCTTCAAGCATTCCTATGAGACAGCGCTGTGCAGGTTTTTTTCGCGCAGCAAAGCGAAAGAGACGCTCGGTGTATGCATGATGATTGGAGGAATTGTCTAAAAGGCTGAACCCCTTTGTGACTGACAGCGCTTTGGAAATACACACATCGGCGAGTGGAGTCTTCTGACAGAGTGCCGTCCAGAGTTCCTTGTTTTCATAAGCGATATAGCTCATTTTCACCATTTGTACAGTACACACACAACACACACTGTAAATAAAGACATAAACGTTGCGTTATTGAGTTTGTACCCTGTTTAGTGTTGTTAGTTTGTTCCTTGAATCACAAAGCTATAGTTGTGTTGTGTGTGTGTAGTTGGTCACAGACCATTTTCTGCAAAAGGAGCAGAGGCCAGAATTGATAGGCTATATAAATAAATGTGTGTTTCAGTAATATCTGAGAATGTTCAGAGAATGTTGCTATATAGCACTGTTTGTTACCTGGGCCAGTGTTAAGGTGCTGCTCCTTGCGGGAAACTTATTTTGAGAGAAAATCACTTCTGGTGGTGTAGACACAGTTCAGGTGTTAAAACCCATCTGAAAATCTTTGAGGTGTGTTTTGCTGTGGTTACATGGCGTGAGTGTGGTTGAAAAAATGTTCCTTTTATAACTTACTGCCTCGCTACAATATGACAGATTCTATGATGTAAACTTAAAGTGAGCTTCCCCTGTTTGGAAGACCAGCAGCCGCCACTGATCTGGGTCACTGCATGTATACAGTAAATTGGACCCAAACTGGCCTTGGTGCTGTGAGCATGCCCCACAGTTTCCAGCGCTGGCTTTGAAAAAGGTCCAATACTAACAAGCTGAAAGGGGGGATATCACCACCTATCATAGCTGAGTTCTTCAGTCAATACATCGATTCCCCTCCCATGCTTGTACACTGGGACAAGGACAGTAGTCCAATTAAATGGCCTAGTTGAGCTGTAACTGTAGCTCCACTTAACTGTGGTCGTAAGAGTGAGCACAAGTTCTGGTTTTGGTCTCTGCAGAGTAACGATGGTAACAAACCTGGCAACTTCAGGAAGTTGTGCACAGTCACCCAGGCCCCCAGCAAGTGCTGGACTTTGAAGCCAATTTGACATAGTAACCAAATTGTGAAACCACAACTTTAGGGTCTGTCACATGATGCCATGTGGCCATAAAAGACTTATTCCCATAGAACTAGATTGGGAAAGCGGCGTCTGTAAACTGGCGGATACATTTTTTGAGCGTCATCCCTGCAAAATGACTTGTTTCACTTTCAGGATTTGATCCATCTGGTCTGAAAACATATTCTAGCAGAGCCACATGATTAAATCATTTTATCCCCATTAGAGTATGCGGAGGGCAAGACCCAAAGTTATCTGCTCAGCCGGCCAAGTCTCTGATGTGCTATGAGCCCAACAATTCAGAGGATCTGGGTTATTTTACACCTGGGAAGTCGAACTTTTTAGCTTTATGTGCCACGTTGGATGTATAAAGAGACCTGGATACAGTGGTGGAGGTGAGGCCTAGTTTATTTCTGAGAGTTTCTCATTAGTGCATGAAGCCAAAACAGTTCAAGTGCCAGGTATAAAATTACCCTGATGATCACCACTGCATCTACACCGTGCGGCCCCAAAAGCAGGTGCACTAGAGACTGATGATGGCCGAATGCAACCGAGAAGCCACCTCCTGCTGGCCGAACTGGCAACTTCCAGTTCAGCACTCTGCTAACTTGAATGGGGATGAAATCGTTTACTTGTGTGCCCTTTCTAGACTTTCCACTTCCGGGATAGTAAAAGAAGTCATTTTGTGGGGGTTTTGATGCTCAAAAACATGTGTCATAATTTACAGACCTCTCTTTCACTGTGGAAGTCAATGGGAAAAGACTTTTTGGGCCACAGACGTGATGGTGTAATTCCACATAACCGGATGCCAAGATGACGCCTATTCATTCCTATGGAGTTGCTCACCTCACACATACACTCAAAAAGTTTTCTAGCTACTGGGTTTACGTCTGCGGTATATGGCCCACTGAATATGCGCAGTAGGTTTTCTCCTGGTGGCCCCGCCTGCGAGTTCCTGCTCGCCTCATAGACTTTACATTGTGATGATGTCACAGATTTTTAAATCACTTTTCTCAGCTTGAGGTTTTACAAATATAAAACTACCATGGCCGCAGGGGATTTTTTTTTTTTTTTTTTTTTTTGCTGCAATATTGTCAGTGGCCACTGGGGAAAAATTGATGCAAGGCTGAGCTGCTCCTCTGGAGGACTGGCCTGAGGACACTGAGCAACTTTCATGGGAATGAACAGGGCCCCGCCTCCAACGCTGTACACATTACTTTTATACATCCATGCAGTCACTGCACCTGACTGTCATTCACCAAGCAAAAAGTTCAAGCCCGTAAGTCCCTCTACAAGCACATTTCATTCTTGAATGATACCATTATCTGGTCAATGACTATTGATTGTGGGGCCATGGTCCCCTAACCCCAAAACATGTTGACCAGAAATCAAATAATCTGCCTGAAACACCCATTTTACTCATTATGTGAACAGTTTCTATGTCTTTTCTGTGAATCTTGCTTCCAAACATGAAATGCTTCTTTTAAAGTTTTCTTATTCATCTAAAAGAAGTCAAAATATCCACCAAGTGTTCACTGTAGAACATGAATTGCTTAAAAATTGATAATGTTTTACTACTCCACTACTACTACTTAATACTGTTTTACTGTTTACTGACATTGTCTGTCGTTATTTTTAGAGGAATACTGTTTGTACAAGTCAAAATTTTGATCTGTGGCCCTACATGATAAGTCAAATAAGATCATTAAAGTCTTAAGGATTCATCCTCTGGGGATCATGATGCAATCATGCAATTCAGATATTCTCTCTGGAGCAAATAGTATCAGTGCTGCTGATGGCTACATCCAAAGTTGGCTAAAATCTAGAGCCATGAAGCCTTGTGATAAACCTCTACGCAGTAAAAGAAATCAATGCCCACAATGACAATTCTCCATATAATTTATTCAATAAATGTTAAATCATCCATATTAGTACTATCTGACACATCTGTTAACATAATGAAGGTGAGCTGTCACTCATTCAGCATTAAGTTATATAATCTATAATTATCCTCCACCTCTAGTTATTCATTATTTAAAGGGGCTGTATGCGAAATTCAGAGTTGCCTGCACATGGTTCTCAACATGGAAGTAGCTGAGCCAGCAGCTAGCAGCTAAAGGTGCTAACTCTGTAAACAGCAATAAACAATATAGCTACAATGCTGACAGAGCTAACGGTGTTAACCAGGAGGAAAGTAAAGGGTTAGCTATGTTTCTATGTCACCGCCATCCCAATATTAGTGGTAACTGCTGTGTGAGCGGGGATGAGCTAGCCAGTGGGGTACACACACAAACTAGAGGCATATGGACCAGCAACAACCCACAAAGCAGCTCGGATTACAACACACACAGAGGGAGCGCGAGTTTTCTATAACACCATTACTCCACTATATCTTTACATAGCAAATACTAATGTTGCTGCTTTATTAATGCTCTGAATGTCGCATTCAGGACCTTTAAATGCATGTGTAAATAATATATGAGTATCGTTCCTCAATTACCTCTGAGTGCTTGACTGGGTAAGATACAGCAGTGTTTAAGTCTAACATTCACATACTGAACTTTAATAGATTCAAGTGTGGCATCCACAGTCTAAAAAGATGAGTGGACAACATCTGTTTCTACGATGTTCTTCTCAGTGACAGAGTGACACATGTGCTCTATTGAGGTAGAAACATCGCTTCAATACTGGATGCATCGTTCATTCTTTAGAAAGCAAACCTGAAATGTGCTGAAATAATACAGTACTGCAGGGCTGACCCTTATAAAAGGAACGTTTGGAGGAGCTTTACAGAAGCTTTAAAGTGCACCGTAACAGCATGATTATCACATATATGGTCCTTGTGTTGTCATTCCAGTGTCGTACATAATTAACAACTCAGCTTTCATCTAAACACTTTCTCTTGTGCAAGTGAATGCAACAAAACATAAGTAAATGTGCAGATATGAGTAGAGCTAATTCAGCAGTAATCATAACATTTCTGAAATTAGACAGTGATCAACATGAATTAATAACATGTAAATGTGACGTGAGTAAGAGCTTACAGTCTAAGATGTAACTCCCCTCTGAAAAGGACTGCTTGATGGGACACACACCACAGAGGACATGACAGAATAACAAGTAAACACAGAGAAAACATACATTAATCTCTATCCAAGCACTGACAGGACTGATCCATTTTCAGTGTGCAAAGAAAACAACAAAGGAACTCTTTTTCATAATTCTGTACTGAAATCCTATTTCCTCTTCCCTCATCAGGGAGGTCAGGCTCAGGAACACAGCAGCACTAAGCGTCTTGTTTACCTACACTTTGAGCTCTTGAACCCACCACATTCATTTTTGTTGAAGACAGACTGAATAGAAATGACTACTACATATCACCCAGCAGAAATGAAAACTAGCTAGCATGACGAGAATTTTGTCAGACTAAACAAATTATAATGCTTATCACTGACATAAGCATGTGTTAGACAATATATTGACAAGACCTGTTGAGTAGCAGATTTAAGAAGAATGACAGGAAAGCAGACGTGGGTTATCCTGACATGAAGCTACAGCAATGACATACTGTACCCGCTAACAATTTATGGCTAAACACTGTTTGTGTGGTTAAAAGTTTCTTAAAATAAGCTGCTATGGCAATGTTAGCATTTAATCAACATGGTGGCCTCAGTTTATGGCTCTTGCAGACCCAGGCATTCTAAGATAATTAATACCCAGTGATCTTTGCAAACCCAGAAGGTCTTTAAATAGGGATGCGCAATAATATCTGCACGTCATCGGTATTGGCCAATATCTGCTTTAAAATGAACTATCAGAATTGGCCAACATGATTTTTCTTATTTTGTACAATGAATGAAGATTACATACATTGATAAGCATTCTATTTCATGTCTCCATCTGCTGGTGGGCCATCACGAGAAGAGTATGCATGCATAAAATGATAATTCCACTACAGAAAAGACTTGACAATCACTAAAATTAGGCAGCAGAAAAAAGTGGATGTATCGATATCCGCTATAGAAGTTGTTATATAACAGCATATCAGAAATCAGCACAAGATCCAATATTGTGCATCAATATCCTTAACAACACATAATGTTGCTTTGAAAATTCAATTTTCTGTCCATCGGGATTACAGATGTCAACTATTAATCAGTTAACCCCTGAGGATATTTTGGAGCTGTTAAACATGTCTGCCTATAGGTTAATTTTGCTACTCTTTACAGCACTGCGCACCACCCAGGTCTGGTAGGAGCTAAACAGCTAGCAATGCTGCTCATTTTGCAGTACTTGCTATGACATTGTCTTGACCCAACAGCATTGCTGGGTCACACCAAATCTAAATGGACAGCACTTTGAAATGCAGTGCTAAAGCTCACTAAGGCAATGGAGCACCAGATTAAAACAAAAGGCCTCTTGTATTTTTTGTTGTTGCTGTTGTTAAATATCAGCTAGTTAGTTACTAGTTAATGGGTGTCGGCCTGTCAAAAGCAAAAATGGAC
Organism: Epinephelus fuscoguttatus; assembly: GCF_011397635.1. Classification (NCBI taxonomy): domain Eukaryota; kingdom Metazoa; phylum Chordata; class Actinopteri; order Perciformes; family Serranidae; genus Epinephelus; species Epinephelus fuscoguttatus. The sequence continues at coordinate 33,128,425 of NC_064774.1, forward strand.
AGCTCTAATATCCCTTTTTCACAGCGGACATTTTGACATGTCATAGTAGGAAAAGCACAGGTGAAACTGCAGATTAATTCAGTTCAATTCAATTTTATTTATAAAGCCCAATATCACAAATCACAATTTGCCTCAGGGGGCTTTACAGCATATGACAATGAGCATTGGCTCAGTTCCATTAAGTGTCCCAGTAAGCTATTCAAGCGAGATAGCATGAACAATGTCAGGACCTCCCCTAAGGATGCAGCTATCATTAATGTTAATAAATACACCTGTGCTTTTCCAACTATTACAAGTCAAAATGGCTGCTGCAAAAAAAAAACAATAAAAAAAATTGAACCTGTTTCCATATCTGCCTTTCTGCTTCTAATCCAGCTAACCAAAAAAATGACACCTCTCTTTGCTTATTTTGTAAAATACAAGAAAAGTGTATTTTCGTATAGAGCTATGATATAATAATGAAACCGATAATACAACTTTTGAGGGACTTCAGGGGCCCTGTATGAGAGGCACTGAGGATTGTGTCAGGACCGTCAGAAAAGCTGTGAGTGCTATTGAATAACCTCTGGGTTTTTCAAAGATTGTGGGGTGTATATATTTTTTGAAAGATGTATGCTTAGCTCTGTGACTTAAATATTATGATAAATACATGACAGCTACAAACTGCTGGGTGAAATATTAACCTTATCTATCTATGAAGTGCAAATCTATTCAGGAAGTTCCTGATTAAGTAGTACAACAGTACAATACTGCCAATATTTCAGCTATCACTTTTCCAAAGTATGGCTTTTACTCCGAGAGGTTGCTATACATCACATGATATAAATAGCAGCCTTTGATTTCCTCATTTCATCTATGTTCGCAAAGCAGGCTTTCACACTGTTCCTCTGATGTTTTTTGAATGATGAACATGAGCTGTCTGCAAAAAGATATGCATGTACAGTGTGTACCAGGCCCAACAGCTTTTCATACTGATTAGAAAACATCTGATTTACATGACATTTAATCTGAGCTAAAGGACTTTATGCAGTGTGAACATAATCTGTTGGAAACTAGCCATCAGCGTAATGAATACAAATCATACAGCAGATGTATTCACTATACACACTACTCACATCTATATAACCCAAGTATTCCAGCAAAACATGTCAGCAGGATGTCAATGTATGCTTCAGACTGTTACACATCCCTTAAGGTTAAACACGAGCATGGCTTCTTAATGACAGGGCAAGTTTGACTGGCCTGCTGAAAGTGCTTTGCTGTATGACTGATATGAGCTCTCAGCTATTTCTGCTGCTTCGTCAAGGCCACTGCACTGCCTGCTGCAAGGGTCACTTGAAGAGAAAGGAAATGAGATTGCGTGTGAGCGTTCATGAAAGTCAGAAGAAGAGGTGTGGTTAGCATAGCCCAGAAAAAGATTCAGTCAGTGTGAAACAACAGTTTAAACCATAGCAGAGAGTTTTTTTTTAAAAGATGCTGTTCAAGGTCAGAGAAAGGGGGAAGTGCAGCAGGAGGAACTACTTAACAACAGACTACACATCAGCAACTTCTGTAAATTGTCACGCTGACATTTAAACCACATCAGCCAAATGTTTTATGAAACATGTTCTCCTGGGTACCAACACCTTTCCTGTGTCCTCAAGTGTGCAGTCCCTAGAGGTAGTTATTATCGCCACTGCTCAGACATCCTGTTGGAACATGCTGGAGCAGCTCAGGGGAAAGAACTGGCAAGGTCTTTCAGTATCCACTCAACCAGACAGCCACCCTGTGGTGCGTTCAGAATATAATCCTTTCATCTGCCGTTGTCCCTGATTTCTGCTTATGAAAGCTTGAAAAATATTCTCTAAGGGGTTGGAACATATGAGGGACTTGAAATGAGGAGGGAAATATTGTTTTACTTGTGCGCTTTTCTTTGCGGCATTACTCTGTATGCATGTGCAATTCTTACTTCACAGTTGGGATGATAAAAAAAAGATGTGTGATCAGTGGCATTTCAGGTGTTTCTTGGAATGTTCCTTAGCTAGCTGGTCTCTCTGGGGTCCGTAGATGCAGTTGGCACACCAGGAGAACCACACAATGATGGAGATGATGGTGGTCTGGAGGAGGAGCATCACCCCGTAGGTGGAAGCTATAGTAGGTCCAGGTAGGCGGGAGAGGGTGGCAGGGGGCAGCAGCAGAGTTGGGCTAAGTAGGATTGCCCTCACCTCGGTCTTGATCATATGAAGTTCGTCGAGAATGGACAAAAAGGTGCAACAGTGAAACCACTGGTGGCTGTGCCCCCAGATGTCGAAGTGACCCGGGGCTAGTCGCTCAGGGAACTTGCTGATGTTGAAGACGGCTGACACCAGCAGCCAGAGGCAGTGGCGATAGAAGAAGCTGGCCGTGGAGGTGGAGGCAGCAAAGGAGGAGGAGTTGGTGGCATATGGCGATCTGGTTAGGAGGCGGTAGAAGACTGGTGTGGAAGACACGAGGAATGGGAGGAGGAAAACAAGGGTTCGGATGAGATATCTGTGTCGCCTCCACCTTTGGCGAGTATTGCAGCAAGATAAGACGCAAATGATTGCAACAACACACGCGCATGGGATGTAGAAGGTCTCAAAGAACACACTGAAATCTGAGATTGCATAGGATGATGTTAGAGATCCTGCAGGCTCATGTTTCAAGTCAATATGGGAGCCATTGTGGCCTCCTGTCTCCACTATCCCTGCCCGGGGGTGGATATAGTAGTAGTACGCCAATGATGAGCCAACCGTGTAGGAGCTGATAGTGCCGTAATCCACAAAGAAGCAGACTTCTCTAACCACCAGAGACATTGAGTTAAGTAGGTGGGCCATGCTGCTAGCCATTAACAGACAGAACACCCCAATAAAGTAGTTCCACAATGGGTAGAAGAACGGGGTGTCACCATGCGGCGCACCTTCCCAACCAAAAACCTCCACAAAATAGTACGAAAAAATGAAAACTGGGAGGAAGTGTGTCCAGAAGTTGCCTGTTTCATTAGTGGGCCTGAATGCTGATAGTAAGCAATCCCTCAGGCTGTAGTTTGGGAAGCGGTAGCCAGTCAGGATGAAGTTCTCTATAACCCGAGGCGGTACATCCGTATGCTTCAGAAGCGGTAACGGCTGCCCGCATTTCAGAAGCATAATGGCGACAGTTGATGTTGCTGAAAGCCAACGATATCTCTTTGACTTTTCCTGCACAGCACCTCACTTTTTAATGCTTGGCTGTTAACTTTATTGCTGGTCACAGCATAATTAGTGACTGCCATACAATCTCTCACTTACGAGTGGATAAGGCATCTACAGGCTGCTTGCTTAAAAAGACCTTTCAGCCCTGCTTGTCTTTGGACCTTTGATCCCAGCTCCACTGTGGGCCTCATGAGCTGGAGGTTAATCCAAAGAGCAAAACTGGCGTATAGTCCAACAGTATACCGAGAGTAAATTTTAGAGCCACCTGCTTGAGTAATTTTTCCCTTTGGTTTCCTCTTGACTCCAGAAGGTTAGCAAAACATCCAGCATGCAATGCTTTTCATGCTCTTCCCTTATTTTGCATTGAACGTATGCACATTCACGTGTCTTGTTATGGACAGTCCTGCAGCAGCAAATAAAAATGAAGGTCACTTATGACTATGTTACAAGGTTGAACAGGACGTCAGTTACTGTATCCATCCGCAGAGATGTCCTGAAGACGCTCCATGAAGCTCTGTGGTATGTAGGTCATGCCGGCGTTCAACACTATATCGGGCTACTGCAGGCTTCTATTCCTACTGTTGTTCCTCGTCCATCAGCCTGTATCCACGACCGACTTTCAATTCATTCAGCTCCCATTCCGTTGCAATGCAGGGCGCTGCAGAGAGGAACAAATCCTCCGGGACTGAGAAGCAAAGCGGTAAGTGTGCCGGTGTTCACCCCCTTAACGCAACGTCACGTTTAAATATATAGGCTACGTCGGGTTAAAGGTGGGAGGCTACCAGGAGTCTGTAGCCCTGAGAGGCTGGAGCCGACCGGCATTTCGGCGAAACACTGAGGAGAACAGAGACTGTTTGACAGGTACCGTAGGAGCATCAAGATACACACGCTGTAAAATGGGGTTCCGGTTATGACTTTCAAAATAAAAGTCAGAGGTTTGTTTATGTAACACTTCATTGAGGTCATATTGCTAGTTTACAGTTACCTATTAGCACTGTTGGGCAGTAATGTAAATGTAAATGTAATGTATTAGTGGTTACCTTCATTTGAAAGTGATAAGGTACTTTACAACAGTACTCTTTTGTAGAGAAGTTGCTTACTACTACTACTACTACCAAAATGAGCTCAGAAGAACTAATGTTCATTTTAAATGGATGATAGTCATGTTGTTTCACAGCAGGTAATCGAAGCACAGAAGCTCCAGTTTATTACAGTTCATTTCAAACTGCAGGCCTGACCCACTCATGCATTCACATACAGTGGTTACCACTTTGTATTAAAATTCTCTCCGGGCACTCCGGCTTCCTCCCACAGTCCAAAGACATGCAGACTGGGAACTAGGTTAATTGGTAACTCTAAATTGTCCGTAGGTGTGAATGTGAGTGTGAATGGTTGTTCGTCTCTATGTGTCAGCCCTGCGATAGAAGGTTAGAAGATGAATGAATGATAAATATTTGTGGGCCTATGATATGAAACACAGTAAACAAATGTTGAGGTTAGCGCAACAAACAGAATGGTGTGTGAGTCAGTCATTATAACTAGCCTAAATTGATAAATGTTAATGAAAACACACTGAACATGATAACTGCAGTCCCAGATATGCTGATCACCGGCATCCAGCTCAGCACTGCACTGAGACCATTCCATAGTTTGACTCCCAAAACTGAAACACATCTGTATTTTACATCGGTTCTCACTTTAGGCTACATGTTTAATAAATAAGCAACCCTTTCAAATTGTAATTTCATTCTCTTTGAATTGAACATTTGAATTAAACTTAATTCTGAATAGTGATCACAATTTTTGAAAACATTTTTATGAGTGCTGGAAATAATGAAGCACATAGAATTTTACATAGTCCCAGACCAATAGAAAATTCATAATTTACATAGGGAAAAACTGCCATTGCCACTTCAATTATACAATGCTTTGGAAATACAGTTCCTTATCATAGTCAGGACAATAGAGGAAATTTGAATAGGGTATAGTAGTATCAAAGACACTTGACATTTTTATTTTGAAGGCAAACTCCCCCCGTTTCCGGCTTCTTTCTCAGTAACTGTGTGCCTTGAGGCAATTGAACGGAGAGTGCTGAAGTATCTCAAAGCTTTGGCTTTACTACGGTTTTCTTTCCTCGTATTTTTTCGGTTATGCCTAGAGACGCATGTTGATGGAGACAGAAGCTGTTTATTAATGACAGAGAGTAGTGTAGCCGTGCCGAGCCGGCGGTGTTCCTAAATCTGCTTAAAATGCACAGTCCGTCCTTCAGTAATCCCGTTAGAGCACCACTGCTCTCCCCTCCCCTCTGTACCTCTGAATATCTCAACCTTTTATAGAGCTCCTTATCCTCTCTTCCTTTGTTTCCGTTGTAATGTTGTAATGTTCACTGAACATACAGTGCAGTGGTCAGATTTATATCGTTATAACTATTCTAACATCTTATATCTTGGTATCTCATAGTGTTTTGTTACGACTGTTTTATTATAGTCTATAAATGTGCTGTCATGGTACAGTAACAGTACAGTAACCAAGCCAGTCGCCAGAAAAATGTTGGCACTGTACGTTTCTGCAAAGCACATATACATTTGCGCATTATTATGTAGTAGATACATTTAAACTGTACATTTCAACAACACTGGTAATGTGTGGTTAGCTTTCAGCACAAAAACCACATGGTTATGGGAGTTAATATTAATAATAATAGCCTAATAATTAATTATAGGAGGCTTATCCCTGCAGGAAAAGCAGCAATGTCTCAGTAAATAACAATCACTTTTTGTGCCTAAAAAGCTGCTGGAAAAACAGCGACAGGTTGCTACAAACTTGCTAATTATTTTATAATTTGTTCCATCCATCCATCCATCCATCCATCCACACAGGACTGGATTTAACCTGTACCTGTACCATGTTTGCTTAATTTCACCATTTTATTTGTAACATTTGTTACTGAACAAATTTATGATTCATCCAATTTATGATTCAATCCAATACCACACAGACAACCTACAGAGCCTGGTCTCACTCAGAAGTCATTGAAATCCGGCACTTGGCCAGTGACGACATGATATGCTGCCATTATAGTTAAATGGTGCCTGGTGGCGTCAGGGGGGAAACATGGCGGGACAAGGACAAAAGGTAAGGTGGCGAAAGTCCGACTGGGGCTGTTGGGAGGGGCAGTGAATGGGTCATGCAAACACTGACTTTCACCCATTAGAGCGCTGGTCGCGTCCAGTAGGATTCTAAAACCAAACCCTGCTCTTTTATCCTAAACCTAACCATGTGATTTGGTTGCCCAAACCCAACCATGTGTGTTTGTTGTTGAAGGAGAAAAAACATCAATTTGCAGTGTTGTACTGACATAGTGGGTTTATTTTGAAAAAGACTGTATGTAAAGGTCCGTTGGGAGGTGTTTCGGGCATGTCCAACCGGGAGGAGACCTCGGGGCCGCCCCAGAACACGCTGGAGGGATTACATCACCTGGCTGGCCTGGGAACGCCTCGGGGTTCCCGCGGAAGAGCTGACAGAAGTGGCTGGGGAGAGGACTGTCTAGGCTTCTTTGCTGAGGCTGCTGCCCCCGCGACCCCGACCCGGATAAGCGGAGGACGACGAGTACGAGTACAAGTACGAGTACGAGTACGAATAAGTCAATAAGTAATTTATTCCATTGAAATATCATTGATGTATTAGGCCTATAGAAAAGTGATTTATCTTTTTATAAATGACAAAAGGCATATCTGCCTAATTTTTGCTGTGGTATCGTGATACTACTCAGAACCATGATACTTTCACTGATATCGTACTTTCACTGGTGGGGGGGGGCTCCAAGGTGCCTCTTGCCTAGGGCCCCCAGAGTGTCTTGAAACAGCCCTGATGTCAACAACCAACGCACCCAAAGTACCTTGCACATTGTATATGGATGTGGAAAGTCCATGACCAAACGTAAATATGTGACGAGGTCAGAGTGAAAATGTGTTGACTACAGCATGTTGGATGTTATGTAATTTAAAAGTAACAGCACAACAATAAAACCAAAGATGCAGACCGCATAGAAACAAAATGATATAGAAGCTTATTTTCCACAGGTACGTTTTTTTTCGGCTATTATGTCTTTATGTCTCTTGTTGTTTTTTAGTGTTTTTTATTTTAGGCCAGTTCTAGTTAAATGTATTTATGTAGCCCATTGTAAGCACAGATTTTCCACACAATATCACTTTATATACCTTTATATGTGTTTATACTGTCTACACAGTGTTATATTATTTCTATACGACATCTATTGTACGTCTGGAGAATCTGGAAGAGGGATCCCTCCTCAGTTGCTCTTCCTGAGGTTTCTACCATCCCCCCCCCCCCCCAAGCCATTTTTGGGGTGAGTTTTTCCTTATCCGCTGTGAGGGTCCAAAGGACAGAGAGATGTCGTATGCTGTAAAGGCCTGTCAGGCAAATTGTGATTTGTGAAATTGGGTTTCATAGATAAAATTGATTGACTGATTATATTATTATATACAGTATTTTGGCTGCTCTTCAGCAGCCTTGCAGAAAATAAATGTTGCTCCCTTTGTCATGTCCTGTATATCAGTTAACCAGGACTGCAGGCAAGTAACCCTGCCCATCACCCTCCAGCAATGACTGTTGTTGGCCAGATGTCAGGAAGTCTTTGAACCAGTAATTTTGGCAAGATGGGGTTGGAGGTGGCGGTGGAGGTGGGGGTGGGTAGAGTGGCCACTTTCCAAAATCCCCTGAAGAATAAAAAGCAGGCCACACTTCAGTGTGCAGGAGAATGAGAGAGAACTACAACATGCCTTTTTTAATCAGTGACTGACAGGCACAAAGGATTTCATGGATGGGGAGCCACGCCTGTTGCTATCTATTGTGACATAAGGAGATAAATGGTTAGATAGATTTACATTACACACCCCCAGACAGACTCACAAGTAAACTGAAAAACTGTACTCTGTAAAACATTCATGTCTCAATTACATTATAGTCCAACTGAAAGCATTTTTTAATGAAAGGGATTTATGATTTTGTCAGTGACTTCCTAACACACTTAGTTATCATTTGATTTGCCTAAGGATCAATGACATTCCTGCATGTTGCCCTACTAATACCACTTTGAAAAGCTTGGTGTCTTTGAAGTGCAGAGGAGCAATGAGCTAGTCTGCATGTGTAAACAAGACACAGACCTGTCACAGCTGCAACAAATATGCAGTGAGTCGTTCACTTGAGTGGTCGTGTTTTACAGAGGGGAAATTGCTGCTTTTACATATTTATGTCTTTCAGCCATAAAAATGATGACCATCTCACTGTTTTATTGAATGATGGTAGCACTTTCTCTTTCTCTCCATTTCTAGAAATCCTCTAGCAACCCTCCTCTCCCTGAAGGTCTGGTGTGGCGACTCCAGGGAAGATGGTGTGTGCTGATCAGGCCAGACACTGGAGTTATAGGTGTACTATCCAGGATTGTCACTTACTGTTTGTAGCCACACTAGCCAGTGAAAGAGAATGCCAACGCCAGATTCACTCCCATATTAGTCTTGCGTAGCTAAACCTTTCTCCACAGCATTAAGACAGGTCTGCAATCACTATATTACCATTCTGTTATTGGGGGGAAATGCTCTGGCTTGTTTTGGTTTGTCAAAACCAATCACAATTGTCCTGGGTTGCTCTAAGCCCAGGATGTAGCAACAGTGCTGTTGTAGCAACGGTGCAAAATAGTGTCAGGGGAAACACACACAGTGACAGGGCTAAGTGTTAGCATCAGAGAGCTTTAATGGTTATTGATGGGTTAAACAACAGAGCCGTGCCGTTTTAGTATTATTTAGTACGTTAGGTGGAGCTACAGTTACAGCTCGACGAAGCCATTTATTTGAACTACTGTCCTTGTCCCAGTATACAAGCACTACAGTAGAGGGCAATATGCCCCCTTTCAGCTTGTTAGTATTAGACCTTTTCTTCTGCATAGCTCTTGATATAGATTTCACCATGTTGTTATTGGCTTCCTCTTCTGTTACATATTTAATGCTATTTGACCTCCAAATTAAAGCCTAGGGAGGAAACCTTGGAGCATGCACAGAGTGCAGAGAACAGTTTGGTTCTGATTGACTGTATACGTGCAAGAGTAATTTGACTCCCAATCATATTATCTGGGTGTGTTAGTCCAAAGTAGAGAATCTCGATTTAGTACGATTTCAGTCAGACTAACATGTTTATATGTACTTCAAGAGTCTGGTTTTAGTCGGACGAACACTATAAATCCTTTTTCTCTAATGTCATGTTAACATACTGAGTGTGAGTTTGTTGGGACTGTTTAGTCAGCCCATTCTCATTCCGAAGTCGTCAAATACCGACACTTTATCAGTGATTTGGACGTGAAACACCTGACACCAAAACCCACCTTTTGCGGCTCCTCCCCCTGCTGCGATATATGTATTTTCATATTTTAAAAACAAAATGTAACCTCTGAATATCTAGAAAAATGGAAATATCAAATTTAAAAGTCCTTTCAAGTCATCTGTCTCAAGTCAAAATCAAATCAAGTGATGAATACCAAGTCAAAGTCAAGTCGAGTCTTTCTTTAGCATTTGTCAAGCAAGTTTTAAGTCCTCAAATTTGCGACTCAAATTGGACTCAAGTTAAGTCATGTGACTCAAGCCTGGTGTTTGCTCCTCATATTAACGTAGAGCAAAGCCATGGAGTTGTTTTCTACATTTAACCATGTATTTTTTTTTTGACATCCTGGCATTCGTTGATTGATTTGTTGACACAGATCGTCAACAGCAGACACAGCAGGATACCCTGCATGTAATATGTACATGTGAAAGGCCACAAACAAAGCAACGATATGTTACAACTTAGGATGAGAACATGTTGGTTTAACAGGTCATTGTTGGTTGTTAGCGCTGCTGCTGTGTTAGCTAGTTCTAACCAGGTAGACTCGTTTGGAGGACAGCTTTGTTTACAGTGGCAACAAACAGTCTGCTGGTCTGGCGGGGAGTCAAGACGGTCTGAAATTAGACCCCCAGCACAAAAATGATCATTTTCGAGTATTGACTGGAGATGTTTTGGAAGATGTGTCAATCAAATCTGTCTGGTCGTGTCAGAAAAGAGATCAATATCAGGCATGAAAGTCCTGCGACTCTCAGTCTGGGCTTTTCAGCGGCGTGTTTACAAGTTGTTTTATTTGTTGTAGATCTTTTCCACAATTCACCGAAAGAGAAAAACAGGCATGCCTTATTGGACAGTTAAAACCTTGCTATTTCAGCATCTATGTTGTTAGCTCGGAAGGTTGTTGTGTCTCATAGTGAAAGGTATTTGGAAAAGGCTAACACACAGAGAACAGAAGAAAGGGAGAATTCCCGCCAAAATAACTGGCCAGTGAAAGGATTATAACCACAGTCTACATCTGCTGAGTCAGACCACTCTTGTTTGGTGTTTCGCCTCACTATATTTGAGTTTTTTCAGTGCTGTGTCTCTTGGATGCCTGCTGCTTACGGTTTGGCACCTGGTCTCTATCTTTGTATATAGCCTCAACCTCACCTGATTGCTCTGGGGATACACAGCCAGAAATGTCTCAAACACAAAAAATAAGAAGAAAATAAGAAAAAACAGACAACAAACGGATTAATACACCACCACACACTGAGAGTGTGTCAGAAGTGATGATCATGAAGGATTACTTCTGTTTGAGTCTATACATAGTTTTCAGGAAAATCCTGCAGAGTGTATCTTGAATGACCCTCACTGAGTGCTGGATTTTTGCTAATGGCTTGTACATGAAGTGGAACATAAAGCCACTGGAATACCTCAGAGTCAAAGATACAAAGAAAAACAACAGAACAGAATAACATGATTAAAAATGTAACAAAGAACAAGGGAATAAGAATGCAGATTAGAGATTGATCCAAACTGTTTATAGCCGAGAGCATTCATGGACTGATATCTCCAGTGCTGCAGTAACATGCAGCTCAGTCACAACATGTCCAAATTAACAGGATCTCTTCCAGCTGATGAGTCAAACAGTTCTTCATTGTTACAGTTCTTCTTAATCTGTACACACATTTCTTATAACCAGAGGCTAGATTGGAATGAAAAGACGTGGGTGCACTAAACCAAAAGCTGCATGCCATTCCACAAGTGATCTGCTTTGAGCTTTTTTGACATCTGTTTGATGAAATATGATTCAATTTTAACAAATGTGTCAATTCACACAAACTCTGAGGTGAATGCTGCCTGCATTTATTTAACTATGCTGACCACCTTAGACTACTGAGTCAGTGTGGATTGAGGAGATTGACGCTTCAGTAGTGCCTAAACGCTGCTGACGTTTCACATCTGTTCTGACAGCCAGAACATAATGTTGCCATGGCACATTTTTGCAAACCACAAATACTTACATTTGCAGGTTTCATATCAGTGTTTCTCAACTGCCATTTTTTTTGTTGAGACATTGCTGCTTTTTGCTGCTGGGATAGTGGCACAAAAAGTGGTTGTTTTTTATTGAGACACTACTGTTCTTTCTGCCTAAATAGCAGCATGGAAAGCAGCTATGTTTTTTTGCCAAGACATAGCTAATTTTCTTGCCTGGATAGTAGCACAAAAAGCAGTTGATTTTTACTGACACATCCCTGTGTTTCCAGCGGGGTTTGTGCTCACCAAATTAGGTATTTTAAGCCAAAACATGACCTTTTTCTAACCATAACCAAATGTTTTTTGTGCCTTATGATAATTATGACATTTTTGCAAATTTGCAAGTTTCAACAAATACCCTGCATAATAACATGCAAATGTAACAAATCTGTGATTTGCAGAAACATACAGTGCCAAGATTTTGAGTAGTTATTTAGCTGGGTCTGAATAAGTGTTGCACTGTGAGCTATTAGTGTGTGGCTTGGTTTTAGTAGCATTTTGATTGAATCCAAATTCTGGATCACAACTAAATACCAAAGATCTGTCATCAGCTTTTGTTAGGCAGAAACCATGTTCATATTCAAAACCTGCAGCTACAATCTGAAAATTAGATGACCCCCAGATTATACTGTACATAATGACAAAATATGTATTTGACACCTTAAAATTACACCTTTTGCCTACTGACTTTTAAATTTTCCACAAGCTACCTGCTTGAAATATTGCAGGTCCTAATGCACAACTCTTTAGTTGATAGCTTAAAATGCTGATACAGAACACATATAAGTTTAACTGGGAAATTCTCCTGAAACTTTTGTGATGCGATACACATGACCATTTCGGCACTCTGCTGGTCTTGTTGCGTTACAAACACACACACACACACACACACACACACACACACAAACACAAATACACACAGAGATTGCGCTATAGGGCCACTACTAAGTCCCCATCCCAGTATCGCGGAATCAACAGTCATGACAGGCCTGACATATACCATACATGTTGGCAGCACTTAAACAACACCAATGACATAACATGGCGATAACAATAATTTACTATCCATTATATGGCAGCTGATCTCGTCCTCTGCTCGGAGGGTAAGGAGCTCCTGGACCTCATTGTTTTCCCAGTTTGCTGACATCTACAGCCATTGTTCTTTTTGTTTTACTTAGTTGCTAACTGCTATCAGCTGCTTTTTAAATCTCAAACAGTGGGTCACATGTATAACATGTTTTCAAAACGGCATCAAAACATCACACCCATCCTGCAAAGTGGCCCGTGTAAGCGGCTTTCCTGTTTATACAGGCACTCAGTACGTTTACATGACATTAGAGAAACTTGATTCCATCGTGTTGGTCTGACTAAAACCAGACACAACCAGACATTTAAAATCCATGTAAACATATTAGTATGACTGAAATTGTACTAAATCGAATTTCTCAAAGGCAGACTAACACACCTAGATATGCGCGTTGGAAATCGACTTATCCTGCATGTATACAGTCAGTCAGACCCAAACTGGCCTAGGCGCTCTGAGCGTGCTCCACAGTTTCCACCCTGGGCCTTCACCTGGAAATCAAGTAGCATTAAATGTGTAAGAGAGGAAGAAGCCGGTTACAACATGATGAAATCTACATCCAGAGCTGTGCATTTTTGGATGGACCACTTTGCCACCAGTGAACTGTAGCTAACTCGTTTGTTGATTGTTTGGTCTTTGACGTAATAGGAAAAAGGTCCAGTACTAACAAGCTGAAAGGAAGCATATCACGACCTATCATAGCGGAGTCAGACATACAGTACAGGCCAAAAGTTTGGACACACCTTCTCATTCAATGCGTTTTCTTTATTTTCATGACTATTTACATTGTAGATTCTCACTGAAGGCATCAAAACTATGAATGAACACATGTGGAGTTATGTACTTAACAAAAAAGGTGAAATAACTGAAAACATGTTTTATATTCTAGTTTCTTCAAAATAGCCACCCTTTGCTCTGATTACTGCTTTGCACACTCTTGGCATTCTCTCCATGAGCTTCAAGAGGTAGTCACCTGAAATGGTTTCCACTTCACAGGTGTGCCTTATCAGGGTTAATTAGTGGAATTTCTTGCTTTATCAATGGGGTTGGGACCATCAGTTGTGTTGTGCAGAAGTCAGGTTAATACACAGCCGACAGCCCTATTGGACAACTGTTAAAATTCATATTATGGCAAGAACCAATCAGCTAACTAAAGAAAAACGAGTGGCCATCATTACTTTAAGAAATGAAGGTCAGTCAGTCCGGAAAATTGCAAAAACTTTAAATGTGTCCCCAAGTGGAGTCGCAAAAACCATCAAGCGCTACAACGAAACTGGCACACATGAGGACCGACCCAGGAAAGGAAGACCAAGAGTCACCTCTGCTTCTGAGGATAAGTTCATCCTAGTCACCAGCCTCAGAAATTGCAAGTTAACAGCAGCTCAGATCAGAGACCAGATGAATGCCACACAGGGTTCTAGCAGCAGACCCATCTCTAGAACAACTGTTAAGAGGAGACTGCGCGAATCAGGCCTTCATGGTCAAATAGCTGCTAGGAAACCACTGCTAAGGAGAGGCAACAAGCAGAAGAGATTTGTTTGGGCCAAGAAACACAAGGAATGGACATTAGACCAGTGGAAATCTGTGCTTTGGTCTGATGAGTCCAAATTTGAGATCTTTGGTTCCAACCGCCGTGTCTTTGTGAGACGCAGAAAAGGTGAACGGATGGATTCCACATGCCTGGTTCCCACTGTGAAGCATGGAGGAGGAGGTGTGATGGTGTGGGGGTGTTTTGCTGGTGACACTGTTGGGGATTTATTCAAAATTGAAGGCACACTGAACCAGCATGGCTACCACAGCATCCTGCAGCGACATGCCATCCCATCCGGTTTGCGTTTAGTTGGACAATCATTTATTTTTCAACAGGACAATGACCCCAAACACACCTCCAGGCTGTGTAAGGGCTATTTGACCAAGAAGGAGAGTGATGGAGTGCTGCGGCAGATGACCTGGCCTCCACAGTCACCGGACCTGAACCCAGTCGAGATGGTTTGGGGTGAGCTGGACCGCAGAGTGAAGGCAAAGGGGCCAACAAGTGCTAAACACCTCTGGGAACTCCTTCAAGACTGTTGGAAAACCATTTCAGGTGACTACCTCTTGAAGCTCATGGAGAGAATGCCAAGAGTGTGCAAAGCAGTAATCAGAGCAAAGGGTGGCTATTTTGAAGAAACTAGAATATAAAACATGTTTTCAGTTATTTCACCTTTTTTTGTTAAGTACATAACTCCACATGTGTTCATTCATAGTTTTGATGCCTTCAGTGAGAATCTACAATGTAAATAGTCATGAAAATAAAGAAAACGCATTGAATGAGAAGGTGTGTCCAAACTTTTGGCCTGTACTGTACTGATGTCAATAAATCGACTTCCCGTGCTTGCGTACTGGTACAAGGACAGCAGGCCAATTAAATGGCCTAATTGAGCTATAACCATAGCTCCACATGCATGTAAATATACTGAGTGTTTGGGCGCTGACACTACCTCTTGTGGCAGATTAAAGGGGGATAACTGTCCCCCATTCTGCAGTCGTAAAGGCAGCATTACCGCCTTAGACAGGGAATGTAAAAGGGGCTATGGACACAAAACAGGATGCTGTCAGTCACAGTAAAATTGCTGTATCCAGTCTATTGAAGTCAAGAGATTAGTCACCTTTTTTAATTAGCGTTCGGCCTATTTTAAGCCCAAAGTAGTAACCAAAGCAAAGCAGCTGAACTAACTGAATATTCTCACATTAGCCAGAGGACATTTATAGGAATTTTTCAACTTTCTTTCCAATCAGATGAAAAGATTAATATCAGTCTCATGTCTGTTTGCAAGTAAAGAGCTGGAGTCAGGATGTGGAGGCAGCATAAGGGCTAAGGAAGCAGGGGATAGCTAGCCTCACCCTGTTCAAATTTCAAAATGACACTTATAGACACCCTAAAGTTACATGCTTAACATGTTATATCCTAAAGTAATTGTGGTTTTCTAGGGTTTTACTGAAACAATGGATGAACAAGTTTATCCACCAAGCACTTGCATACACCTGTCTATACCACTACTGCCTATATGTTTGGTGTGTGAGCAGTCCTAACACGACTGGTGGTGTGTGTGTGTGTGTTGTTCTTACAACCTGGAGTTTGGGAAGAGAGCTGAACCAAGAGATATTACACAGGAGAGCACGCTTGAAACCTGTGAATGGAAAAACACACGCAGACACACACATACACACACACACATACACACAAAATAGTATTTCACAGACAAAGGCTGTCTGCTCAAGGGAAGGAAACTCTGGTTTCCTTCCCATCATTCAACAGCTGACAATATATTTCACAAACACAACTTCACACGTAGAAAACAAGCAACTAGTGTACTGTACTTTATGTCCTTTGAAAGTTGACACAAACACAACAATCACTGATGACCAGTGGCTTCATTTATGAAACTTTGCAGACAATCCACACTATGTGCTTATGTATGTACAAATGAGGAGATGTTCATTCATTCATTCATTCATCTTCTAACCGCTTCATCCTCTTGAGGGTCGCGGGGGGGCTGGAGCCTATCCCAGCTGACATCGGGCAAGAGGCAGGGTACACCCTGGACAGGTCGCCAGACTATCGCAGGGTTGACACATAGAGACAGACAACCATTCACACTCACATTCACACCTACGGACAATTTAGAGTCACCAATTAACCTAGTCCCCAATCTGCATGTCTTTGGACTGTGGGAGGAAGCCGGAGTGCCCGGAGAGAACCCACGCTGACACGGGGAGAACATGCAAACTCCACACAGAAGGGCTCCCACGCCTGGGATCGAACCGGCAACCCTCTTGCTGTGAGGCGAGAGTGCTAACCACCACACCACTGTGCCGCCCATGAGGAGATGTACATAGGCAAAAAAATTCTGATTCATAAAACCCTGCATACACCTGCCATTTCCTTTTAGAAATCAACCTATAATTGTCTACACGTGGAGCAGCCTCATATCCTGCCATCTACTTGTCCACATTCAACCAGAAATGTTCAATACAAAGTACCTTATAAATACTGATGCATAGAGATGAGCTTCAGATTATTAATAATAATAATAATAATAATAATAATAAACTTTATTTATGTAGCACTTTTCAAAAAACAAGTTTACAAAGTGTTTCACAAACATAAAAACAAATACACAATTCATCCCAGTATTACACAGTCAAAAAATAAACAGAGATAAGACAATGAATAATAAAACAAACAGTAAAAGCATGGGTCAGATAAAAATTATTAGTTAAAAGCCAACCTATAAAAGTACGGAGCCCCTAAAGGGACATGGAAGGGAAAAAAAAAATAGACGTTTTAAAAAAAAAAAAAGTACTTTTGCGAGATCTCGCAAAACATTTGCAATATCTCGCAAAGCTTTTGCGAGATCTCGCAAAACTTTCCTTTAAGTAATGTACTTCCAGGTCAGTTTGGCCCATAGAGACTGCAAACAAACGCAACAATGGAGCGCATTCACCCGTGGGAGTGGCTCATAGAGTTTTATTTTGAGATTGGCCTCAAATATAAAGACATTAAATCAGTGCTCGCGAGTAAACACGGTTTTCATGTAAGTGAGAGGCATCTGAAGCGACTACTTAACGCAAGAGGACACTTTCGTTGAAAAACTTTCAAAACTCAATTCTGTGACTTGGCGGTCCTGATTGAATTCATTAGCAACCAAATACAGTACTCTGGACAGCTTCATGGTTACTGGTGGATGTTTGCTAAATGCAGAGAACATGGACTACGAGTGAGGAAAGAGGATGTGTGCTTGGTGTTGAAGGAGCCGTGTTTACTCGCGAGCATTGATTTAATGTCTTTATATTTTACGGAAGCGCATTGAATTCACTGGATAAAAAAAAATTAGACACTTTTAGACAATTAGACAATTATGAGAAAAGATCCCGTAATTGTGAGATCAGGATCTCATAATTACGAGATAAGGAGATGGCACCACCCGAGTGGCAGCTGGTTAGTTCCGACCCCCCTTCGTGGAGGTGCAGTATGTGTTTCTTAGCGAAGCAGTGGCTAATGTGGCACCTTTCCTGATCTCATAATTACGAGATCCTTATCTCGTAATTATGAGATAGTACTATTTTTTTTTTAACCATCTATTTTTTTTTTCCTTCCATGTCCCTTTAGGGGCTCCATATCTTTATATTTGAGGCCAATCTCAAAATAAAACTCTATGAGCCTCTCCCACGGGTGAATGCGCTCCATTGTTGCGTTTGTTTGCAGTCTCTATGGGCCAAACTGACCTGGAAGTACATTACTTAAAGGAAAGTTTTGCGAGATCTCGCAAAAGCTTTGCGAGATATTGCAAATGTTTTGCGAGATCTCGCAAAAGTACTATTTTTTTTTTTAAAACCATCTATTTTTTTTCCCTTCCATGTCCTTTTAGGGGCTCTGTAATAAAAGTGAGTTTTCAACAGAGATTTAAAAGACGACACTGAGGTAGCTTGTTTGATACCCAAGGGAAGTGCATTCCACAACTGTGGAGCCCTTACAGCGAATGCCCTGCTACCTTCAGTCACAAGTCTGGATCTGGGGACCAAAAGTAACAGCTGGTCAGCAGACCTGACAGTGCAAGGAAGAGTGTAAGCGGTAAGGAGATCAGAAATGTAAGAAGGGGCAAGGCCGTTCAGTGACTTAAAAACAAACAATAAAATTTTAAAATCAATTCTGAACACCACTGGTAACCAGTGCAATGAGGCCAGAATAGGGGAGATGTGCTCCTACCGTTGGGTTTTTGTGAGAACTCTAGCTGCAGTGTTTTGAATAAGTTGAAGGTGGTTGATGGATTTCAATGGCAGTCCAGTAAATAAAGAGTTGCAATAATCTAAATGGCTAGAAACAAAAGCATGGATTAGGGTTTTAGCATTACTGAATGAAAGAAAAGATCTAATTTTGGCAATGTTCCTGATATGACTGATGGCTGACTTACTGATATTGCTAAAATGTATAGAAAAACTCAGCTCTGAGTCAAAGATTACACCTAAATTTCTAGCCTCGTGAGTGCACTGTAATCCTAATGAAAGTAACATCTGGGTTACAGAATCTCTGTGTGGTTTAGGTCCAAACACCATCACTTCAGCCTTATTGTTGTTCAACATAAGGAAGTTGCTGGACATCCAGGCTTTAATGTCTGTGAGACAGGCTATGAGTGTTAACTGAGGTGAGGTCTGATGGATTTATAGATAGGTATATTTGAGAATCATCGGCATAAAAATGGAAAGAGATGTTGAAATCGCGAATAACATGACCCAATGGTAGCATATAGACTGAAAAAAGTAAAGGGCCAAGAATCGATCCTTGGGGAACACCACAGGTAATGTTAGCATAGTTAGAGAAAACATTTGCCATAGACACTGAGAAGGTTCTGTCACTGAGGTATGACTTGAACCATTGTAGAGCAGTCCCAGTCACCCCTACCCAATTTTCAAGATGACCAATTAAAATGTCATGATTGACAGTATCAAATGCAGCAGAGAGATCTAATAACACCAGGACAGTACAGCAGCCAGCATCTGAATTCATCCTAATGTCATTCACAACCTTTAAAAGTGCAGTCTCAGTGCTATGATGATAATAATGGTTCTTTATGGTGAATATAGCAACAACAAAGAGTCACCACTGTGTTTATGTTCACAGCAATCTGACTGGTTGCTTCATAGTATTCCATTTGGAAATAGAAGTTGAATAGTTGAACATAATGTATTTGTTTGTTGAAGTTTTGCCATGGTGTACTTGCAACGTATTCCCATACAACGGCTCTTATGATATCCTATAAATTTGCACCCCACAAATGATGTTACGTCCTTAACGTACAGTTAGATAATTAATGTAAAGTTATGGAGGTTAGGTTTAGGCAAGAAACATGGTGAGGATGTACCTTAAAATGACTCAGAGTTTACTCAGATTATAACATGCAACTCCAGGGGAAATTCCCAGACAAAAGTATTTTTATGACCCATCCACCACCCCATTCTGTCTCCTTACAAAGGACTGCTTACTTGTTCAGAGCCACCACAGCATTGGTCATGTGATCGCAGTCTTTCTAAATTTGTGGGATATGTATGAATTTGGGTGCATTACTTTTCGTAGAAAAACATCCGAAAAATTTGTGAGAACAGCCTGAAAATTGGCCTGCATTATGGATGGGACTTATAATGAGAACAGTTACCTAAAGAGTGGTGATGAAAAAAAAAGATGGAATGCAAGGATTTTATTGTTACTGAAAGGGAGGAAGAAATCTGCGTAAGCCAACACTGGTGCAGTGGTGAGTTTAGTTTTCAGTGCTTGAAAGCTCTGTTGGCACTCATCAACAACTGACAAGACTTACCAGTCTTAGTGCGACCCAACTCAGCCACAGCCTTGTGCAGAGGGGCTGCCAGCTTGGCAAAACCCTCCACAAATCGCCTGTAATAGCTCGCAAAACCCAGAGAGGACCGCAGCTCCTAGATGGTAGTGGGAAGTCCACTACCACTTCAGTTTTACTTGGGTCAGTGGAGACACCCTCACTAAAAATCACATGGCCCACGTAATGTACTTCCTTCTGAAATAAGGAACATTTGCTGAGCTTGGCCTTGAGGCCCTCAGTTTGAAGTCGGCCTAGCACTACCTTCAGCCTCTCAAGGTGTTGTTCCACTGATGATGAAAACACAACAATGTTATCAAGATACAACAGTAGTGACTGACTGACACTGCTGATCCCCAAAAATGCACCGCATTAACCTCTGAAAGGTGCTGGGGGAGTTACAGAGCCCAGAGGGCATTCTGTTCCACCCAAACAAGCCAAATGGTGTACAAAAAGCCATTTTTGACCGGTCTGCCTCAGTGACTGGTACCTGGTTGTAGCCACTGGCCAGGTAACGAAACAGAGCTATTTGCATTATCATAAAGAGACTCTATAGTAGCTCAAAATTTATTCCCGAAGCCTAAAAGTTTTAAAAACTGAAAAATAAAGGGATGTTCCATTGAGTCGAAAGCTTTATAAAAGTCGAGAAACAAAATAAAACCATCATCTTCTATTAAATGTTTATAATCCAGGAGATCAATCATCAAGTGAATGTTATTATGAATGGATCTACCTTTCATAAATCCAGATTGGGAGTCACTTATAATTTTATCCAGATCACTCTTTAATCTATTTGCATAAACAAGGGTTACAATCTTATAATCAGTGTTCAATAATGTGATAGGTCTAAGATTATCCAATATTTCGGAGTCTTTACCCGGTTTGGGGATTAAAGTAATTATACCTTGTTTCATAGTGGGAGGGAATGACAGACAGTTGCTTCCTTCAGCATAAGAAAAAAAGCATTTTTTAATTGGTTCCAAAAATGTTGGTAGAAGTTTGATGTAAGGGCATCGCAGCCGGGAGATTTATTTAAAGACAAGCTATCTACAGCTTTGTCCAGCTCATAAATAGTAATATCAGCCTCACATAACTCGTGCAAACTCCTCATCTATATGGGGGTAAGATCTTTGATATGGCTGAAAAAAGAGTCAGTGTCAGTCACAGAGAAGGCAGATGAGTATTATTTACTTTTTTACTTACTTTCTCTCTTGCCTTCTTTTTTCTAATCGACAGAAGTAAACTGTGCTTCTTCCACCGTCTTCTATCCATTTAGCCCTGGATCTTATATAGGCCCCTTCTGTTTCTTTTTAGATAAATCTCATCAAGTTTGGTTTGCAGAGTTAGTAATTTCTGTTTTTCACTGTCAGTTGGTGATGTCTTATTGCAATAAGTGTTTATTTCTTTAATTAAATTAAGCTATGATAGTTTGTTACTTCTGTTAAATGATTTCCCAAAATTATTGGAAAATTCTCGAATTTTAAATTTTATAAACTCTCACTTTGAAACATACGATAGCATCCTCAGCCATCACTTCAGCTGTTAGAGATTTTATACCATCACAATATGCTTGACAATTCAATAAGGTTGAATTGAATTTCCAGTAGCCCTTGTTTCTACAGCTACCACCAGGGGGTTAAAAATTCAATGTAATAACAGAGTGATCTGTTAGAGGAGCTGCTGACATACAGCAGTCTGAAGCAGAAAGCATCTTTGAAGCAGAAATTACCCAGAAGTCGATTCTGGATTTTAATGCATTATTTGAACCAGGAGTATTATTTAGTGTCAGGGTGTTTAAAACGCCAGGGATCTATTAAGTTATGATTGCCACAGAAATTAGATAAGACAGGGTTATGAGAGCTGTGTTGACTTTTAGAAGGGTGTCTGTCCAGATATTCATCATAAACCATATTGTAATCTCCTCCTACAATAACACTTGCAATTGGATAGGTAAGTTTAAGGTTTTTAATAGTATCAGAAAGCTCTGTAATTAATAGTTTGTTTTGAGCTGGGTTACTGAAGCCGTAGACATTAACTAGAATACTATACTGATCATCAATATTCAAAACACAGATTAGCCAGTGACCATTGTTACTGGATTTAGAGGTCACCAATTTACCATGAGAGTTACAGAACAGAATTGCCAGCCCAGCTGATTTTGTGGAGCCATGGTCAAAAATAGTTTTATCCCCCCATTGGTTAATCCAAAATTTTTCATCCTCTGGTTTTGAGTGTGTTTCCTGTAACAAAATAAAGTTTGCTTTCCTGCCCTTACAAAATAAAAATATTGATTTTCTCTTAGTGATATCTCTTAAGCCCCTAGCATTCAATAAAATACAAGAAAAATCAACATTCATTGTGAACCACAACTAGCAACCATGATTAAACAGTAAAAAGTCCAACTGAGTGAAGAGAAGCAGAAAATTTAAAAAAAAAAAAAAAAAAAAGGCCAAAAAGTAACTTTAGGCAATTTCCCTTCAATGTCAAAATATCTGTAAACTTAACCATCCAACCTTCTTATAGCAGGGAAGATTAAGACCCTGTTTTAATATTATATATTTATATATATAATTTATATTTATTTATATTTAATATTTATTCATAGGTTTTAACTACCAGTATACCTCAAGTGTTCTTAGCCATGTTAGCTAGCATAACAGATTTCTGTTGTATCTGGGTGCTGAGAGTATCTACTTTATCAGTGAGCTGTTTTATCGCTTCCAGGATGGCCTTCATACCTCATATTTTTTACAAAAAAAAAACAAAAAAAACCACAAAAAATAAGATGCTTATTGCTGGCCCATATGAACATGACACTCGGATGAAAACACCCGTTCTGACCTCACTGAAGTGCCAGGTATGACCAGCTTTTGCCTCGCTATCTGAGCAATGTTTGGATACTTCAGTGTGTAGTTTTCCACCACAAGAGTGGATCCTGGTCGGCTCGTAGTGGTGTCTCATTCTGGTAACGTTTCATCTCTTCTTCAAAAAGGGTAGGCAGGGAGGCAGCAGGTACAACACTTTCTCTGTAGGTCTCCCCGAACAGGTCACACATTGCGGACAGCACAGTGGGGGATGTTGGCGCAGCGGGCTCCTCCGTCAACATTTTTAATAATATGAATTAATTATTAATGATATTTGAATTATCAAATTTAGGTTCAAACTTAAAAAATATATATATCAATCAATCAATCAATCAATCAATCAGTCAATTTTATTTATAAAGCCCAATATCACAAATCACAATTTGCCTCACAGGGCTTTACAGCATACGACATCCCTCTGTCCTTAAGACCCTCACAGCGGATAAGGAAAAACTCCGCAAAAAACCCCTTTAACGGGGAAAAAAAAAACCGGTAGAAACCTCAGGAAGAGCAACTGAGGAGGGATCCCTCTTCCAGGACGGACAGACGTGCAATAGATGTCGTACAGAACAGATCAGCATAATAAATTAACAGTAATCCACATGACACAATGAGAGAGAGAGAGAGAGAGAGAGAGAGAGAGAGAGAGAGAGAGAGAGAGAGAGAGAGAGAGAGAGAGAGAGATGCAGGTAATGACAGTAGCTTACAACAACATTAATGAAAGTAATAATATTATAGTTATAGTTCTGGTTACTGCGGTACAATATGTTGAAAGTATGTATTAATACCTGGCAGTATACATGTGTGACAATAATCATATGTGTATAATAACAGAAGAAGTATGACTAATGACTAATGATGGCAGCAGCAGCAGGAGGCATCTAGCGGGACCACGGCAGCAGCACAACCACACACGTCACGCTGTCCAGGCACCGCTGCGATATGAGTTAATCTGAGAGACAGTGGAGCACAAAGGCTCCGGAGAAGAAGCCGAGTTAGTGACATCCAGAATGGCCGGGTTAGCTAGATGCAGTAATAGGATACGAGAGAGAGAGAGAGAGAGAGAGAGAGAGAGAGAGAGAGAGAGAGAGAGAGAAGGGGCCCGGTGTATTATAGAGGGGTCCTCCGGCAGACTAGGCCTAAGTCAGCCTAACTAGGGGCTGGTACAGGGCAAGCCTGAGCCAGCCCTAACTATAAGCTTTATCAAAGAGGAAAGTCTTAAGTCTAGTCTTAAATGTGGAGATGGTGTCTGCCTCCCGGACCGTAACAGGAAGATGATTCCACAGGAGAGGAGCCTGATAGCTAAAGGCTCTGGCTCCTGATCTACTTTTGGAGACTTTAGAGACCACGAGTAACCCTGCGTTCTCAGAGTGCAGTGTTCTGGTGGGATAATATGACACTATGAGCTCTCTAAGATATGACGGAGCTTGACCATTTAGAGCTTTATAAGTTAACAGTAGGATTTTAAATTCAATTCTGGATTTTACAGGGAGCTAGTGCAGAGAAGCTAAAACAGGAGAAATATGATCTCGTTTCTTAGTTCCTGTTAGTACACGTGCTGCTGCATTCTGAATTAGCTGGAGAGTTTTTAAGGACTTATATATATATTTGAATATATTTCGAACTTCGAATTTTTTTGACAGCCCTATCAGACGCCGAATCTCTCATTTTGGCAGCCGGTTGGTTTTTTACCTGAGAAAATGGTTCTTTTCTTTTGAGGCTCTCGGTCGAAACTTCTATCTTAGCTGCATAGTTGTTGCAAGTAGCAGCCATACTCTCGCAGGCTGAAGTGGCTGGTTTCATTGCTCAGTTTGGTTTTTTTTGTCAATGTTAAACGTTGAAACAATACAAAGCTTAAAAGGGTCAGATATAGGCAGTTAGACAGTGAAGTTATTGTAAAACTGGGACACCATCTTGCCAGAAGCTGATGAGTGTTTCCTAAGGTAAACATAAAATTAGAATTGCTAAGTTAAAGGTAAACAATAGGCTTTTGAGAGCTACAATAAACAAAAACAGCAGACCTGTTTGTAGAGTCTAATATGCACAGGGAGAGGGAGGGAGAGGAACCCACTCGGCTACCAGCATTCACCTGCGACCACACTAGCGTTTAGCCACTTGATATCATGCAGCATGACACAGGGAGAGAGGACACCTACGAATACAAAATGAGGCCAGGCTGCTCTGCAGTGAGACACAAATGCCTTAAGCATGACAAAAGACCAAATGACTGTGAAGTGAAGCAGCAGCGAGTGGCAATACCCGTTAGGACAACACACCTCTGGACCGGAAGTGACATGGCGGGGAAGCGCAAATGAAGAGACGGTGGAGGACTGCTGCATTTATATCCAGCCTCCCCAATGATTAGTCACCAGCTGTGCCCAATTAAATGCGGCCACATAATGCATAGATCACTGCCCTCTATGCTGCTACAGTACCATCCTCAACTTTTGATAAAATAGAGTCACAAAAGTAGCTGTTCTAATGTGTACGAACTTTAATAACTGAACCGCTGGCTGGAAACAAGGCTCAAGTTTCCACACAGGTATTCACATCTTCCTATCAAGTTTTCTTTATAGATCTCACTTTTGTTTTTGAGGTGGCATGCTCAGGGGCCAGTTTCACAAAGCACTTTAAGTTTGCTCCTTAAGTATGACTAGGCTTAATTTTTCCTTAGCTGAAGAACTTATTAAGAATATTGTCAAAATCTCTTAAATTGTTTCCTTAGTTAAAGGCGCTGTATGTAAGAATGTGGCCAAAACGGTTACTGCACTCAAATTCAAAATACTGCCTGCCGCGAGTCATGTCCGCCCCCCTTCCCCTACAGATTCGAGGTTGCTGGACAGCGGCACGCTGGAGACTGATTTGTCTACCCACGGGCGGCTGCCGTGGCAGGGCCGCATCGCCGCGTCCTTGATCTACGGTTTTCCAGCGGACCATTGGAGCAAGTCCGGCTTCTCTGTTGCTAACGCTGCTGCTGGGATACAGCTGAGGAGACTGCTAATGCTATGTACTGTTACACTGCTAATGCTGCTTGCCGTGCTGCTGTAGCTCAGTCAAAACTGTAACTAATGCTGAGACTCTACTGACTGCGTGACTGGTAGACGGCGGTGGGTAGCGCAACAGGCCAAAACACAAATTCAAAACATAAACATGATTTGCGGACTGTAAAAAATTTTTTTAAATGCGAATATTCTGGCTGCACTATTGTTGTTGGTGAGATCAGTATGTTACATGAACATTATTCCTTAGTCTCTGTGACATATTAGGATGATTTTACGACTATTTGCTTTAGATTTCTTACATATAGCTCCTTTAAGTAAAGATGTTTAAGGCAGAGTTTATGCTAGGCTTTTTTTATTTTTATTTTTTTATGGCCAATACAGCCATTAATATTCTGGAATTCTGACCATATAAAGACACTACTGGACAAGTTTTAAATAGCAATATATTAACCTAAACAGCAGTAAAATGCTGTGGTAAAGTGAAGCGTACCTCCTGTCTGAGGAGACTTGTAATTTGTTGATGGTCTTTGTGGAGAAGGTGATCCGGGTTCACACAAGACATTCATTGTTGGATTTCTTAATTGTATGAAGTTTCTGCTGTTCCATGCTAGATTACAAAGCTCCTGAAAAGGTTATGACCGCACAGGGGCACACATTGTAAAGTTAAACATTAATAAAGTGGAGGCAGCTCAAAGTAGTTCCCAGAAATATTCTGTGCTGGAAGGATCCTTCCAAGTTGGGCCCTACAGAGGCAAGGCAAAACTCCTTCCTAGCATTTGGTGAACACACAGTGGAACAGGCTAGCGAGTGCCCCAAGGATCGTGTCATTAACCCTTTGGGGACTGAGAGTGTTTCAGGGTACTTTGGCACTCTCTAATGTTGTTGTACAATTTGAACAAATGTAAGCAGTAGTTTCAGAGGCATGTGACATTTGGGGAGAGTGTATCTCTGGATTATACTATACATTAACAGGTGAAAAGTGTTCCATATTTTACATGTGTCACCATACACTAAGCTACAGTAATATGAATAGCGGTTCTCATCCGATGAGCTGTGCCGCTCTGAAATAGCTGATGCAGCACCTGTATATCATATCACCATATAATGCTCCAGAAAATGTCAGTGGGTTAGTCTGTCAGTGGGATTCAGTGACATAGCCTCCTTGACTTTCAGCTATTTAAGGGTCCTTCCTTGATTTTGTGAAGCACTCTCAGTCTCATTCATGTCTAAGCACGTCTTTACATTGACTTTACATGTAATTCACTTGTGTAAATTGTTTTATCCAGTCTCTGTGTGTGAACACAAGATGAGGGGGAGAGAGCACACTTCCCTGCCCTTCCACACGCATATTAGGAAAGCCTGAGGCATAGAGAGCCACCCTGCCCTTCCATGCACCCACATGGAAAGCTTCAGGCAAGGAGAGCAGCGGTAAAGACAAACATCAATGACAAACAGAAATGACATTGATAAGTCAGACACAGCATGAAAAAGAGGAGCTGGGGTGGAGGCGGGTTGCAAAGCAGCTTGCAGAGGAAGCAGCAACATTAGGCAGGCCAAAGCTGTTTAAATAGGGCGCCCTGACTGAGATCTGCCAGTTGGTTTTATAGAAAGGAATCATGTGATCTATCAGCTGACTCCCCTCCATCAATCAGCTGACCCATCAGTTGATTGGGCTGCTTGAGATCAGCTGATGTAGCTGGGATGTGAGCTGAGCTTGACACTGTGTCCTGCCTGAACTAACGCTATGCCCAATTAAATAAATTAAAAAGTAATTGATTGATATAGCACTTGCCCAGGGTTGTTTCATGATCGTGACCCAGGGGTTTTCTATGCTGAAGTTACTGTAAACACACACTGGATTTGGGTTGTAGTCTTGAATTCTTGAACAACTAGTAACCTCTAAATAATGCATTTCATGTTATGAATGCATATCATGCAAATGCCCATATTATTATGGGTTTTAAGTTTTTAATGCCACAAGATACAGAGATGTTTTTTTTTCTGTAGTAGCACACATTGCAGGGAATAGTACAGGTCAGCCTCTACCTGCTGCACAGCTGAACAACAGGTCTGCCAGCTGGGCTTCATGCTCTGTGTGACTTGTCAGTTTGGCACACCAGTGCTCATGCTTGGCATCAGCAAGGAAACACTCTTTATATTAAATGACTCCCTTACACTGGGAGCTGTGGAGAGGTACAGCCATGCATGTAAAGACAGAGGAAGGGGGGCAAAGAAAGAACATCGAGTACCAGAGCAGGAGCAGAGGAAGGAACTCAGATAAGATAAAGAATGCAAAGAGGAGAATTGAAATGGAAAAGCTGTGGCACTGCAAAGCACAGAGTGGAAAAGGGGTTTTCTAAGAAAACAAAGCATGTGGTAGGAAGTTGGCCTGTGTCAACAGGAGGGAAACAATGTGCCAGCATTTCACAAAAAAGGTGGACATTTTGTCTTTCACTTGGCCTGTTTCACTTAACTGCTGAAGTAGTCTTTAGCTTTTGTACTGTGACGTGTTTCCCAGCAAAACGGAATATTTGATCATGCACAGTTGCAAGAGGGATGTAAATCAAATCCTTTGCATTTGATTGGGCCACTAAAAGTGGGCAGGCTTAGGCCCTGATCACACAGAAACTGTTTTGCAGGTTGCAAAACGTGAGGCGCATCACACTGCCTTTTCTTTGTTTAAACTGAATGCCACTAGTAAAAAACTATACTGCACTTATACACTTCCACGCCTGCTGTTTTCTATTGAGATCAGGTAACTGCGGATTGTAAAGTTGTATAGCTCTGGGTATCCAGCAACTGCTACCACCAGTTTCTCCTCCATTGTTCACGAACTGTAAACTTGTTGTCATGACCACCACAGAATGCCCGCCTCTCAAATCATCCAATAGGACAAAGAGGAGGTGACGTGGGGTAGTGTTTTCAACTCGAGGAGTTCAGAGCGCTTTGGCATCACTAGACACCTAGAGCACAGAAACGCCAGGTGCAAGGTAACGGAGAAATAGTGAGCAAAAAGTTTCATTCTCATTAAGAAAAATTACAAAAAGCTGCCTCTAGCTGCTAAAACACTTTCTGTGTGATCAGGGCCTTAGAGTTTAGTGAAGCTTAAACCTGACTGCTGCCTCCACACACCCCTCCCTCCACATTAGATCAGGAAGAGGACAAGGGAGAGATAATAAATGAAGTAGATGAATGAATGAAAAATTAGGCCTCAGCAACATTGTTTTGGAAATGAAAACAAAGGTTTGATTGTTAAAAGGGGGCGTGTCATAACAGTTAGGCCCCGATGGTGTAACACAGACAAGATAGAGGTATCCATCAGGGAGAGAGACGAAGCACATCATATACTCCATGTAAGGTTATTGCTGAAGTAGTCCACTGTGAAATGGAGCTGTTACAGATTCCACTTTCCTCAAAGTAAATGAATTCCAGCACGCCTCATGTGACCATGACAATTTGGGGAAACAAAGACCCGCCAATGTTGCGTGCTGTTGGTAGCTCGCTAACTTAATCTGAGCTCTGTACAGCTAAACGTCACATTAAACCTATTTCCTCCCACAATTTTTGCTCAATTGACACCAAACTTGCTACAGAGCATCTTCAGCCTTCAGTGCATCAAAATGTTTGACTGTAAACAGTATTGTAAACATATACTTGCAAATTCTTGCTAAATACATTTTCAGTGTTCATTAAAAAAAAGACAAAATTTTGGAGTCATGGTAGATGATGTTTGGGAAATATCAGAATTTTATATCAAAAACTGAATTTATTTTTTTTACAGCATTTTGAATTTAGCTCTCATGCGAACAATTGGAGTAAATGCAAAAATGGCATTTTTAAACATCAGTTTTTCACTTATGGAGCCAATAAATCATTGTTAAAAACAAATTACCAACATCTCTATGCTGTCTAGATGCAATATGTGTATTTTCAGATTTTTGTCTTAATAACTGAATTTTTGACAGCTGTTTGAAATCTGCCTTTACACACTAATAGCTGCTGTCTTGCACACAGGTGACTGGCTTAGTCAGTTTGTGAAGCTACATGGGACATTTCCCTTTGCTAGTTAGCTCAGTGAGATAGAGGATGGTTCTTGGTGTTGAAGATTGTGAGTTCAAGCCTCAGCTCGTGCAACATTTTCATATGAGAAATCTACCTAAACTTTTCATAAAGGTCCAGTCCCATGCCAGATGTCCTCAACCATATGTGCTACAGCTTTGGAACTTTCACTTTGAAGTTTGCTTTTCCATGGCATGGATGGCTACTGTCTGCCTGATGCTTGGCTTAGTCAATTTGTGAAGCCACACATGAACTGTCACTTGTCAATTAGCTCAGTGAGATAAAAGATGGACCTCAGTCTCAGAAGTTGTGAGTTCAAGCCTCAGCTAAGGCAGAACGGATATTCTAATGTGAAAGTCCTATGTTTAGGCATCATGCTATGTGGATTAGAGACTACCAAGGTTAAAATAATTATGATCCAGGCAGCTATGCGGAGAGACAAATACTCTTTATCAACACTTTTCCCTGTTATCCCTTGTCTCTTTTCCCTGTTTATTTGGCTTAGCTATCAGTCAATATGCAGAGTCTATCCAATAGCTACTTTTACAATTTAAAAAATGTTTTCATCTTTGTCACCATGGATAATGTTTAGCTTTAAGCTAGATCAGGCTAGTTTGTTCATAATTGCTAGCAGTTAATGTTATTCTTACTTTCTTGTTCTTGAGTTTTTTCTTTCCTTTGTATATTATGAGTCTGATCACTTCAGCCACTCATCCACAATATGAAGGTCATGCCATAATTATATGATGTAACTTCTATGTTGTGATATGCTTTGTTTTAGTGTGTGTGTTGCTCAGAATTGCCTAATTTTGCCTAAAATTGCCCGGCCCCGACCATTGCTGCGCAGCAGCTATAATTATTATTACTATTTTGGCATATATTGTTGGAATAGGTTCACAAATGTCCAGGGAGGTGATCTAAAAAGGTTAAAAAGGCATTTGCCATGCCAACTTTAATACTTTACTTAAAATTAAAATGCTGGTGAGTGTTAGGGGTAAAGCCTTACAAAAAATTAATGTAAAGTCTATACAAATGCCCAGGATGGTCAAACTACAAAACTCAGTGTTCACTTGACATAATTTTTTTTATGTTATGTCAACTATCTATGATTAATTTGACCAAAATTTATAAAGCCCACTATCAATGTGCACTTAACATGTTGTGGCATGCTGTGACTAAATGGGTGGAGTTTCCCAGCATGCTGCGA
Organism: Epinephelus fuscoguttatus; assembly: GCF_011397635.1. NCBI lineage: Eukaryota > Metazoa > Chordata > Actinopteri > Perciformes > Serranidae > Epinephelus > Epinephelus fuscoguttatus. Next base: position 33,159,605 of record NC_064774.1, read on the forward strand.
GACAATGTGTTTAAAGCCATGAGCCAAAGAAAACCGCTGAAATGTTTTCTAAATTACTGATGTTACCCACACATAGTGATAATGTTTATCTATTTCACAATGGTTCTAATGAGTTACAGTTAATGTTGTGGTAAAAGACATTTTACACCACAAGTTAAGTTGTTTACACAGTTAGTGACGTCCTGCCTGTGTAGCTGTCAAAATGGCCAGCATTAAGTTGTGCTGAGATGAAACAAAGACAATTTCATAGATCAGAGTTTAATTTGATGTCTTATTCCAGCATTTGAGAAACCTATATAATTAAGTGCTCAAACAACAACAAAAACAACGATGTTAAACTGATATAAATTTCCTGTCAGACAAACGTCATGTGACACATTTAATTTGTGTCTGGTGTACTCTCAAGTTTTATGTTATTGTGTTGTAATAAAACAAAAAATTTTCAGTGCAAGCTGTTTCCAGTGAGTGAGTGAGTGAATTGAGGTTTACAGTGACATCAGCAGGCAATCAGGTACATTGACACCAGTCGTTTTTATCGAGTCCAACAGCACTGAATGCCCTCTGGTGCTTTCTATTTGATTTTGGCTCCCTCTAGTGGTAGTTTCAAAGATGACACTTGGTGACTTGGTGATTTGCTGAAAACTAAACATAATCCACTCCAGTTCCGTGTGTGTGTGTGTGTGTGTGTGTGTGTGTGTGTGTGTGTGTGTGTGTGTGTATTGTTTAATTTGTCTACAAACAAACCCATCAAAATAAGTTGGCTAAAAATATCTTGCCTGTTGCAAATGTAACTTTTATGACGAAACATTGTTCAGGCTAACAGTATTGTTTGATTGTGGAAAACATCACATTCCAAAGCTGTCAAGTATGTTAGGCTATTTTGTGTGTTCGTGTGCGTGTGTGTGTGTGTGTGTGTGTGTGTGTGTGTGTGTGTGTGTGTGTAGAAAATAAAGCACAAGACAGATGTAAAATATTTCCAGTTTTAATTTGATAGTGAAGCTAAAGTATGGTGTTTGGATTTGAATATCAAATTCAGAGTAAGTATCCTGTAGCTTCAAATATATGCTCAAACAAGCAGACATGGAACATACAATGTGTATCATAATGTTGGCAGTGTAACATTAAAGGGGTGATTTTGAAGGAAGGATTTTAAATATAGCATATTCTATTGGCTTATAACAGTATTTGTCTTTTTTTGCATGTGTGTGTGTTTCTTTGATGAATCCTCCTTCCTCTTCCTGCTGCTGTGACTGCTCTGCTGCAGCCTGTAGGTTTTTCTAGCTTGGATTCTCTCTTTCTCCAGGACCTCAGTGTCATCCAGAATCTCCAGGCCAGGGAGCTGACTGATGACATACTGTCTGAAAAAACAAAGACAATCAAGACAAATTTAACAAAATCTGAGAGGGTTGATTTGATCAAGTGCATGTAAATGTTTGCCAGCTGTATTACAGCACAGAAGGAAGTGTGCAACTACTCACGAATGAGGGGCTCGTGCTTGTGATAGTGTGAAATGTAAACATTAATGACTTCCTCCTTGGCTGAGATGTAATGTCAGTGGTGCTAGGTGAGACAGCAAGTGTAGTTTGGAACGACGAAAATAGTTCCTATTTGAAGCTGCTTACAACAATTATCTTCAGTAATCAGGTCATGCTTTCTGGAAAGAGACATTACTGTTGGGTTTTTCAAACTTATTTTTTGGTGCTTTGAGCACCACAAACTGAGTGCCAACTATTTTGTTTATTTTGGAGAGAAAGCAGACATCTAAATATCTCAAACACTCTGCATCTCACACCAAAACTATCTAGACTGACAAAAAGCACTACAGGTAAGAGGAAAAATATGGATTTTTGATTTTGAGGTGAATTGTCCCTTAGACTATAAGTAAAATGATGGTCCATACATAACATTACTATTAGTCCAATTGTGAGAAAACACAGGGCATTTTTTGGCAATGATGTTCTTGCATTGATGAACCAGATGAGGGTGCTAATACAAGTAAAAATGGAAGGCCATTACTGCTGCACATGCCATATTGCATTCCATCAAATTCGCACTGGTTCTTGAACTGGTTCCATTCAGGTTTCTTGAAACCTTGGTGCTATCTAATGAACCGGACTGCATTTCCACTAGTTTTGCGCAGAACTATTGTAACCATGTATGTGTTATCAAAAGGATGTGTTGCATAATGCAAAATGGAAGTTAAGAGTGGTGAAAGAGGATGGATTGCATTGATTACCTGCTTTTGTTCTGTTTTTATTGATATTTATCCAAAAAAAACAAGCATAGACAAACCACAATGATTTCTCACTTGACTTCTCCATCCTCTCTTTCCCATCCGTAGAATATGACGCGCCCACCGATGTCATCACGGTTCGCACTTCAGGTCAAGGGAAACCTGCTATTTTTTTATTTATTTATTTTTTCTTCCAGCTGGGAACCAACTTTTTGGGTTCTGAACCAATTGATCTTGATCAAAATGCTCAGAATGGTTCAAAATTAGGTGCAGGAACTGGAATAGAACCAGTTCAATGTTGGTGAAAAAGAGGTTTACACATGGTTGGGTTTTGAAAAGTCTTGGACATTTGAGATGAAAACACTTGTTTTGTTGTCGGATTATGGTAAAACATTTGAGTCATAAATTAAAAACCTAATGTAAGATCAGGTTGCCATTATTCTACAACATACAACCTTCCACTGCTGAAACAACAACAAAAGTTTCTAAAATAAGTAAATTACACTTTCTTTCTTTCTTTTTTTTTTTAACATGCTTTTTAGTAAGTTAATTACATTTGCTGTATAAAAGCCTTTCTTCACAGTGCCTTACTGTGGCTTAGCGGTATACCCAGAAATTTTTCACAGTGGTGGCCAGATGAGGTGGCCACTGAAAATCTTGGGGTGGCACACCAGTGACAGTTCTATAGGGTTAAATATCTAAGTCTGAACAATACATATATATATATATATATATATATATACAGTACAGGCCAAAAGTTTGGACACACCTTCTCATTCAATGCGTTTTCTTTATTTTCATGACTATTTACATTGTAGATTCTCACTGAAGGCATCAAAACTATGAATGAACACATGTGGAGTTATGTACTTAAAAAAAAAAGGTGAAATAACTGAAAACATGTTTTATATTCTAGTTTCTTCAAAATAGCCACCCTTTGCTCTGATTACTGCTTTGCACACTCTTGGCATTCTCTCCATGAGCTTCAAGAGGTAGTCACCTGAAATGGTTTTCCAACAGTCTTGAAGGAGTTCCCAGAGGTGTTTAGCACTTGTTGGCCCCTTTGCCTTCACTCTGCGGTCCAGCTCACCCCAAACCATCTCGATTGGGTTCAGGTCCGGTGACTGTGGAGGCCAGGTCATCTGCCGCAGCACTCCATCACTCTCCTTCTTGGTCAAATAGCCCTTACACAGCCTGGAGGTGTGTTTGGGGTCATTGTCCTGTTGAAAAATAAATGATCGTCCAACTAAACGCAAACCGGATGGGATGGCATGTCGCTGCAGGATGCTGTGGTAGCCATGCTGGTTCAGTGTGCCTTCAATTTTGAATAAATCCCCAACAGTGTCACCAGCAAAACACCCCCACACCATCACACCTCCTCCTCCATGCTTCACAGTGGGAACCAGGCATGTGGAATCCATCCGTTCACCTTTTCTGCGTCTCACAAAGACACGGCGGTTGGAACCAAAGATCTCAAATTTGGACTCATCAGACCAAAGCACAGATTTCCACTGGTCTAATGTCCATTCCTTGTGTTTCTTGGCCCAAACAAATCTCTTCTGCTTGTTGCCTCTCCTTAGCAGTGGTTTCCTAGCAGCTATTTCACCATGAAGGCCTGATTCGCGCAGTCTCCTCTTAACAGTTGTTCTAGAGATGGGTCTGCTGCTAGAACTCTGTGTGGCATTCATCTGGTCTCTGATCTGAGCTGCTGTTAACTTGCAATTTCTGAGGCTGGTGACTCGGATGAACTTATCCTCAGAAGCAGAGGTGACTCTTGGTCTTCCTTTCCTGGGTCGGTCCTCATGTGTGCCAGTTTGGTTGTAGCGCTTGATGGTTTTTGCGACTCCACTTGGGGACACATTTAAAGTTTTTGCAATTTTCCGGACTGACTGACCTTCATTTCTTAAAGTAATGATGACCACTCGTTTTTCTTTAGTTAGCTGATTGGTTCTTGCCATAATATGAATTTTAACAGTTGTCCAATAGGGCTGTCGGCTGTGTATTAACCTGACTTCTGCACAACACAACTGATGGTCCCAACCCCATTGATAAAGCAAGAAATTCCACTAATTAACCCTGATAAGGCACACCTGTGAAGTGGAAACCATTTCAGGTGACTACCTCTTGAAGCTCATGGAGAGAATGCCAAGAGTGTGCAAAGCAGTAATCAGAGCAAAGGGTGGCTATTTTGAAGAAACTAGAATATAAAACATGTTTTCAGTTATTCCACCTTTTTTTGTTAAGTACATAACTCCACATATGTTCATTCATAGTTTTGATGCCTTCAGTGAGAATCTACAATGTAAATAGTCATGAAAATAAAGAAAATGCATTGAATGAGAAGGTGTGTCCAAACTTTTAGCCTGTACTGTATATATATATATATATATATATAGTTTCAAACGTTTCTTTGCAAGAGTTGAAAACCCTGAATTTCAGCGACCAATTTGCGCCACAACAGCCAATGAGCATTGAGATCCTCTGGGGACGAATAATGTTGAGGATGTATTGGCAGAAGTTCATTCATTGATTCAGCGATTTCAGGCACATTGGACGTGAATTATTAGCGTGTATGAAGGCAGCCAGCATAAAGTATTCTAGTGTTCAAACTTGCGCGAGACATGCGTTATGAAAATTCACATTGTGTTTGGTGTGAGCACAACATAAGTGTTTTTTTCATAAACATGAGTATACAGCGGCGGCACGGTGGTGTGGTGGTCAGCACTGTCGCCTCACAGCAAGAGGGTTCCTGTTCGATCCCGGGTGTGGGAGCCCTTCTGTGTGGAGTTTGCACGTTCTCCCCCTGTCAGCGTGGGTTTTCTCCGGCTACTCCAAAAACATGCAGATTGGGGACAGGTTAATTGGTAACTCTAAATTGTCCGTAGGTGTGAATGATTGTCTGTCTCTATGTGTCAGCCCTGTGATAGTCTGGCGATCTGTCCAGACTATACCCTTCCTCTTGCTCAATGTCAGCTGGGATAGGCTCCAGCCCCCCCGCGACCCTCAAGAGGATAAGAGGTTAGAAAATGGATGGATGGATAGATGAATATACAGTGTATACAGAGGGATTCTTGATTTTGGTTCTATAGTTAGTGACCTGATCTGTGAAAAGCACCTTGATGCTCACCTGTAGTCTTTGTACTGGGTCAGACTCCCTCCATTGAAATAGCTTGGTGCTGCCTCATTGTTCATCATACTGAGGATCCTATATTACAAAGGGATATATAGAAGCATAAAGTAGGAGGGAAAAAAATGATGACTATATGAACTGACTCCAGGCGTTTCCTCTACAGACATACAAAACAATCCCAGGCTCACTTTATGTTGGGGAACTTTCGTCTGACTTCCTCCACAAACACAGGCAGATTGTTGATCTTGTTCTTGTTGATACACACTGTGGTGACACTCAGCATGTAGGGGAACTTGATGTGAGATGTGTAGTTGTTGCAGTCCAGGATCAGAGTGCTGAGCTTCTCCAGCTGACCCAGCAGAGCCGGGTTCCAAAAGGACTGAATGAAGGACCACATATAAAACTCAAACTGCTCAGGTTTGTCACTCACTAAGGAAATATACATCAATATACTGTATCATAAGTCCCTTTTACACTGTGTCTTCAAGGCAAGAATTTCACACTGTAGGGGCGTCGGTGGCTTAGTGGTAGAGCAGGCACCCCATGTATAAGGCTGTTGCTGCAGCGGCCTGGGTTCAATTCCAGCCTGTGGCCCTTTGCTGCATGTCACTCCCTCTCTCTCCCCCCTTCACACTTGTCTGTCCTGTCATATAAAGGCTAAAAATGCCCAAAAAATATCTTATTAAAAAAAAAAAGAATTTCACACTGTTATTCCACCTCACCAAACTGTGGGGGGATGGAGTTATCTCGCCTTTAAGCAGGTATAGGACATAGTAACAGTGCCAAAATTATGTCTGTATAAACGGCCAGCAGGATGGGACCATGGGCAGCACAGGTGTGATGCTTTGACAATGTGCAACCCACCACAGAAGATTTGAAAAGCAGCTGGTAGCAGTCAGGCTGCGTGGAACGCTGCTCAGCCTGCCTTCCAATTTTTTCCAGTGGCCACTCATGGCATTGCTGTGAAAAAATTCCTGTGGCCCAAAAAAAATTTTCCCCTTGGGCCACCATTATAAAAGAGACGTCTTTGGAACTGCTAACAGGACACCTCAGACTGCAAACAAGGTGAAAACTGAAACTGAATTTTTGATCTATGGAAGTTTTTTTCTTTGTAATTTTTTTTCTCTTTAAAAATCTGTGACATCATCACAACGTAAAGTCTATGGAAATCGCGGGCGGGGCCAGTGGGAGAAGCACGACTGCACATACTCAGAGGGCCACATACCGTGGAAATAAACCAGGAGGCTAGAAACTTGTTTGGCAGCTCCATTGGAATGAATAGATGCCATCTTGGGATCTGATAGCTAGCTATCATAATAAATCTGTGGTCCGGGAGCTCCTTACTAGGCTTGTCGCAATACCAGAATTTCAGAAGTCAATACCAATACCAGTGAATTTCCACGATTCTCGATACTCATTCAATACCATGATAAAAATAAAAAAACAGAACCCATGTATTTCTACATGTATTTCCTATTAATTGCCATTTATTAATTACATCACAAACTGAGGAAACAGCTACCTGAAAACACTTTGCCATCTTCTTATAGCCGTCTCCTGCTTTGTGGAATTCAGTTATTTTAGCTTTCAGAGTGCTAGGCAGCTGTTTAGAGGAGCCCATGGCTGCTGATTGTTGGAACAAAGTTTCAGGAGTCAGAATATTTATAAAGCTTTGAAATTTGCATCACCTGGCCTTACCTAATGGGGACTGTGAACAAGCCATAGCCCTAACAAGTTAATTAAGGTCTGAGACCCTGGTAACAGTTATCTGAGAGCTCAAATGTCTTGGGGTGCCCAAACTTTAGCAAAGTGCTCCTTTCTTTTTTCACTTTAAAATTGTTACATCTGATCTTGCTTAAAACGTTGAAAAGCATGTTTCATCTTTAACTTCATGCCTTTTGGAGATCAGATCATCTCTACTTATTTAACTGTTCACAGTCAACAAAATTTGACCAGGGGTGCCCAAACTTTTGCATGACACTGTAGTGCTTATGTGGTTGATAGATTATTTCCTTACAAAGATATATGTAGGTTTAAAAGACGTAAAGTTTTCACTCTGCAAATTATCCCCAGTCAAACATGAGTTGCTGCGAAAGGCACACCTGTGTCTAACCTACACAGTAACTAGTGGTGGGGCCATGGAAGGCAAGAAAACACACACCAGCTTTGCAAAAAACAAAGGAACACTGTGCTTGGTCTCTAAGCCTCTAGTTATTAAGAAAAGGATACTCATTCAGCAGATTGTTACTCAGGTCCAGCACCTCCAGTGTCTCTGTTTGCGTTAGGATGGATTCATAGGGGATTTCTGTCAGGTCCTGGTAGGCAAAAGAAAGCCACTGAAAGCTGGAGCTGTGCCCGGGTTGACTGTGTTGGCCTGAGGTGTGATGATCCATGACAGAAAAATTCAGCAGTTTGTCCTCACTTGTACTGATGAAGATTAGGGGAGCAGATGATTATGTCATGATCAAGCCTTGAATGAACAGCAAAACAGTAAATGGTTAATAGACATGAATGACTCAGAACACAGTCTGATGAGCCAGTAGGTGATGATATTTTGGGGTTTTGAACTCAAATGATGACCAATGATGGGCAAGTTATTCTCAAAATGTAATAGATTACATATTACTAGTTACCTTCATCATCTCAGAAGAAATGTTGATTTTAAATGGAAGAGGGCCATGTTGTTTCACAGCAGGTAATCAAAGCACTGCAGCTCCAGTTTATTGCAGTTCATTTCAAATTCAGTGCTGCGCAGGTCTGACGCATTCATGCATTCACATACAGTGGTTACCACTTTATATTAAAATCCCTGTTGTATTAATAATTGTGTGATGATAAAGAACAATTAAATACTGTTGACCTATAAAATAAATTAATATCCTTGGACACAGGGAGGGTCAGGCAGAGGATCAAAGCCGGATGATCATGAGATATGGATAAATATTTGTGTTCAGGAAGACTGTCTATTCTCCCTGAACATGTGTGTGCCTTTAAAGGTCCAGTGTGTAAGATTGAGGGGGATTCAGTGGCTTCTGGTGGTAAGGATTACAGACTGCAACCAGCTGAAACTTTCACCAAAACCACAGAGGTCCCTTCCTCTCCAGAACAAACAGACCCGGTGATTTATACACTGAATAAAGCAGTGTCATGTTACAAACCAGTGTTTTTTTAGGTGATGTTTGGTACGTTGGACACAGACGTTTTAACACACCATGTTAAAAAATCTGGACGAGGGGGTTCTCAAAGGTATGCAAGGGGGCGGAAAAATTATGAGTCGATGATTTTGTGTGATGAATGTGTTTATGTGTATTTATTTATTTAGTTTGTTTATTTTTAAAATATTTGAAATATATTTGAAAATATATATTTTGCCTTTTGCACTTATCCTTGTGAAAGTGCAGTTTCCTCCCTCACTGACCTAAAGACAAGTCAAGACTGCAGCCTGAGGCCGATATGGCCCTCTGCCTGACAACCTCCATCTGCCCAGTTAAACATGCAACTCATGTTTATACACTATATGTAGCAGGGGGGTCCTGCTCAGTCTCACTGTTTTCTAAAGGGTTCTTGGCCTGAAAAACAGTCAGTATGTTTACATGACATTAGAGAAAATAGATTTATTGCGTAAGTCCAACTAAAACCAGACTTTTAAAATGCATGTAAACACGTTAGTCCAACTCAAATTGTACTAAATCGAATTTCTCAAAATAAGACTAACACACCCAAATAATGTAATTGGGAGTTAAATTACTCCTGCATGTATACAGTCAATCGGATCCAAACTGGCCTAGGTGCTCTGTGCATGCTCCACAGTATCTGCTCCAGGCTTTTAAATAATTAACAGGAGAAGAGGCCAGTAACAACATAGCAACCAGAGCCATGCATTTTTGGATGGACGAAATGTACAGAGCTATAAAGTTATTTACCATGGTTCCAGTTTGCTACAAGCTACCTGTGGCTAACTTGTTTGTTGTCTGTGATGTAATAGGTGAACCAGAAAAAGGTCCAATACTAATGTAGTATCTGACGTGCCACATGTTAAGTGATGACCAGGGTCTTATATGATCAGTTAGGGGCCCAGGTCAAGATTTTATTATGGCTTAGGTCAAGGATAGATAAGTAAGATGAAAGGTTGGATTCCATCTAGATTGTCTTTCTGTCACTTGTCACATTTTGTCTCAAAGCTCATCAAAACAACTGACCTATATACGCAGGGTAAATTGAGCCGTTATTCAGAGCAGTTCATATTGGCTTCGAACTCTCTCTCAGGCTTCCTAGGAGCTTGATTTGATGCTGTACTTCTTGTAATAAACCTTTCTATATACAAGTAAGACGGTCACATCATCACTATTTAATAAACAACACTAACAAGCTGAAAGGAGGCATATCACCATCCCCCGTAACGGAGTCGGACATACTTTGGTTAATAAATCAATGCCTGTCCTGTGCTTGTATACTGGGACGAGAACAGTAGTCCTGTTAAATGGCTTAGTCGAGCTATAACTGTAGCTCCACTCAAATGTGCATGTAAACGTACTGACTGAAGACCTCTGCACTGGACCTTTGAATGAACACTGAATTAAACTGTTGACTGACACATTAAATAATAATCTGGACACATAAACTAGAGTACAAATCATATTTCTCAGCGACAGTAGTTTAATGGTTATACTATGGTTAGCTAGCTGACATGGTGACATCATCTTAACATAAAATGCTCACATAAATCAGAAGTGAGAGAGAGAAAATGTTTCAGTTATAGCAGCACAGAAAATAATGACCTCATCACAGCCACTAAGACCAGAATGTGTTGACCTACAAAACTGTAGCTACAGTGTGTGTTATGTCACCTGAAAGCCTTCTTTATTCTAATACGTATTATGGGTTATAATGTGCATTAAACACAGAGAGGCATTGATATTAAGGTTAAGGTTATTCAAAATAGGGCTGCCTTTTGTATGAAAATATTTTACTGTCTTTTTCATGGCCCATGACTGCAGATACACTGTAAGGTGAGAAGCTTCTAATGCACTAAATTACTAGCAAAGTAGTCCATTCAACAGTATGGTAAATTATCAAAGTATGACTGTCTCAAAACTCCCCCTGACCATCTAGTGCACCAAAGAACATGCATCATCATTTACAGTATTCAACCATAATATGCACTCATTTTAAACTACACACATATTTCAGGTTGTCCTGCTACTTTGTGAAACACTCAAATATGAATCTAGATACAGCATACGCTGTTTTAGTTGGACTTACCAAGCTGAAGAGGATCTGCTGTATCTTTCAGGGCATGCAAACCTCAGAGAACTGCTTCCAGCTCATATAAAAGGCTCTCTTTCATACTCCGGCTGTAGATCACATGATGGGGATAATCACATTGCTGCTAAACCTTGTGTTTGGGAGGACCCACTGGACCAGATCTAAATAGCATTGATAGTGTTGAATTCTCAAAAAGGGGAAAACAACAATACCGGCTTATTAACAGAGAAGAAATGTCAGCTTTAAGTCTTGTTTTACTGTACCCATAGACAGGTGGCTTGCTGATGATCATAGTCAAAGGCTTATCAATGAACTGAGGAAAAAACATTACCTCTGTTATGAGCTCATTTTGGAGTAGATGTTCACAGACTGACTTTGCTCAATTACAGGAAACATCATAGACTCAAGTCTGTTGTCTGAAATCACACTGTAGGAGCTCTCACAAATACTGATTTAATTCTGTGTGTAAATACTGCAAGGAACATCTCTACAGCTTATTAAATTAGTCCATTTTTAAATGGAATCCAACACACTGTATAAATGAAAAAACATATGAGCTGATTGTATAAAATATACCATGACAGGCTAATTTACACAAATCGATTAGAATTTTATCTTGGCATTTATTTTGATGGGTTTTTTTTTTCAGTTTAGAGTGCCAAATTAACATGTCTATTACTGGAATAATGAGAACCCGCCCATACCCGTATAGCTCAGTACCAGAGCCAACCCGTTACCGGGCTAGCCGCACCTTTCAGTCACTCACATTAAGCTGGGTTCTCCATTCTTGAATTACAAATCCAGCAGAGGAAAAGTCTCTTTCACTGGCTGCGCTTGATGCCAGGATGGCGAAAACATTCCACACAGTCACTGCCAGGTTAGGAAACATTTAAGCATGCTCCTTCCACCACCATAAAACCTCAGGCTGTCCTTGTATGCACATGGAAGGGCAGAGAGGTGTGCTCTCTCCGCCTTACGCTTTCTGCATAGGTACAAGGAAAGGCAGAGAGGCTGGAGAACAGAGCCATACTGTACCACCATATCTAATACTGCAAATGCAAATAAAGTTGTGTTGGGTTTTTTTTTTTTGACTAAAGTGGTCTTGACTGAAATATATTTTTGCTCTCATCCACTGCCCACCTGGGTGTATTTCATTTTTAACCGTGCTCGTGGCTATATATGTATATATACATTTATATAAACCTTTTTGCAGGTAACCCATCAGGTACCAACGTGGTACACCACAAGGGTGAAGTATAGCTATACTGTCAAACGTTTTGGTGGCATTTCGGCAAGCTGAATTGTCAACTCTGTCATATACACCATTCTCAACTTCACCACACCCCAGGCTGTATGGATTGAAGCCACAGGTGTGGACCTGAGTCACATGACTTGGACTTATGTTAGACTCGAGTCACAAATTTGACTTTACACCTGACTTGACAAAATCAAAAAAGACTTGCAACTCGACTACAACTTTACCCCAGTGACTTGTGAAATCACTTGGACTTGAGCCTTTTGACCTTCTAAATACTTCATACATTTCCCCACATCCAAAAATTTAAAAGTATGTTTGTATACAAAAACCAAGCAGTGGTCCAAAAAAAAACAAAAAAAAAACCATTTGCAATATGCAAATGTGCTGGTCAAGAATAACAGACAGATATGCAACAACTCCAACAAACAAATCCAACAATTTGAAGCTGCACAAAAAACAGTAAGCGGAGGCTAATATTAACATAATATTAACACAGTTATCAAACTGCTTAGCCAACATTATTACTCTGTTGTTAAAATGGCATTACATTTGATGAACTTTTTGGGGAGTTTTTCCTTATCTGCTGTGAGGGTCCGAAGAACAGAGGGATGTTGCATGCTGTAAAGCCCTCTAAGGCAAATTGTGATGTGATATTGGGCTTTATGAATAAAACTGAATTGAACTGAATTGAATGAAAATCGCATCATGACCTTTTTGGGGACTCGAAACTCAAAGTTTAGGACTTGGGACTTGACTTGGGACTTGTCAGTTTTGAGTGGGACTTGACCTGGGACTTCAGTGCAAAGACTTGAGACTATTACTTGTGGCAAAACAACGACTCTGTCCCATCTCTGGTTGAAGCTGCTGCGGTAGTGGGCCAATCACACATTGCATTAAATGAAAGAATGTTCGCTGTGATTGGCTGCGAGTCTTTTTTTTCTTTAGATCTGGCTATAAAACAGGTCGAATTTAGGTATCGTTTGACTGGCAAAGTTTTGACACTACTTGGTACTGGGTTACTTTGGTCCTTAAGGGCACCAAGTGCTGATACCCAGCCATACTCCCCACCAATACCACTGCTGTCTGTGCACTGTATATGAGCACCATCATCTCCAAATTCCTATCAAATACAGCACACACAGCAGACTACAAATAGCATTTTCACTATATTTTGCCTGTAGACATGGAAACGAGACAATATTCTTTTGCTGGAAGGCTGTGTCAGTTAGGTCGTTGTAATCTGATTAAACACAAATTAATTTAGGAATATGCACAATGCAAACACAATATACATCTAAATAATAAAAGTCTGCATTCCAGATTTGGGCACAGACTGCCTCAGGTAATGTTGCATGACCTGTAGGAAATTTGCACAAAGAACAATATCAACAAATAGATTCACTAAATTATTTGTACAGTGAGTACACACAGTGAATCTGGGGCTTTCAGGACCCCTGGTGGACAAGAGACCCTGTTGGTAATCCAGCCTTGGTTCCGTTGGAAAAAAGGCAAATACACTAAATACATTTGAAAAAATCTCTTGTGAGCTTTACATATACAACAATACTTTTAGTGGTTAATTAGTATAAATGCAGTGTAAACAATGCCACTTAGTGTTGCAAGTTACTTTTTAGGCACAATAACTGTCACTCAGCTCATTATAAATGATATAAATAGTTCCAGCAAAGTTCCCTTTGATCCTTATTAGATGTTTTCTGGTACTGCAGATTAAATGTCCCGAGGATCAGTCCTTCCTCCTACTGAGAGAACACAGTGGCTCATGGCTTTCTAATTCAAGTTCTGATTGAACACACAAAGCAATGACCTCTGCTCGTTTTGCAGTCCCTGATTTGCCACTTTGCTCTTCTCCATACCAGGACACACTTTTTGCTTCCCTTCATTTTGGACCGAGGGGGCGTCTTTCTCCAGTTAGTGTAGCTGACCGGCTCACCGCCTGCCCACTCCCAGTATCCTCGGCCGTCCCTGTCATTCAGGCCTTATATAATAGGGGAAAAGTCAAAAAGTCAGTCAAAAAGTTGTGGCATAGTTGTACTCTACAATGAAAAAAAAAAATCATGATGAAAAAAAAAAACAGAATGGTGTTGCAACAAATGACTCAAGGATACCCACCTATCCAAAATGGTTTTCTTCCACTGAAGTCCCACAGCCAGTCCATGTCCACTTTAGAGAGAACACTTGCTAGAGTGCCTTTATATCTGAAAAAAAAGACAGAGAAAGTTGTGCATTCTAAAGGATAATGCATGGTGCATATAATTCAGTTTATATAGTTTTTATGTGTGAAGTGCGAATAATTAGAGGCATGCATGTCCATGCTTTCTGCCTCAATTTCTGTCCAAGTCTGTTAATCCATTAAAACACAGAATGTGTGTGAGCTCCATGGTAGCTGTACCTCTCCCTGCAGGCCCTATTAGCTGTGCTCCATGACACCTTGTGCTCAGTGCTGAGGGTGTAACAGTAGCCACGATGAAAGGTCCAGCCCTGAGGACACATCTGAGCACTCACCATCTGTGATTCAACAAAAAATAAACAGATGTGTTGACATTTGTCTGTGGACATTAATGATTTCATATGATTTGTTTTTTGGGGTTGTCAAGTGGTTGATTGGTTGGTCAATACACTCTTGTCCAACCAAATTTTCACTGGTCCAACAATGGCTGGTTTTACTTTAATAGATCTGTGTTTCTTTTCCCAGCTGAAAATGGAAGTAGTTGTTGTTCAGCACTTGAATTATCCACTGTGACGACTCAGGCTGTTCTCACTAATTTTTTGTATGTTTTCCTATGAAAAGCACTGCACTCAAATTTGTACATATCCCATGTATTTTGAAAGGCTGCGATCACTAGATCAATGCACTGACAGCAGTAAACAAGGAAGCAGTCCCGAGGGCTTGGAAGGAGGCAGGTTGGGGTGGTAGATGGTTCACAAAAAATGGACACAAAAAAATGGGCTTTTACCTGGGACTTTACCCTGAAGATGTGTGTTCAGTGAATTCTGACTGATTTTAAGGTACGTCCTTACCATGTGTCTTTTCCTAAACCTAACCACATTAACTTTTTATGCCTAAACCTTAAGACATCCAACCATGTTTCTTTTCCTAAGCCCAACCTCTGTAACTTTACGTTTATTATACAACTGCACTTTATGGATGTAATGTCATTCCTGGGGTGCAAATTCCCAGGATATCACACGAACCGTTCTATGAGAATATGTTGGACAATTGGTCTTTGTGGTATTTACCCCACCTCTTCTCCACTGTGATTGGATTGCACACAATCTTTAACCAAAGTTCAACATTTTTCAACTCTTAGTTTTAGTCAAAAACAAATCACAGAAGACATACAGTGTCGGCTTTATGATTACAGATTCATTTTACTAAGTCTCCACATGTTAATATTGAGCCCTATGAAAAGAAAAAAAATGTTTTAGCGGACACACAATGGCACCAGGTAGAGTGCGCTGTGGCAATTTAGTAAATCTTTAGATAGCAAGCAGATTTCCCCCCATAGACCAATTCATTGGTGGAAGAGTAGGTTGATTCAGTTGGTTCAGTTGATCAATATTATCTTTGGTTGACCACAGCCCTAGATTTTTAAGAAATTATTTCAGACATCTGTCAATCAATCAGTCTATCAGTTTTATTTATAAAGCCCAATATCACAAAAAACAATTTGCCTCAGAGGGCTTTACAGCATACAACATCCCTCTGTCCTCTCACAGCAGATAAGGGAAAACTCCCCCCAAAAAAACTTTAACGGGGAAGAAAAATGGTAAAAACCTCAGGAAGAGCAACGGAGGAGGGATCCCTCTTCCAGGATGGACAGACGTGCAATAGATGTCGTACAGAACATTCATTCATTCATCTTCTAACCGCTTCATCCTCTTGGGGTCGCGGGGGGTCTGGAGCCTATCCCAGCTGACATCGGGCGATGGTACAGGGGCAGGGTACACCCTGGACCCTCGCCAGACTATCGCAGGGCTGACACATAGAGACAAACAACCATTCACGCTCACATTCACACCTATGTGAATTAACCTAGTCCCCAATCTGCATGTCTTTGGACTGTGGGAGGAAGCCGGAGTGCCCGGAGAGAACCCACGCTGACACAGGGAGAACATGCACTGAAGGGCTCCCACACCCGGGATCGAACCGGCAACTCTTGCTGTGAGGCGAGAGTGCTAACCACCACACCACCGTGCCGCCCCCGTACAGAATAGATCAACATAATAAATTTACAGTGTTCCATATGACTGTCTGTGTTTTGTCAAGCAAAGAGAATAATTCACTCCAAATGTATTGTCTACAAACATTCCATATGGAGTTCCGCAGGGTTCTATCCCTGATCCACTACATTTTAGTCATTACAGTCTATGTTAACATTTATGAGCATAATTCAGAGGGACATATTGAATTTTATCATTATGCTGAAGACTCCCAATCTATTTAACTGTCAAGCCTGCTTGTCTGGGACTCTTTACTGTATTAAAAACCATATCTCTGGCATTATTTAATGGATGTCAGTAATATAGTTTCCTCTAACCTAATCAAGAGTCCAGAGTTATTGGCCCACAATGGCAATTTACTAAACTATCTCAGCAAATTACAGCTCAAGCAAGAAATATGGGTGTTACGACTGATTGTGATCAAACTCTTCAGCTGCATATAAAGAACATTAGTAAAAACAACATTGCGTTATTTGAAAAATATTGCTAAGGTCTGACATTTTCCCAGGGGTGCCAGTGCATGCTTATTAAAAGTAGGTTTCTTTGTTGTGAAGCTGGAATACCTGGTCAGTTGGTGCCCAGGGTTTCCAGGAGACACCGTTGCAGTGAAAGAGCTGATTGGTGGTCTGGTTGAAATGCAGCAGTCCCATCAGTTCTGGCACACAGGGCTTGGGTATGGAGTTATCAGCTGTAACCTATGGGCCATAGAAATGCACAAGAAATGAATTTAGTATTGCTTAAATTGGAATGCAGTGTGCCTTTAACCCTTTAGCCTAAAACACTGTAACTAGTTGAACATTTGAAACTAGTGAGAAGCACTGTATGAGGCACAGTGAATCATGGCCTGATCCTAGACTACAACATAAAATTGACATTCTGTCATTCAAGGTGCTTCTGCTGTGTCACCTAGTGAAAAGTTAAGACCCTCTCTTACAAACCACAAAATAGTGATCATATCTTACTATATAATGACAAAAACTCCGTCTGTGGGTGTGTAGGTGTGTCTGTCTGTGTGTCTGTTCCACGTTTTTCTTCTCACTGACTTGGTCAATCCATGTGAAATTTGGCACAGTGGTAAAGCGTAATGGGAGGATGTGAATGAAGCAATATTACATCAATTGGCCGAAGGGGGGCACTATAGCAACCGACTGAAATTGCAAACTTTGAATGGGCATATCTCATGCCCTGTATGTCGTAGAGACATGAAACTTTGCACAGACATGTCTCTCCTCATGAGGAACAAATTTGCCTCAAGAAACCATAACTTCCAGTCATAGAGATTTTCTGCCATTTTGAATTTTTTGAAAAACACTTAAAATCGATCTCTTCCTAGGAAGTTTGACCGATCTGCATGAAACTCTGTGAACATAACCTAGGGACCAATATCTAAAGTTCCCTCTTGGCAAAAGTTGGAAAACTTATTAACACTGAGCTTCTATAAGGCAATGAATATTACCCCTCCATTATTGACCCGATCAAACAAAATGGGGGCGCTAGAGAGCTAATTTCTTATCTAGGCCTAACCGCTGTATCGATTTTTACTAAACTTGGTAGATATGTAGAACAGGACGCCTCAAGATGACTGGAGAAATTTAACTCTAATTGGCAACTGGGTGGCGCTATAACAACAGAAAAATGAACGAAGGCTGGATTCCAACCCCCACCGCCGCAACAAGGGCTAGCCGCACCTTTCCCATGTAAGCTACCAGTGCGCCCCCACATATAAACACTTTCTGCCAACTAACAACTATCTGCCTTTCATCGTGCTACCTCTACTACTAATGTACAGTTTTAGCCCACTAACTATCCCAAAATTGCCAATGGTACTACTGTACTTTCAATAAAGTTGACTATTTAATCTGCAATTTCCTATGACCTGTATCCCAAACACACACCATGTAAAACTGTATGAGGGTAACTGTGCACTCAGTGGGTATGGACTAGTTATTTCTTTAAGAAAAGGAAATGCATGAGTCTTCAAAAAAAATAAATTTTATTGATAATTAATTTATTTTGTTGTGAAATAGCTTTGATCAGATATCCACTCCTTATCAAAGATTAACATTACTTGATGCCCATTTCTTTAAATATAAAAAAGATAATTATGCCAATATGTATATCTACATGTAAATTATATTCCCCTCTCATTGTTTTATGCCAGTGGTGTTTGTAAGAGCCAAAGTCTTTATCCAAACTGTCAAACTTTGATTGCACATAAAGTAAGGTGACATGGTATGAAGGCCAACAAAGTCCACGTAGGCAGAAACTGATGGTGGATGAATGGGCCTAGTGCAGGGCTTTCACAAAAAAATAAAAAAACAAAATAATCCTGCAATTATGTAGTCTGACTATTATGGAAGTCCACGCAGGCCAGCCATCAGGAAATACAGGCACGGGGACAAGATTTTCTATGTGGGCCCCTCATCCACATCCACCACTGTGATAAAGTAATTCAAATGTTGTCCCATAACAAAGAAAGTAAGTTCTGTCACAATTCAGTGGATATATTTATTTGTTTGTTTAATACTTCCTGTAAAAATAATCCAATTAATCCTATTTCTACATTTATTCAACTCAATGTTAAGACCTTCTCTTGAAAAGCAGAGGGAGTCACATGCGTGTCCTGGGCTGAAAAAATGCCCTCCCATGAATGATTGGAGAAAAGTCAAATGAAACATTGATTGAGGAAATTACTGCAAGGTATCATATCATACGATCAAAACAGGATTAACAAATACATTTTTTCTTTATGTAGTCTTCTACTACTAATTACTAACTATTACTACTTTAATCAAACATTGGTCAAATTATGTGCAGAACTGAAATAGTGTGATGAATATATGGCTGTCAACTCTCAGTTTTCCAGTTATACCCAATTATATATACAATTTATGTTAAGCCTGTTTAGGGACCCCAGTATGCAGAAATATGCAAATATTTGAAAAATTATTCCTTTTATCCGCACCAACATTTAATGTAAATTTGGAGCATTATTTGCCCCCCTTTCTGACCATATAGCATAACATAGTTGGTACCAATGGATGCCTTAGTTCTTCTTTAATATGATATTATGATATCACTGTAGCTTTAAAAATGAGCCTGATACGGCAGATTTTATTTGCTAACATTAGTCTTCCTCATTCCTCATCTTCAGCTCTGCCTGTCCTCACATTTTTTTTGTCAGATATTTTGCCATTGTCTCTCTGCTCCTTTCATCTTCTTGTTCTCTCTGTTCCGTGACTTTTCCTTAAGGATTCCCTGATTCCTTGTGAGACATTCTAACTTAGCTCATCAGGCTGAAGTCTGCCGCACATTTCTACATTAGTGGTACTGATGTGTTCTGATGTGTAACCCCCGCTGTCAGATGGACTGCACCATTTCATAATACTTTCAAGGCTGGGAGTATAAGATGGCACGTTGAAATGTGTTTTAATAATAAAATTACATTTATTTATCATGTAAATACATATAGCTTGTGTTGTCAGTGATTTAAGTCAGTAAATAAATTGTACTTGATCCCATTTAAGGGTCAAACATAGACTTTTTAATGGCCCCCAGTTGGCCTTGGGCCGAGGTCATATGTACCCTTTGTCAGCCCCCCCCACCCCCACCCCCCATTGGTGATCCTGACTCTACGCTGAAGATCCTGGCAAGACAGACTTGCTCTTAGCTGACTCACTATACATACTTCCAAGAAGCAGAAAAGGACCATTTGTACTCACAAGTCCTTTAGTCTGTGCTGTTTTTTGAGGTTTTGACATCTTTCTTTGAGGATGTGACTTTGACTTAGTAAACACAGCTGACACCTGCTGCCGTGCTCCCCTGCTAACCACTTGGACGTTTGCCTTTCTGCTCTTCCTCGATGGGGAGGTGTCGTCCTCTACTTGCATTTGCATGATGCCGTGATACTGGAATGAAGGAGACAAAAGAAATGAAGATTTTTTTTACCTAAAAAGGTTAGGTCAGTGATTATCAGCTGCTGCTGCTTACCGTGTAAACAATGTCTGTCCCGTTGTGAAAAACCGATGAAGGTGCAATCTGAAAGATGAAATGGTAATACTTTATACGTACTTTTAAGCTGGAACAAATGGAAAGAAAATTGTCAGCTTGTATGAAGTAAAATCCAGCGCAGATCTTTAAGAACAGGTACTTACAGGCTTTGGGTTGCCTACAACTTTGATTTTCTTTTTTGGGACATCTGCTTTAGGTCTGGAGATGCTGTCTCCACGGGTCCAGATTACTGATTCAGTACCAAGGGGCAGTTTCTCTAGTTGAATGGATCCATGCTGGGGGTACGTGTCTGACCGGATCTCTTTTCCTCCGAGGACAGGAGCCTCCCGATCCTCTTTCAGCCTGTGCTCTCCTGTGATGTTTAGAATTTTAAATAAATAGTTTACCCCAAAATCTAAAACTCATATTTTTCTCTCTTTCCTGTAGTTCTGTTAATTGTCTGCATAGTTTTTGTGTGAGTTGCAGAGTGCTGGAGATATCGGCCGTAGAAATGTCTGTCTTCTCTCCAGTATTATAGAAGAAGATGGCCCTTGGCTTGTGGTGCTCAAAGTGCCCAAAAATACATTTAAAAAACTCAACAGCAATGCTTCTTTGCAGAAATCATGCCCTGGTTACTCAAGATACCCTGCTCAAAATAATTAAGGGAACACTTAATTGTCACAGTAAAACACCAGATCAGTTAAGCTGATATCAATCTGTCCATTTAGGAAGCACAAGTGATTGTAAATCAGTTTCAGTTGCTTTGGTGCAAATGAAAGTGACAACAGGTGCAATGGAGAGGCAAGAGCAAGACAAGCCCCCAAAAAGGAATGGTTTTACACGTGGTGGCCACAGACAGTTGCTCTCTCCTTATCCTTCCTGACTGATTCTTCTCTAGTTTTGTGTTCTGCTAGTGTCCTTGTCACTACTGGTAGCATTAAGCAGTACCTGAAGCCCAACCAGGTTGTGCAGGTAGTCCAGCTCCTCCAAGATGGCACATCCATACCTGTGGTTACAGGAAGGTTTGCTGCATCTCCCAGCACAGTCTCAAGGACATGGAGGAAGTACCAGGAGTCCGGCTGTCACATGAGGAGAGCTGGACAGGGCTGTAGAAGGGCATCAAGCCAGCAGCAGGACCAGTATCTGCTCCTTTGTGTGAGGAGGAACAGGAGGAGCACTGCCAGAGCCCTACAAAATGACCTCCAGCAGGCTACTGGTGTGCATGTTTCTGACCAAACTGTCAGAAACAGACCCCTTGAGGGTGGCAAGAGGGCCCCACGTCCTCCAGTGGGACCTATGCTCACGGCCCAACACTGGGCAGCTCAACACCAGAATTAGCGGGTCCGCCATTGCCGCCCAAATCTCTTCACAGATGAGAGCAGATTCACACTGAGCACATGTGAAAGAGTCTGGAGACGCTGTGGTGAACGTAATGCTGCCTGTAACATCATCCAGCATGAACGGTCTGGTGGTGGGTCAGTGATGGTTGGGGAGGCATATCCTTGATGGGTCACACAGACCTCCATGTCATAGCCAACAATACTCTGACTGCTGTTAGGTACCGGGATGAAATCCTCAGAGCGACTGTCAGACCTTACCCTGGTGCAGAGGGCCCTGGGTTCCTTCTGGTGCAGTACAATGCCCGACCTCATGTGACTAGTGTGTAGGTAGTTCTTGGATGATGAAGGCATTGATATGTATCAGTAAATCCACTGTTGCTTAGTACCGCCACAACCTGTCCAGGAGCTCATTGATGCCATGTACAGGTCTGGGAGGAGATCCCCTAGGACATCATCTGCTGTCTCATCAAGAGCATGCCCAGATGTTGTCAGGAGTGCATACAGGCATGCGAGGTCATACACACTACTGAATCACATTATGAGTTGCTGTAATAAAATTCACATAAGCTGGATCAGCCTGTGGTTTCAGTGTTTTATTGGTGTCATTTTGAATCCAGCTCTCAGTGAGTTGATGATTTTGGTTTCTACTGACCGTTGTTTTGCCATTTTGTACATCAGTAAATATTTTAAACTAGAATAATTCATTCATCAAGATCTGATGTGCGATTTAAGTGTTTTCTTCTTCTTCTTTTTTTTTTTACTGTGTATTTTCATTATACTGGAGAGAAGGCGAACATCTCCACAGCAAATATCTCCAACAGCAACTCACAACAAAACTATTTAGACTGATAAATAGCATGAGGTGAACTGTCCCTTTAATGGTGGTATGTCAACTCCCTGAGTCCTTAATCAGGATGACTTGCACCATCTTGTTACAAAAATGCTATACTGTGGTGGTAAGGTTATACAGGACAGTACATACAGTCAAATCCCTTTAAATTTAAATAGTAAATGTACAATGTTTTTGTTTAGTATAAGCCATGTAAAAGGAATCATTTACAATGATGCAACTTTGCAAAGTATCCTATAAGATCTTGCAAATACACAGCTGGGGTTTATTTTTACCTCCACCAGAGTCCGTGATGGTGACCTCAGCCTTGTTGATGCTACCGATCACCATGCCTTCAGGGGAGACCAGCAGCACTTCAAACATCTCCTCAGCCTCCTCAAGGTGATCCTGAATGATCTCAATTTGCCAGCTCCTCTTTGACACTCCTACATCGACAAGAACATCATAACCTTTTACAAGAGTCTGTGCAGGTCTCATTTATTATGACGTTGGTACTTTTTATTTTGAAGTATGCTTGTTTAGCTTTAAGTGGCACTCACAATAGTAGCAACAGTGTTGTTACACTTTTACTCATGATTTTAGACTGTGACTTTTCTTAAAGAAGAGAAGGAGAAGAAGAAAGCTCTGCCATTAAGTACTGTACTTCCACAATGAAGTCACTTGCAAAACAGTAGAAATAAAAAGCTCAACAAAAATTATTTTGCCAAAGCTTTTAGCCACATCTTGTGGCCCTTAGTAACAGATGGAGTTTGCTCAGTCACACTTGGTTCAGTTTTTACCATGTAAGTGTCAATCAATCAATCAATCAATCAATCAAACAATTTTATTTATAAAGCCCAATATCACAAATCACAATTTGCCTCACAGGGCTTTACAGCATACGACATCCCTCTGTCCTTATGACCCTCACAGCGGATAAGGAAAAACTCCCCAAAAAAACCCCTTTAACGGGGGAAAAAAATGGTAGACACCTCAGGAAAAGCAACTGAGGAGGGATCCCTCTTCCAGGACGGACAGACGTGCAATAGATGTCGTACAGAACAGATCAGCATGATAAATTAACAGTAATCCGTATGACACAATAAGACAGAAAGAGTGACAGAGAGAGATGCAGGACAGACGGTAATGATAATAGCTTACAACAATAATAATTAAAGTAACAATATTATAATAATAATTACGGCTATTGTGGTATGATTTAGCCATGATGACACACAGACTCAGGAGGTGAAAAAAATACCAGCCGTCTTGATGTTGTGGCTAGTAAAGATCAGGGTGGTGACATCATCACCTGCTCTTAAGCCTCAGAAGACATTCTACAGGCTGAATAGTACTAACCACAGTGAGTAAACCAAACCTTATTTGTAAAAAGTGTGAATTGAGCACTTACCTGGATCAAACTGAATGAGAAAAGAAGGGTTTATGAGGAAGTCTTTTCCAGCTGTCGTTGTCACGTCCTGCACCTACAATAAAAATTTTAAAAAAAAACCAAAAAAACAAAAAACACAGAAACAGGTCTGAAAATCTGTAAGAAAAAGGCCAAGCAGTTGACTGATGAGTTAAAACCCTGATTCCAAAAAAGTTGGGATGCAAAACTTGAATAAAAACAGAATACAATGTTTTGCAAATCTTTTTTAACCTATGTTGAATACAGCACAAAGACACGATATTCAATGATAAACTGACAAGCTTTATTGTTTTTTGTAAATATACTCTCGTTTTGAATTTGCTCATCATCATCATCACCATCGACAAAAAATTTTTGTCATAGTTTTTTCCAACAAAATTAATCCTGACATCAACAACAGTGGCACCGTATAGGGGAGAAAACTTGACTGAAAGGGGCCCCCAAAAATAGGTAAAAAAATTAATATAAAATTATTAAGCCACCATTAAGAATATTTTTTTTTCAAATATAGTAATAAAATTAAGGATCTCTTTGTTTTTACTTACTGTTTTTGGCAGTAAAAGTTAAATATCCCCATTGAACAAAAGGTAAACATCCAAATTGACTGACCACCCCTCTGTATCTGCATGAAATGGTTTGGTCCTGCCTTAGTGCACTGACTGACGGTGCCTAGTAGCAGTCTGCAGTTGCACTAGAACGCTACAGTCATCGTCATGCTACCTAGTACTAAAAGAAAGAAATGAACCTGTTAGCAATATCCATAGTGAAATAAGCTAACTACAGACTAGTGTTAGCCTACATTTCACTATGGGAATTTCTCTCTCTCTCTTGCTCTTTCTTACCATTACAAAAAAGAAAACAAAATATTTTTTAATGACAGAAATTCAAACAAATTATTTTTCCACATACAAACAAAAACAGCCTACAACTGTCTGTACTGGATGCTGGATAGTTGGAAACATTAAGTAGTCTAACTCAGCCTGTATTAAAGGTACAGGCAATATTAAAATAATCCAGTTAGGTGCTTTCATTTAGATCGAATTATGGCCGTTAAATAATATAGATACAGACGTTATTCCATGAAGGGCAATTTGTTTGAGCAGCTTGCGCACACACACACACCCACACCCACACACACACACACACACACACACATACACACACACACACACACACACACACACACACACACACACACGTATTTAATGTATGTAATCTAGTGGTGGTGATACAGAACTGTAGGTAATTTGGGTCAATGTAAATCTGTAGGATTTAGTGTCGTTCATTTTTTGGTATCAAAAATCTGCTGTTTGAGATGATGATCTTAATTTATTTTGATTGAAAAGTTAAGGTATATTTAAGTAGTCTTTCATTAATGTTAAGAGAATTTTCAATTTTGTGATTTTACAATAAAAATTACATTGAGACTGTAAACAATGGCCTTTAGCCACATTTTTATGGCGGCTTTTAATCTTGCATCAAATAGTGTATTGCATACTGTATGCAGACTGTTGTATATACAACTCACTAGCAATAAATATTGTACTGGTGGTATTGAACTACAAGAAGCAAGACAGTTGCAAGCCTTCAAAGTTAGAGTTATGCAAAGCTTTTAATTGGTCAGTTTGGTTCTGGAGATGTGGTGACAACAGCTGCACGGGGGGGGGGGGGGGGCAATGCGTTATTTTCTCGGGGCCCAAAATTTCTGGCTGTGCCCCTGATCAACAACATCAAGACACACCATAGGCTTCTTTGGACCTGAGCTCATCTGGGATGGCCTGACACAAAGTGAAAAACATTTTTGGGGCACAATATGCTGCCATCCAGACAATGCCTTTTTCAGGTATGTCCTGCTTATTCCAGCAAGACAATGAGACATATTCTGCACGTGTTACAACAGCTTGGCTTAGTAGTAAAAGAGTGCAAGTACTAGATTGACCTGTCTGGACTCCAGACCTTTCTCCTATTGAACATGTGTGGCTCATTATGAAGCACAAAATACAACAACAGATACCCTGGACTGTTGAGCAACTGAAATTGTATCTTAAGCAAGAATAGGAAAGAATTTTACTTCAATTGTCATAGTGGGCACTGCCAGCCATGCCACCCTCTCAGTTATTAACCCGTGGCCAGTTTTACACTAGTGTGGTGGCTTCTCCCGTGTGTGCTCCTGATTCTGGACTCCCTGCTCCTCAGATATCACCTTCTGCCTCCTCCCTCGCTGTACTGTTGCACACATTTGAACTGTTTGCTGTTTGTGTGCATCCAGCAGACACCACTGACTCTGCTTAGGTGTGCCACACCAGGCACTTTGGACTGAACCCCTGTTTTGGAAGTTTCCAAACCAACAAACAGACTCGCTGCCTGCTCACTCTTGTGTTTGACAAGTAGTTTCATTAAGGACTATTACAAACTCTCCATCTGTCTCTGGTGCTGCTATTGGGTTTGCTGCGTCGTGTGTGATACAGAGAGCAGAGGAGAATTATAAACGCGCGACCATGTAGAGACATAAATGACATGCTGTCGTGTAAACAATATAAGTCATCACGTGCCCCGCATTATAGTTTGCATAATCATGAATTCAATTTTGACCAAATAATCCTGATTATGATTTTTTCCACAATCGAGCAGCCCTAGCTTGAACATTGCATATCGTGTCTTTGTACCATGTTTAATTGAATATATAACTTTTATGGAATTGGGGTTGTACTTAAAAAGTGAGTTCTAACAGTTTAGTAACAAACGACCTGCAGACCTTGACAGTGATATATGCAGACTCTGCCAGGTTTCCTCTTCGGATGATGTCTAGTGAGATTGTTCCCTGCTCCTCACACACAGAGTACTCAGGCTGAGACAGCTCCACGCTGGACCAGCTGAATTCTAGTCTGCAAAGATGAGGTCAAGCACAGTGAAGACTAAACTGGAAATTCAAGATGTGATAAAAATCTGTGTCACAGTGTTTTTCTTACCTGTGAGCGGGCCCACTGTTCCCCAAAGGATCAGACACTGTGAATTCCAGGCTGTCTGACAGAGACTCCCTGTCTGGGTTGATGATGTAGGCAATAGTTCTCTTGTTTAGCTCCATCTGAGAGAAGTGCTGTGGTACAAAACCACCTGCAAAAGCACACACAATGGTTTTTTTTTTTTTCATTCTAGGCTAAGTTGTGATTCAGACAGAAATAAAATGTATTTCCTGACCTGTAGTGATGTTTTCTAGGTAGCCAAAGTAGGGCTGGCGGACAATGCAGAATATCAGCTCCTCTTCTCTGCTATCACTGTCTTGGGCCTTCAGCTCACGAGATGACAAAAAGATCCCGTATCGTCCGTCACCTAAACGCTCTGCTTTCCAAAGAGGAAGCAGTTTCACTACCTCAGGACATGACTTATCCAAAGGCTTGATCTGAAATTATAAATATAGTTTGTTAATTAAACAGAGATTTGTTAATGTGAACATCATAGAAAATGAAGAAATTCGGACCTATGAAATGATGTGACATAGTATATATAATAATAATAATAATAATAATAACTGTATTTATATAGCACCTTTAAAAACAAAAGTTTACAAAGTGCTTTGACAAACAAAGCAAACGCAGGAATATCTAAAGCAAGAGAGTCAAAACAGTGAGGGCAAACAAAAGCAGGACAAAATTAAGCTCAAACTGAGGTAAAGTTAAGCAAAACACAGACAGAATGATAAGACAGAATGTTAAAAGAGATAAGATCAATAAAGGCAATAAAACTATTATTTCTAAATATTAGAAACAAACGAATAGAAGGATAAAAAGACAACATTGCATAATGACAATAGAATAACAAATAAACAATTAAAAGGAATAGAATAAAATAAATAAAAAGAAAAAATAAATAAAAAGATAAAAAGACGACATCACATAAAGGCAAGTCTATAAAAATAGGTTTTAAGAAGAGATTTAAAACATGTTACTGATTCTGCAAGCCTTATCTCCTCAGGCAGGTCGTTCCAAAGTCGAGAGGCCCTGGTGGAAAAAGCGCGGTCGCCTCTAGATTTAAGTCTCAACTTTGGAACGGCCAGGAGGGCCCTGCCCGAGGATCTAAGGCTGCGTACTGGCTCATATGGGGTCAACATTTCTGCTATGTAACTTGGGGCCAGACCCAGACGGGCTTTTTAAAGTGATCAGTATAATCTTAAAATCAATTCTAAAACACACAGGGAGCCAGTGGAGGGAAGCTAGGATTGGGGTGATGTGATGCTGTCTGTTAAAACCAGTCAGAAGCCTAGCTGCTGCGTTCTGGACCAGTTGGAGGCGGGAGAGTGATTTATGGTTTATGCCAGAGAGGAGTGAGTTACAGTAATCGAGTCTGGAGAAGATGAATGCGTGGATTATTTTTCTAAGTCAGAATGTGGGAGCTTGGGTTTGATTTTGGAGATAGTTCTTAACTGATGGAAGCAGGACTGGACAACTTTATTGATATGAGGTTGGAAGTTGAGGTCTGGATCGAATATTACTCCTAAGTTTCTGGCTGCGGATTTGACGTTAACGGACAGGGGACCAAGGCTATTTTAAATGGGTCTGGTGGAGGTTGGCGGAGTGAACAGTATGATTTCGGATTTGGAGTTATTGAGTTGAAGAAAGTTTTGGGCCATCCAACAGTTGATATCGTTGAGACAATCTAACACAGCAGCTAGGCTTCTTGGGTCATCCATGATAAACAATTTAAATTTGTAGAATGTTGTATTAATTTTTCATCGCACACTAATACAGCAGAGCACTAATGATGCATATTGTGACAGCCACACGACTGATCAGTTGTGTTAATCTGGGAGAACATCACTTCCAAACATGGATGGATTACTGAATGCATCTACAGGGCACAGGCCCAGGGGCCTTAAGTGTTAGGGGGCCTCTGTCCTTTACTTGCAAAAGTCCAGTGTCGTACTGATCAGGAAAGAGGAATTCCTTCAGGTGTTCTTGAGATATCACATTCACAAGAATGAAATGGACGCAAGGTTACAGTGACCTTGACCTCTGACCACCAAAATCTAATAAGTTCACCACAATCTGGAATCTGTCCAAGTGGACTGTTTTTTTAAAAAAAAAAAAATCTGCAAGGCATTCTTGAGATATCGCATTTACAAGAATGGGCCAGATGGATTGACAGACAGATGGCTGGACAGAAGGATGATAGCTAAGCCAAAAACATAATGCCTCCATCCACAGCTATTGCCAGCGCGGTGGTTTTGGCTTAATTAGCTTCAAGAGTGGTACTGGAATTAGTCCTAAACCCTGGAAATGAGTTAGCATTTTACCATCCCAGGTTCCCTCATCTCGATGGGTTTTGTGAATGGGTTTTTATGCCTCAAATAAAGTCTGTGATAAACACAAGGAAAAGAGACTTGAATGTTTTGTTCTACAGTATAACTGTAAATCACTTACCCCACTCATGAATTTTGAAGCTTTTAGGTGTCTTAAAAAAGGTGGTAGCTAACAAGTGGCTAAATGAGACTACAGAACGTCATCATGTCAAACACGACTTTACAATCTTGCTGTGGAGGCGACATTAAGTCATGCGACCATGGCCTTTTCTAGCCTAACATTAGCTTTTTACTTCTGGTGATTGCATTTATGCTACATAAACAATAAAAGAGGTGTTCATGTGTGAGGATTATTTTCCTCAACCAAACAAAAAAGTATCATGTGATTATTATTGTCACTCCAGTCTACAAATCTGGCGAAACATACTCCATATGTTATTACAGGCCAATCAGTATTCTTCCAATAGTATCTGAGGTTGCTGAGAAATGGGTGGCTGAGCAGATTGTTTTCCATCTTAATAACAGCTCTACGTCTTTCCACCCAATGCAGTTTGGCTTCAGCGCTTAACACTCAACAGAGATGGCAAATTGTCTATTTATAGAGAAAATAAAACCCTTGCTTCATCAGGGTGATGTTCTAAGTGCTGTGTTTGCTGACCTCAGGAAAGCTGTTGATACTGTCAATCACAAAGTTCTCCTCACAAACATCTGAATTACTGTATAACAAGCTGGTCACAGGCTAACTGTAGCACTTTGAAACCACTTGAATCATACAAGCACTCAAAACACTAGACATAAAAACAAACACTTCCATCACTGCCCAATTTTAAAAAATATCAGATTTTAAGTAAGGACGTCTTAATATAACATGCAAACTTGTGTTTGATACATACACATGTAAGCACTAAACTCTTCTTTGCTGCTAATAATATTATGTCCTGCTAGTGTTGCAATGTTGTTCTAAATGGAAATATTTAACTACTACCTCCAATGCTTTTATGTTTATTTTGTATGTCCTTTTATATTGCATCAACTTGGCCTCTAGTTTTAGGACTTTAGACCTCATCTCTCTATGTCAGATAACTTTATATACATATTGTTGTACAACATAACATCAACATCGATTTGCTGACATTTTGCCCTTTAATTTGTGTCACATTTTAGCTTCTAGCATTGTAACTATCGACCATATTGGCTGCTGTGCATACAACCTTTGTGAAAATTACTACATCTGGTTAAATTGAGTGAAGCGTTAGTTCAAGCAGGTCTTTCTCTGCTGCTCTCTCCGCCTCAGGTTTTCCTCATATGTGCATGGAAGGGCAGAGGAGTGCACACTCTCTGCCTTACGCTAGGGCCACACTGCCCGCGGAAGCGCAGCGCACCGAAATTCTCGCGCGCGCCGGAGCACCTCCGTTCACATCAGACGCGTATTTCTCCACGCCATCGACAAGCGATTCTGCTCCCAGCTCTTGTTTTTCACTGCCTGGCTTGTCAGATTCGCTCGCGGCTCGCGCAGAAAATAGACCAGACGCCGAACTGATCGCTGCAAATCGTGAGCCTGCCACGGAGCTTCCCGGCGCGGCGCGGCCAGTGTGGACGACCCAGTCGGTTAACATGGGCGCCGAAAGGAAACTGCCTTCTCTTCTCGGCGCTTCAAAGCTATTCGCGGCGCTTCCGCGGGCGGTGTGGCCCTAGCGTTAGACTTTCCATATACGCCTGAGAAAAGGAAGAGAGGCCCCAAAACAGAGCCAAACACCCAAATATAACCCAAATATAGTACTTTTCTTATGGAAGAAAAAGCTGCTGAAGTAAATGGCGCAACGCAACTGGGTATGGTACTCTCTTCCCATTGGCTCACAGACCTAGGATCTCCAGGATACACAACGTACCCTCTATCCAGCCATACTAAAAAGCTGTGACCAGTTGCAGTTTCTTGAGAGTTTCAGTTAATTGAACAATTCTGCCCTTTATTACTTACCTGAATGGTGAAGAACATAGGTTCTGTTTGTAACTGCCCATCCAGCAGGAAACCCCGACTGGTGCTATCAGAGGCAGTAAAGGCAAATCTGTCAATCTGTGATGGTCCCCCATCATGTTTATATGTTATGTCCAACTCTTGTATGTCTTTCTGGGTGAAGGTTGAGCCAGCAGTCAGTGTGCTACCGCCTAAAAGCAGCCTGCCATACTGTGGAGGCTGGAGAAGGACGAAGGTCAGGGCGCTTGGTGGAGTGTCAGGGTCGGACATGAGCAGACAGTCAGGACCCAGGATCATGGTGGAGCCTTGTGGGACTGAGAGGCCTTTATTGGAGGACAGAGAGGGCAGGACGCGATCCACCATTTCCACGGCAATCTCAAAGCTTCCATTTCGGCTGGTTTTACCATTACTCACCACAAACCTGCCAAAACAAACAACAGACTGGCTGTTAGGATGTCTGAACAAATGGGATCAATTCACAGAAAGGCTATGAATCATAAGTTCACTTGAACACTTTTTAAAGGGAAATTTCGGTTTATTTCAACCTGTCTCCCTCCTATCGTCCTAAATTTGTTTCAAGTGACTAGTGACATAGAAATAATAGTTAGCATGTTAGCCATTAGCCTAGATACAGCCGGGGTGCATTAGTAGCGTCAGACCTGTTAAAACGTAAGTGAACGGGCATACCTTCAAGTGCAAAGTTAGTCCACTAAACAAGCTTTTTTCCACAAAGACCGCCTCACATCATTAGGATAAATGTCAGAGAACATACAGAAAATGACATGTAAACGTGTTGTCTTACCTTACCGGTGTGGTGCCGTGTTTGTTTATCCCTCTAACTCTGCTTTCCAAAGCGCAGCCAAAATATATCTCGCCAGCTGGATGCTAACGTTACTCCAGGTGGAGGTGTCTCGTCCTCGATTCACATCCCGACCTTGAAAACAAGGCTGCAACCTGTCCCATTCCTTGCAACAGAGGCATTCCTCTTCTGTGGGCATTGGGGCACAGCATTCACAGGTACACCACCAATCTCCAGAGCTACGCAGCCTTGCAGCAGCCATTCGTCCTCTACCTGTTGCGCCTCTCTCTCTCTCCTCCTCCGTTCTTCAATTTCACGAAGCTCTTTGTCAGTGTATCCTTCCAGCTGTTGCTGCTTGTTCTGGCACGTTATGAGATCGCTGCTTGTTCTCGCGATATTTCGGCTGCGCTTTGGAAAGCAGAGCTAGATGATAAACAAACATGGCAGCACACTGGTAAGGTAAGACAACACGTTTACATGTCGTTTTCTCTATGTTCTCTGACATTTATCCTAACGATATGAGGCGGTCTTTGTGGAAAAAAAGTTTGTTTAGTGGACTAACTTTGCACTTGAAGGTTGCCCGTTCACTTACGTTTTAACAGGTCTGACGCTACTATGCACCCCAGCTGTATCTAGGCTAACAGCTAACATGCTAACAATTATTTTTATGTCACTAGTCACTTGAAACAAATTTAGGACAATAGGAGACAGGTTGAAATAAACTGAAATTTCCCTTTAAATCTCAGATTCACTGTATTGCTCACAGACCTTTTTCCTCTAAATTTGGTGTGTGTTTCTGTGAGTGTGCACAACCTACACAGCTGATTTTAGAGCAGGTGATTACAAGATTATTCTGGATGAAGAGACTGGAGCAACTGGAGCAAATAAAAACATACAAATTTCTCCTCTTGCAACCTGATTGGATTTAGTTCCATCCCTACCGGTCACTTGTCTCCAGGGAGCTCTACCCACAAGCATATCTTCTTTTAGGTAATGATAACATCTGATATGTTATATATGAAACCTATCAGCTGGTCTAACATATTGCTTTGCCAAACGTGGTATCAGGATTAATGCCAATAAACTTTTCTAGACTCTTTATCCTGTAGAATTCAGGATACAACACATAGCCAAATCGTGCAGAGAATGGAAACAATTCTAGAAAAAGAAGAGATTACATTCACACACTGATGCAAATGGAAAAACTACAACATGGTTCTGGACACCGGATGCCATTGTGTGCCACTGCTTTCATTCCATTGTTGGTTCTTTTACTCAGCTACCAATCAGTGCATGAAAAGTAAGTTCCACCGTCGCCTTTTTAAGCACAATAATCGGAACCATTCAGGTTTATAAAATAAAGTTAAGTCTTAAGCAAGAGCCAAACACCTGTTCAGGTAATGGCATGCAGGTTGCTATGGTTACAGATTAAGTTCCTGAACTGCAAAGGTGCTAAAGCTAGTTCAGCTGAGCTAGTATGGTGTCAACATTATACCAGGAGTGATGGCTGAGGAAGATTTAATTGTCATGGTATTCCTGGATAGTTGCATTCATTTCCTAGTCCCTGCTCTTCTTCCCCTGTCTTCACCAAGTCATTTAAAAAGCTTGCGGTTATCCCTATTTCCTTCTCTGTGTCTGTAATGCAGCCAAGGGTGCCCACTTGGTTAATTTTACCACCATATGCATATATTCACACCGTCATTGTATTACCACCATGTGGAAGTGTGTTACATATTGATCCCGCTGTTGCCCGGTGTCTGAGTTTGGTTTGCTAAACAGGGCTGCAACGGTTTGCTCTGTTAATTAGACTGTTCTCACCAATTTTCTTGATCATATTACCTGCATTATTACATTTCCTGTTTGTAAAGTTAACTTTCGCTGTAAATAACTTCTGATGGTTAAAAGGAGAACATTTATGAAAATACAGAATATTTTGCTTTATATATATTTTGAGTTTAGGGAGCTGCAAATGGTGTTTCTGGTTGGAAAATATGCTGATTGTGGTTTTAATGTGAATAATACACCTAGGGGGAGGGGAAACTGGTTTGGTCAAAGCACAATCCCAAGCACAGTAA
Organism: Epinephelus fuscoguttatus; assembly: GCF_011397635.1. Taxonomy (NCBI): domain Eukaryota; kingdom Metazoa; phylum Chordata; class Actinopteri; order Perciformes; family Serranidae; genus Epinephelus; species Epinephelus fuscoguttatus. The sequence goes on from NC_064774.1 coordinate 33,193,466, forward strand.
CGGCGAGTAGTCCCAGACTTGAACTGCCAACACCAGTACCCCAGTGTGTGCACCAGGAAACCCCATCAGAAGCACACTCGGTCCAGATTCAAGATGGTAGTGGCAGATCTGACCAGTCAAGGCCAGAGTGGAGGCAATATACTGAGCCAAAAATTCCACAATATCAGATGAGTGAAGACATTGAAAATGATTTGGTTCATTTTGAGCACATTACCAAAACATGGAGTCCGCTTGTACTTTTTTTTAGGAGATTTGAAGTAAAACCCTGTGATAAAGGTTAATGGTAATGCTGTACCATGTTGTTAGCATAGGATCCAATTCTGAACCATAAATGGAAATTCTTACACCCAAAAACATCAGATCCATGTTAGATAAGAAAATAATTATGGAAATTCACAATCTTAACTGGTTTCATGGCTTCTAGACTCACTGAATGCTTTCTTTGGGTGCGACTGCTCGGTTGTCATGCACGTAAGCCACAAGGTTGGCTGCTATGTCCATCTGGCTGAAGGTTGAGATGGCCAGTCCAGGATGTTTAATGTACTCTATGTGTCCATGAGCAGGAGGGCTGATGATGATAAACAGAAGCTCTTCTGGCTTTTCCGTGCCATCTGTGGCCAGCAGCACATCTGTTGTGAGAACCACACGATCTCCACAGCTCACGTTCACTGGCTTCACAAAGAGGGCAATGTTTCCTGAAAATCATGATGGAGGAGAAAATAAAGTCTATGTTAGAACTGGGACCCCATCAGTATGAACTGACACTGACGCACACCCAAACCTATGTCCAGTGAAGAATTTCAGAGTGAGTTCTAGTACCTTTCTCCAGATCTTTGACAGAGATGTAGAAGTGCTGTGGGGGTGATTGATTCTTTCCATCTAACAAGTAGAAGACAAAAAAGTCCTGTGTTTTAGCACCGTGTTGACCCGTGTGCACGTAGCGCAGAAGGTTCAGGTCCACCATCTCCTGGGTGCAGTTTCTCCCCACTGTCAGTGTCACCCAGTCCTGAGCTTCCTGAGACAGGAGCACAACACCTCCTAGTATCAAAACAATGTTTACAGCGTAATCCCAATGTTACAGTGCAAGCTACTACTAACAACCCAATGTTACAGTGCACACATCCCAAAGGAATGTGACTTCTACCCGAATTTAATAAACACTGATACTTCCCTTTTTGTAAGGGGAGACACCCCAGGTGTATTGGGTAAAATTTAACTAATTTAACTAACTAATAGACTAATAGATAGACTAACTAACATGATTCCCGAGCGCTCCCTCAGGGGATGGATCAAATGCAGAGAACAAATTTCACACACTCAGGTGTGTGACAATCAGTGGAACTTTAATCTTTAATCATTCTGACTGATAATAATAATAATTCTGTAATACTGTGATACCGTGAAACTGCAATATTTTCTGAGACAGTTATCTTACCGTGAAAATCCCTTTCCATTGCAACCCTAAAGACATCACCATGAAACTTCACCAGCTGATTACTTATAGTTATGCAATAATTTTATAAAATACATGTTGAAATTTTATGTTTTAAATATCCAAATGAAGCATTATCTAATTGAACATGCACTAATTTGCATACATTTCTAGGGCAAAAAAATCCTACAATTATAAAGCCTGGTTCAAAATTCTTAATTCACGTGTTGTCATTTTAGAGACAAAGGGAATAATCAGAGGGAATTTTGGATATCTCTTTTTATTGCTCCATCAATCAGAACATTCTGTCAACAGCCATAAAAAATTTTTTTTCTTCCACGTTTTTAGGAATAGAATGTTCTGTAGATCAAGCTGTGAATGACAAATGAATAAACCCCTTTGTAAAATGGCCTTTAAAGTTATGCATTGTAAAATTCCACACATTTTAGACAATAAATAAGACATTTCAATAGGGTAAAAATTTAAACTAATTGATATCACCATTAAACTTGCCCAGCTGATTATTTGTATTAAGACTATTATTTTTGTATTGCATGTTTTCTGAAATGTAAAGTTTAAATATGCAAATTATTCATTATCGAATAAAACATGCGCATTTTGCATAAATTTCAGGAGCAGAAATCTGAACTAAAATCAACACCTAAATGGGTATTTTGGACATTTTTCTTTCCAATAGTCTGATAGAATATATGGAAGCAAAATAGCCCAAAAACTCAAAATTGACCAGTGCATTAAAAAAAGAGCTCAGTGTTAGTTCAGGCAGGACATAATGTCAAGTTCAGCTCACATCCCAGCTACATCAGCTGATCTCAAGCAGCCCAGTCAAAAGATGGATCAGCTGACTGATGAAGGGAGTCAGCTGATAGATCACATGATTCCTTTCTATGCAACCAATTGGAAAATCTCATTCAGGACTCCCTTTTCAAACTGCCTCAGTCATGCCTACTGTTCTGTGAGCCGCTTTGCAACCGGCCTCCACCCCAGCTTCTCCTTTTAATGCTGTGCCTGACTTATCTGTGTCATTTCTGTTTGTCATTGATGCTTGCTCTGTTCTGTTCCTGGGAGGTCATTGCTGCTGCTCTCCCTGCCATAGGCTTGCCATGTAGGCACATGGGAAGGCAGGGAAGTTTGCTCTCTGCCTCAGGCTTTCTTCGTATACACATGGAAGGACAGAGGGATTCGCTCTCTCTGCCTTGGACATTCTACATAGGTGCGTGGAAGGGCAGAGAGGCCCCAGAACAGAGCCATACTGCCAAATATAATACCACGAATGGAAATAAAGTTTTCATTGACTAAGGTGTTCCAGACTGAACTATGTTTTCACCTGGGATGTCTCCCCTTATGCCCAAACATGTTTCTAACCATATATAAGTGGATTTTGAGCCTATACCTAATCACATTAACCACAGTATTATTCAAACTCAAAGTTTCAGTGTATCCCCTACATAATAATTGTACAGAAATGTACAGTGTTGACATTTTTTTCTGGCAATTGGGTTGTTACACAATGTAATTCCTCAGTTCAACAACATTCTTACTATTCACTACCAGAAAAAGCAATGCCAAAACATTGGTCTCCATCAACTCTTGAGAAAAACTTCTACTTCTAGCTACTTTAGCTGCTAAATGCTCCACTGTGTTCACAAGCTAGTCTCTCACTGTGTCTGTCTGCTCAGCAGGTAGTGTACAATAGCTTTATCAAAACTTTTCACAAAAAAGTGAGGAAAGTGATGTTTATGGGCCTGAAAAAAAACAAACACAACAATGACCTAAAAGAGGCTACAACACTCAGTAGAACTGAGGGGAGGCCTATTCTGTGGATTTTTTGTCATCATCTTACATCTTTTATTTTACACAAACACATTATCCATCAATAATACTATACTATAATTACTGCAATTCCAAAGTATATGATCTTTAAATTTTATAAGCTGATTTGTTTTGTGTTTTTTTATCATAGAGGGAGTATATCCATCCTTATGACATATGAAATATACTAAAGTCAGTGTCAGCTTTATTTTTAGGAATTATTGTAGATGAGATCATTTTCATTAACCCACACTGTCAGAAGTTGTTGTAAATCTTTAAAGATCATTCATCTTGTCATTTGGCATTAGACTTCCTGGTGATTAAAAGGTAAAAGCCCTTATCATTTACTGCAGTGTCTGCTACTATTTCTGTGGAGCAGAGGCACCAAGGATATACTGGATACAGACAGATTATTCAGTGTGATGTCAAAATATTTGGTGCGACTCACAAAAGTTTTACAGCACTGCACCAACCTTAAGCTGGAGAAGTCCTTGTGTAGGAACAGTCTCAAACATGTACATGACCTCTGAGGAAGGGGTGTCACTGTCCTGTGCAAACAGTGTAACACTGGAGATGAGCCTGACTTCTCCTGGCTCCACCTGCAGTCCATTGTTTCTGAAGGACAGAACATTGAGACGAGGTTCAGCGACTTTCCCACATTGATGCGATGACTTACTTTAAACAGAAGTGCAGTGAAGATGTCATTCTAACCTGATGACATGAGGCTCCTCATCATTGACTGGCAGCACTTTCACCATCACTTGTCTCTGGAGTTGGTGCATGCCATCAGACAACTGGATTGTAAAACTGTCTTCCATATTCTCTGAGTCATCGTGCATGTACATCAGATCCATACCTGACAGCAAATGATCTTACACATTTATTTGAATCATAGAAAGATGTAATAGTGACTTCCTATTACTCAACACAGGCCTGCATACTTACTTTTATTTCCTGTCATTATAGCACTTTAGGAGTTGTGGACACGTAGCCAATGGCTGATGTAATAATTACCACCTCGCAAATGTACACTTCTGCGTATCAATCAAGTTGCAGTTACAGTTTACATCCATGTTTGTCCAAACCTGAATATAAACACTGTCTACTTGCATATGTAGCCATGACAGAAGTTCGTGCTTTAAATATGTTGCTGCACATTCTAAAATGTGGATGCTTCACACACATCTTCATCAGGCAGTTTGGTCGAATAATGATCCTCAGAAAAGTTGGTACAAATTGGACCTATGGTTTAGAGGTGTGTTTTTCAAAAAATTGTAACTGCCATAAAATTTTAGTAGTGGTCCCACACGGTTCTTGTGTTGATTTCTGAAGAGCACATTAAGCTGCACTTGTGTGTCAAGTTCAAGTCAATGTGATTTACGGTGTGAGGGGCATTATCTTTCAAAAGTTGAATTTTTGGGCATTAATTATTGCGCCCCCATCTGGTCGATTGGTGTCACATTTTTTTGAGCAGCGTTGCACACAATTTCCACTCACTGGTGAAAATTTCATGTCTCTACAATGTACCATCTTATGGAAATTTGCAAAAAAATTTCTAAGGAGAAAAAAGAAGTCAGTTCACACCGCTGCAACTTTTCTCTGCGACGTTCTATCTAATCTTTGGTCTGAACTGATCATTTTGTTAGACTGAGCAACTAAGACTAAGTTAGACTCAGGTTGTATGAATGTGTACATTTTTCTTTAATATCTGAGTGCTGAGAGGAGTGTTCATTTTTAGCGGGAAACTCAAATGCCATCTTTCCCATAGGACAAAAATGCAACATTAGCAATTAAATGACTTAAATCGGACCACAGCTACACTGAGACAAGGTGTGACCCACAGCAGATTAATAATCACTGAACTTAACAGCTTTACACTGATACTATTTCATACCCATTGGTAGCTTTGTCACCTTCTACCTATGCCAATCCTCAATGCCTATGTACAGTTTCACATAGATTGACCAGTGAGTGAGTAGAAAAACAACGACTGACTGACAGTTTCCGTAATAATGTACAGCATACCATACTGTGACTTAGTCACACCAAAAATTAGAAAGAAAAAAAAAACAACATTAGCCACAGGGGGAGCCACAGCGATCAGTCGAATTTTAGCCATTTTTAAGCATTTTTCTGTTGTTATAGCGCCACCCAGTTGCCAATTAGAGTTAAATTTCTCCAGTCACCTTGAGGCGTCCTGTTCTACATATCTTCCAAGTTTAGTAAAAATTGATATGGCAGTTAGGCCTAGATAAGAAATTAGCTCTCTAGCGCCCCCATTTTGTTTGATGTTTGGTGATCAAAGAAACCCTTGAGATGTTATACACCTTTATGTGATGAGCCACGCCCTCTGCAATATTCATTGCCTTATAGAAGCTCAGTGTTAGTAAGTTTTCCAACTTTTGCCAAGAGGGAACTTTAGATATTGGTCCCTAGATTATGTTCACTGAGTTTCATGCAGATCGGTCAAACTTCCTAGGAAGAGATCGATTTTAAGTGTCTACCGGAAGTTATGGTTTCTTGAGGCAAATTTGTTCCTCATGAGGAGAGGCATCTCTGTGCAAAGTTTCATGTCTCTACGACATACAGGGCATGAGATATGCCAATTCAAAGTTTGTAATTTCAATTGGTTGCTATAGCGTCCCCCTTTGGCCAACTGATGTAATAATGCTTCATTCGCATCCTCCCATGACCCTCTACCACTGTGCCAAATTTCACATGGATTGACCAAGTCAGTGAGGAGAAAAAATGTGGAAAAGACACACAGACACACCCACAGTCAGAGTTTTCGTCATTATATAGTAAGATGTAAAAAAAGTACCATTTGAAAGATCTGTCATTGTAAAGTCGGCCACAGGGGATTGAGGACTGGTCTCTCGTCTTGTGTGGACTGGTGTTTCACTGCTGTGGCTGATGATGCTGCCATGCTGCGGAGCTTTGACCACACTGAAGAGCAGGTTGTTCTTGGGGACATCCAGATCCATCGCATGTAGAACTGATGAGTCCAGCTGCTTCATTTCTCCTTCTTGTACCTCGTCAGAGAAGAACATCAATGAACACTGATTAATGAAGAGCACCTTGTAGCAATATCTGATGGGAGTGTTTAATTTTGTCTTCAGTAGTGAGACTGACCATAAAAACTTACTGTGATGTTCCGAGTCACAAACTGTGGGATCTCATCATTTGTCGGGTTAATAATAATGTAGAAGGGAACATGGGCAGAGTTTCGTTTGCCGTCTGATACACAGAGCATGAACTGATCAGCTGTGGGCTCCATCCTCTGGTGTCTGGACTGGACGTAGTTCACATTACTGTCAATGATGTCTTTGTATGAAAAGGAAGCTGGGGAGGAAAAGGTTAGACAGAACTAGAATTACCACTTTGCGGCTATATGCCTCCACAAAACTGTAAAGTTGCTCTTACCGGTTACAAGTCTGTGAAAACACGGATGCTTCACACACATCTTCCTTCTGACAGCACAGAAAATCTATACAATCAGCACAGTTACAAGGTGGACACCCCAGATTAGTATCACCAATTCAGTATCTGACCAAATGTCTCCCCTTCTGTTCCTGAAAAATGACTTTGAATAGTGGCCAGATATTTAAAAGGACATTCATGCATCTAGTTACACATGCAGTTATAGCTAAATTAAAGAGTGTAACCACAAGATCTAGGGGCAATACAAGGACATCACACGGTCAGGTGACACAGAGTACAGTCGGACTAGCATGCAGATGGTCATGCAGGCAACACACACACACACACACACACTAAGCAGAGCAGGTAATAAACATTAGGTACAGGGACAAAGCAAAGCCAACACACGATTATGCATTGCACAGGTAAACACACAAGGAGACAGTCAAGAACAGTAAGGCAAGCGGGCAGGCATACAGGGTTGGGCAGCTGCGACGGGGCTAGTTAATGATCACATGCCTGATTTTCTAACAACCAGTTAGAATCATTTGAATTTGAGGAAATTCCCTCAAGGCCTTCTTCAGATATTACGTTCATAAAATGAGATGGAGGTATGGTCACACTGACCTTGACCTTTGACCACAAAGTCTAATAAGTTCATCCTTGAGTCCAAGAGGATGTTTGTGCCAAATTTGAAGAAATCCCTCCATGTGTTCTAGAGATATCGTATTGACAAGAATTGGACACACAAGGTCACAGTGACCTTGACCACCTTGACCTTGACCACCAAAATGGAATTAGATAATCCTTGAGTCTGGGGAACAAATCCCTCAAGGCATTCTCGTGATATCTGTGAGTTGAGTTAACCCTCTATGAGATCAATTAGGTCCCAGTAACCTTAACCTTTGACCTATGACCCGAAAATCCAATCAGTTATTCCTAGAGTCTAAAGCAGCATATTCCAGCATTGAAATGACGCTGTACCTATTGGAAAAGCTGTAGCCTGATGTGCACCTTCTGTCTATTTTTGTAAGCTGAAAACCTTTTCCCTCAATGGAAACAAAGGTTTTATTTACTTTTATTTCACTCAAAGAATAAATTGTAAAGACAGTAATGTCCCAACAAAATAGCATATTAATTCTTGTTTGTGATTTATCCTGGCTTCAAATGAATAGAGGAAATCTCAGCTAGTCGCTAGGCTTATTAACACAGTGTAAAATGCTGTAGGCTTGTGCTAATAATGTTAGCATGTTGTATTTGTTTAGATAACATGTTTAGTATAAGACAGTTGTTTTGTCAGGGAACCCTGTGAGTTGTAATGGAGCTGAATTTGTAATGTTACCTTTGCTGAATGTTGCTGTTGTCCCTGGCTTCATATGAGTAGAGGAAATGTCTGCCAGTCGCTAGGTTTATTCATACAATACTATAGGCTTGTGCTAATACATTAGCATGCTGTAGTTGTGGGGAAAATGTGTAAGGCAAAAGAAAAGTTATTTGTTTATGAATCCCGTGAGTTACAATGAAGCCAATTTGTGCCCTTGAAATTGTCTTAATTAAATCGACTAAACTTTACAGCACTTCACAGAACCCCCACCCCCAGTGTTTTGGAAGTGTAACTGCAGAGTGACACAGACACACCACCGCAGAAGTATAAATGCTGACAACAGCGTAAGCCACGTGTGTAGGCTACGTTGAAGGCTCTGCATAGGGCTGCAACATGAGTATAAATCTGCCTTAAGGTTGACATTTGTGTGAAATTTGAAGAAAATCCCTCAAGACATTATTGAGATATTGTGTTCATGAGAATGAGACAGATGGACCGACAGATGGACAGACAATGGAAAACATAATACCTCAGGCTACGGCTATCCCCAGCGCAAAAGCATAAAAACACATGACATATTGTGTTTTGTTTCCCCTATCTAATGATAATGCTTACCTATGCTTATGCCTGTGTTGCTTTTCTCAAAGCCAGGACTGGGCAGGACATTTTCAATGTAGCCAAACTGGGGTGGAGATATCAGACTGACCACCAGTTTGTCCAGGACAGTGTCCACGTCTGAGGCCTTCAAATGAGATGCAGTGATCGGGGCAGACCCACCTTCATCCACCGTAAAGATGTCTCCTACAAACAAAAAAAGGTAAATCATGCTTAAACACCATGCTTACACTAATAACATAGTATTACTGTAGGCACATAGAGGACAGCTGTGAAATTCCTGCCCTGCTGACTTCTTTTTTAACTTAATTTGTAAGTTAATTATGTCACATAAATCAAATTAATTTTGTTTGTTCAATAAAATATTAACATATATAAACAGATATCCATGTTGTCATTTTTAAAAACCATTGTGCTTATTGACCTTTCCCATGGTAGACATGTTGAAATGAACTTTGCAGGAAATACACATATCTGAAGTTTGAGTATGTTATTTTGTAAAATGTATGTACTTGTATGGTACATTGTAGTTCAAAGCTGGTTCTCAGGGCACCATTTGACTTACAAACAGCCCACCTGTTGTTAGAGAAGGTGGTTGGCTGTCGACTGGAAACACTGTGATGTGGAGGTCATACACAGGCAGACTGTCACGAAGCCGAGTCATGTCTCTGGTCCTGAAGGGATTTTCTTCAACACAGCATAGAGGAGAGTTTTCTGTTTCTCCGTCAGAAATAACAAAGGTGATGGTGTCATGGCGAGGAGTGAGTCCGATCTCTAGTCCTACAAAAACAATATACAAAGTACTTTAAGAGACAGTCCCTACTGTACTGTGTTGTGTTGTGTTGTACCTGTTTATCTCTCCAAGATATTAACTTTACTGCCCAGGTGATATGCATGTAGAGCTCTGAATGCTGACAATGAGCTCAACCATACTGCTTAATACAAAGAATGGAGCAACTATAAGCTCCCATCAAACGAAGGCAAAAATCACAAGGAGTTTAAAAAAACAAATCAGCAATTCCATTTTTTTCCTATTTACTTTATAACAGGAATATACCATAAAAATGCACATTAGCCCATGAAGATGGATAAATAACATGCAGTTAAAATGTAAAGCAAACTTGGATGTCACCCAATCCTGATTCATAAGTGAATAATGCAGGTGGGTGACAGCAATAGATCAGTAATATATGGTTACTGTTGCTGTTGCTTTGGTACATACTGGACACACACATACTGTATGTGTTCATGTTTATGGGCTTAAAATGTATAGAAAAACTCTTCACAATCCTGACATATTATATGGCCTAATATGTAAATAGAAACACACTGGTAAACATGTATTAAATTGATATATCTGACACATTTTTTGTTGGTTATTTCAAATGACCTGGAAAATCTGCTAAGCAAAAGCCATCTAAAATGGGTTATTAGGATATCTTATAAACAAATGATTTGACAAATGCTTACTATAGTCTGTTTCTTGCAACTGTTATGGTAACATTTATAGAAACATTACCTTAAATAAAACAATCTCAGGACTTTAACTTAACCACAAATTCTCCAACATACTTATAAAGGCTAAGTGACTCATCAGATTAAATGAGGTAGTCTTCGTATTCATTAAATCAACTTCTTTAATTAATTCATATTATTTATGGTGTTGATTCCTGCTTGACCGCCCCATTAATGAAGGAGTGTGCCTTGTATCTTGTTTTTATTTAGTTTGGGAAAAAGATCTTTGGTCTTTACTATGGTTCGACCTACTTGCTGGAGTAGTAAACTAGGTTTCATTACATATAGGACTCTACTAACATGACTGATTCTTTTACAGTTATTAGTCAATATTTCCATGGAAGTGAAGACAACAGTTGCAAAACGTTGGGGTTTTTTTAGACTTAATTGCCCCTCAGCATGAATACATTTTGATTGTACATTTTATTTTGTCAGTAATAGTTGTATAATAGCAATATTACACCAGCCAGTGTGCTTTAACGTCATTTGTGTCACGATAGTCATGCAGTCAGGACCGAGGTGCTTGCGCTGAGGTCTGCATGCATCACTGAAGTAATGTTGCTTAATTAACAAACCTATATTAATTCAGCAATGCCTGAGCCCAAAGACAGTGGTTATGCTGTCAATTGGTCCCAGAACATAGATGTTAAAGGGTAACTACGGTACTTTCCAACCAGACCCCTATTTTCCAATGTTTTTGAGTCTAAGTGACTGATGGGAACAACAAGTTTTGAAGTACAGTATTGAGAGAGACTGCTGCAGCCAGCAGAAGCAAAATGGGTTCTATCCTTGTTGGTAATTGAGCAGTATTATACAACAATTAGTTCCGACCGAGTAATTTGATTGGACGAGAGGCATTCCATGAGTGCTGATAAAGAGTACAACATCACTGGGACATGTAACAGTAAAATCACGCCACTCACAGGTGTTATAAATAGCCTATAACTACAACCATTAATTAACCAACTGTCACACTCGCTACATTGACGCAAACTGACACTATATTGTTATACCAATCAATTTCAACGTTTCATCCACTGAAGTGGCTGAAGTTACACAGTTGCAGATCAGTGTAAATACAAAGTAGCTTGTGAGTTCCTGGCGTGTGTGCTGCATTGCCTGGCAAAAGACTGGGGGAACTGTTTTTTTTATTGAAGAGCTACATAACATACTTAAACAATTTATTTCATCACCTTTTGTTAACATTTCCTGACTCAGCATTGCTGTTTAAGCTGTTGTTGAACTGTTGTATAAAAGCAATATCACACTCGAGGTCGTGATGTTGTACTGTATATCGTCACGTCTGTAATTGTCTATGACCGAATCACAGCCGTGATGATACACGGTACAACATCACTCCCTCTCGTGTGATATTGCTTAATTAATTAACTTCCACTAAAAGAGTTTGTTTTCACCGCTGAAAGGCTTAGATTATTACTCTAACTGTCTGACAACATTATGAAAATGATCCTACAGAGGTCAACCTTGTTAATTAAAGAGTAAAACACTTTTTGTCTAACCAGAAAAAGTCCTGAAATAGCAATCGCCAAAGACACCTGACTTCATTCAAATGAACAGTAATTTTAGTGTTTATAAAGCCAGCATATTTTCATATCTTACTGGGTGACTTGAGGGTTTATTTCCACCGAACCAGAGTTGGTGATTGTTGGAACAATGGATAGACAAACCAAGGTGGCTTTTGTGAGTTTTGATTTGCTTCTGTTGACTTTGACTGAAGTGTGTTTTACGATGATAAAATTACTGTTTATTTCGATGGAGTTTGGTACGTTTGGCGATTGCGATTTTGGGCCTTTACTGGTTGAACCAAAAGGATCTTACTCCTTAAAAAAGAGGTCTATCTTTATAGGGATCCTTTCCATAACTTTGACAGGCACAGCAGCAATCTTTTAATGGATGTACACTGATGCTGCTCAATTGACCACAGGGATAACATTGCAGCCTGTTTTGCCACTGCTTGCTGCAGTGGAGTCACTCAATACTGGAACAATTTCAAAAATTGCTGTTCAGATTAGGAAAATAGGAAAAAAAAAAAGTTACCCTTTCAGCCCACTCTCCGCTGCTCACCTGTGTGTTTGTAGGTGATGATCCCTGCAGTGATGTCTGCCTGGATGAAGCGATCCACTACAACTGAGTTTCGGAGCACCACACCATGATATGGCTGCCGCGCTATCAGGAAGGCCAGGCTGCTGTTGTCGCTGTCAGCATCAGTCGCATAGATATACTCAGCGGTGATGACTATTTCCTGTCCCTCTGCACAGCTGAGAACTGGTTTTAAACCAGCAACCAACACAGGGACTTCATCGTTGATAGGCATCACCTGGAGATGACATGCAAGTCACTTTACTAAAACAATGAATGGTTGTTTTTACTTTTCTTTATCTGACTGCAAAGAAGGACCAAGAGTGTAAAGCCATAAGGCTGTCTATTTCTATTACCTTCACTTGCAGGACAAAACTGACGGAATTGGTGCCATCTGTTGCAATGAATTCAATGTAGTCCTCTATGGTTTCTGAGCTGTCGTGATTGTACCTGATTGACAATGACAGTCAAAATCAAGATTTGCTGAGTGATGAAATAAACACAGTGGGGTTTTTTGTTTTTTGTTTTTTAAACGTTGACCTTTGGCCTTCAACCACCAAAAATATCATCACTTCATCAAGTTTTTTTTAATTAAATTTTCATTATTGCAAACAAAAAAACAAAAAAACGTACAAACAGACAAAACAAACAGAATGGAGGTGAATAAAAAGAGTTCTGAAAACAAATAGAACAAAAACAAGACAGGCAGGTAGGTAGGCGACTCAACATATCTGTCCACCAAAACCGTCCAATTTTTCTTTTGTCATGCCATTTTGACAATTTAATCTCCCCAACATTTTCTCACATGCCACAGTTTCCATCATCTGAGTTCTCCACATACTCAGTGTGGGAATTCGAGGCTCCTCGAAACTCCTTAGAATTGTCTGTACACAAGTCATTAGGCCAGTTTTTAATATTCTAAAAATATATTTGTTTGTTATATTTGTAATCTTAGTGCTAATGTGTTGAACAATATTTTGCAATCAACATTTATTAGGCTTATGGGTCTATAATTGGCTGGGTCCATTGAATCCCTGTCTTTTTTTGTGTATCAATGATATAATGGCCTTGCTAAGACTTTCTGGGAGTGAGCCATATTGAAACGCTTCTTGGAAAACCTCTGTGAGAAATGGACAAAGAATATCAACATATTTCTTATAGTACATGCACTCCACCGGGAAGCCATCTATACCTGGTGACTTCCCGGTTTTCATACCCTTAATTGCAATTCTAACTTCAGCTTCCATTATGGGAGCATCCAGACTATCCTTTTCCTCTGGAGGAAGTTGTGGTAGCTCTACCTTCTGGAAGAAAGAGTCTTCATCACTAGCCAAACACGTGGATGTGTACAAATCTTCATAAAAGTTTTTGAAAACTTGATTGCTGCAATAGTATTATTTGAATCCAGGCATTATAGTTGTCTTGCCATTAATCGTCCAGTTTTTTCACCTTTTTCATAAAAATTTGTTTTGAGCCTAAATAGTGAATACTCTGCCTTTTTATATATTTCATGAAACTCAAATTTTAGTTGACAGATTTTCCTGAAACATTCTTCATTGTATTGTTCAGCTAAATGCCTCTTGAATTAAACTATTTCCTTTTCCAATAGTTGTACTTTTTCCTCATTGTCCTTTTCCTTCCATGGACTATAAGCTATACATTTCCCCCAAACGCCTTGAGTGCATCCCAAACAGTAGCTAATCTTTCTGTTGTTCCTCTGTTCATATCTAAAAATACCTTGATATCCCCACCAAGTTTTTTTGCAAACTGTTCCTCTTGTAATAGACTTGTATTTAGTCTCCACCTCCCAACTTTACCTTCATTAGAACGTAAATCTATATGTAATTTGATCAGTGCATGGTCTGTTATTGCTATAACTCTTATATTGCAGTCTATTACTAGGTCAACAAGTGAGTCAGCAACCAGAAAAAAATCTATTTGTGAATAGGATCTATGAGAGTGAGAATATATGTATATATGTATTCCCGTTCTTTCAGATTTATGAGTCTCCAGATATCTATCAAACCCAGTTCCTCCCGTAAAGTATCTATAGCTGCTCGGTCTCTGGGGGATGTGCCTGTTCTGATTTTACTGCGATCCAGATGATCATCTAATATTTGATTGAAATCTCCCCCCAAGATAATCTGATCTTCTGTATCTCCCAATATTTTATTGACCTCATGAAAAAATGATGTGTTTTCTCTGTTTGGGGCATATGGGTTGCAGAGAACTACTTTAACTCCATTAATAAGTGCTTCCACTACTAAGATCCGTCCATGAGAGTCTTTAAATTGACCCAATCATGTTTCATTTTTAAAGCTTCATCTTGGTCCCTGGAGTGTGTTTCCTGAATATATGCAATATCTGTGCCTTTAGATTTAAAATAAGTGAGTATTTTTTTGGCGATTAATTGGTGTACTACAGCCATTAATATTCCATGTCACTATATTGATATGTCCACTACTCATTACTTCTAGAGAGTATATACATTTGCCTCCCTTTACCCTCATCCATGACGCTGGCCCTCACTACTTCAACACACATTAATGCCTTACTCCTGCCATCATAAAAATAAAAACACCTCCAGAATCAGTATCCCAGAACAGGGACAATAAATACCAAATAACAATAACTCAAAAAACACTGCCTTTAAAATGAACATGACAGTGTAGTAAGCCTTGGGCTTAATGTGATTCCGGTCTGTGTAGGTCCTATAGACGATACCTTCTGCTCCTCACCGACCGTCCGGTTACAGCAGCGCCCGAGAGTCTCCGTTTCTACCGTGCCTTCAAAATAAAGCTCCATTCTCCCTCATGTTCATGTCACACAGTCAGTCGTTCTCCGTGCTTTGAATGTTTTCCCAAATAAAGACCTCCGCCTTCTTCGGGTTGGTAGAGCTCAATCTCTTCCCCTTCATGTACACCTCTGGATTGCCGGGTGTGCCAACGTGTGTTTCACCTGATGATTCCACAGAGCCTTCATTACTGGGGAGAACCCTCTTTGTAGGTCGGAACGCTCCTTCGTCATGTCTCCCACTGTATCCTTCTCTCTTTTTTGCAGCTGTCGAAACTTTCTGCCAAGCCATGTGGTGTAGAAACTTCACCAGTATTACATGATTATTGGATGATTATCACATGGCCATGGTCACCCACTTCTGAGGTTCCTCTCGATCTCATACTCGTCCCCCTGTAGCCCCAATCCTTCGTTCAGTATCTTCTCTCTGTAGTCATTCATTGCATTCCCCGTTTCTTTCCCTTCTTTCACTCCAATCAGTCTAATGTTTTTACGTCTCCCTCGATTTTCCTGATCATCAACACGGCTCCATAGTTGCTCCACTCTCTGTCTTATAGCACTTTCTTTTCATTAACCATGCTAACGTTGCTATCCTCCACATCAGCAATGCGACTTTCCGCCTCTTTGAACCAAGTTTGCAAAGCACTCACTGCGTTTTTGAGCTCTGCTGTGTCCGATTTAATCATCGACACGTCACTCACCGCTTTATTCAGAGTCATGCTCATCTTTGCAGTTTCCGCAAGGATATCCCCCATGTTGTTTCTCTGGCTAGCTTCGCCACTACTGGGGCTAGCAGGGTTAGCTTCCATGGTAGCTGGGGTCTTCAAGCGAGTTTGCACAGTTCGTTTTCCCTGGTTCATTGTGCGGTTCAAACCTGTGTAACTCCGTGTAACTTTGGGCTGTGCAGGAGCACCGACTACTTACGGCATTAACTAAACTTTCATGGAGGGTTTTATGTAGTTTAATTGTTATTAATTGTAGGCAGAGGACAGGAGCGTATCTAAGGCGCAACCATTTCCCAGGTCTTCCTCACGTGACTCATAATTTCATCATTTTATCCTATTAGACATTTATGTGAAATTGCCATAATTGAATATATGAATAATATAACTTCTTGAGTTATGGTCAAAAACATGTTTTTTTTTAGGTCACAGTGGCCTTAACCTTTGACTTTCGACCACCAAATTCTAATTAGTTCATTGTTGTGTCCAAGTGGACGTTTGCTTCAAATTTGAATAAATTCCTGCAAGGTGTTCTTAAGATATCGCATTCACAAGAATGAGACAGATGCAAGTTCTCAGTGACCTTGACATTTGATCACTGAAATCTAATCATTTCATTGTTGACTCCAAGTGAAAGTTTGTGCCAAATTTAAAGAAATTACCTCAAGGTGTGCTTAAGATATCCAGTTCACAAGACTGAGGTGGATGCAAGGTCACAGAGACCTTAACCTTTAACCTATGACCACCAAAATCTAATCAGTTCATCAGTGAGCCCAAGTAGACATTTGTGCAAAATCGGAAAAAAGAGCTATATTACGTTCACAAGAGTGAGACAGATGAGGTCTCAGTGACCTTAACCTCTGACCGCTGAAATCTAATCAGTTCATTTGTGAGTCCAAGTAATAGTTTGTGCAAACATTCTTGAAATACTGTGTTTATGAAAATGGGGTGGATGGAGGGACGAATGGAGAGATGGAGAGACATATGGAGGGAAGGATGGACAGACAGACAAAAACATAATGCCCCCAGCTACGGTTACAACTGGTGGCTGGGGGCATGGAGGCATAAAACAGCTGGCGACACTTGACAAGAAAGTTTATCTGTAGACACACAGTGATACAATATATAATCAGTACTTTCAGTGATTTACTTGGTGACTTTAGTCAGCAGCCCTAGTAACCCTAACCCAAGCACCCTAACCTCAAACCCCAGCACCCTAAACCCTAACCCAAGCACTCTCTTTTTTGGCCACTTGGAAGCCGTACGCCACAACAAGCCAAACATCACTCAAAACTTTGACAAGATATGACCTTATTAAATTGACATGGCTAATGTCTTAGCAAGAAGTTGCCGATATAACAGACACAGAACAACATAAGCATTTCTTAGCCTGTTTCTGTCAGCCTGATGAATGTCATATTTCCTTTAGCTCTGTTTTGGACTCCAGCGACTCCCGAGAAAAGTATCTGCAGTTTGGTTGCTAAAGCCCAGCTCAGACCAAGGATTCGCAAACGTGACAAAACTGTTTTAGAATGTTGCAGAGAAAAGTTGCAGTGGTGTGACCTGGCCGGTCGGAGCTTGACACAAACCAGCAGGTGGTGTCACCTGCAGCTCTGCCAGTCAAATAACCTGCTTTTAGAACGTAAAGCACATCACCTTTTTCAACAGCCAATCAGCTTGTAGTGAAGTCCACTGGACAAGTCAAAGCGTGTTTACTTGCTGCAGCAGGTGCTCTGTCCCTGCCAAGCCCTCATGGTGTGCCGGTGTCGGACCGCGGGTCGCTGCTGCTGCTGCTGCTGCTGCTCAGTGTATGTGTATGTGCCCACCCCCAATACAAAATAAGCCTGAAAAGCTGGAAATCAGAATGCAAGTACAAAGAGTTGTTGCATAGAGATGATACACCATCTCATCTGGTATGGACCAGCAGGTTTTTAACTGCGCATTTCAAGTAGTTGCCTGTTTCCACTCATCTCGTTGCAAGTCTTTGGTCTGAACTGGGCTCAACACATAGCCATATTAACTTAACAACTATTAGGTCTGTGTGCATTCTGCCCTCTAGTGGCCAAAAATCACTTAACTTGGAGTCAAAAACACACCTGTCCTCAGACATATACTGAGTTACAAGTTAATTAAATACAGCTGTACAATCTACGCAAACCAACAGCCTTTTTTAAAGCTTAGTGTTCACAGTGACACAGTGTCAGAGAGTTCAATTCCATGTTTTTTGTTTAGACTGTAGTTAAGTAATGTTATATGAAAGTGTACGATAAAGGTGTTTACATGTATGTGGATGTTCTTTATAACTACATTGTTTTTCTCCATTCATATTTAGAGTTTTTGGCATAAATCCAACATGAAGTGAAGAAACAAATGAAGAGGGTGTCTGACCTAACTTTAAGGCTTTTCAGGTCTTGCACAGTGAAAGTGTGGCCTGGTTTCAGTGGGAGGCCATCTAGCTGCAGAGCTCCATGCTGTGGTTCCCTCTGAAGCTCCATGCACAAGGCTTCTTCCTTGGAGTCCACGTCTGACAGCAGCAAGTGTTCAGGGCCAAGCGTGCACTCCCCTCCCTCATCCACAGTCAGATGGTTGGTAAAAACCTGAAAAAGAATGAATCAGCAGTCATATATGCGTATATGGACATGTAAGAAATGATGTAAGGATGGTGCAGTTCTCTTATCCACCTGTGGTGGCTGGTTGTCCACTGGCATTACTGTTATGTTAAAGCAGATCCCAGTGACTGTCTTGCCCAGGTGGTTGGTTACAGAGAGAACAAACTGGATATACTGGGGGTAAGGGCCGATGTCCATGACTGGAGGCATGTAGGCTACCTTCATGAAGTTCACTGCATGCTGGAAACAAACAAAAAGAAAAGTACGGATACATTTTGGTTGAGATAGTTTCTCTCACAGACCTTTAATGGATGGCTGCTAGCTTAGTTAACACTGTGCATTCACAGCTATGATTAACAATGATAATACCAATGCTAATGCTAATTTTTGCTAACAAAAAAGGCTTATAACCATTAAATCAAAATGTACGGACCAGAAAAATGAAATATCCGACTCCTTAGAAGGTCTGTTAGAACAAACAAAAGCAAGACTTTTTTTAGGCAACCAAAACATTATAATTAACTTTCATGAACTTAAAACATAATAACATAGCTACGGATCCGCCTATACTCTATGAATCTTGGGTTACGCCATAGTTATGTTGCCAAACTAACATTGTCGCCATGGTAGGAACTTGTCAACAGATGGCACCATCTAGTCACATAAAGCGGCCACACTCTTAATTATGCATAACTTTAAGCCTTAATAACATTTAAACAAGTACATTGTATAAAAATTCATTCCCTGTACAGATGTCAATAAGGGGCAAATTAGCTATATGTACCAATACCATTTTTTGTACCAGGTTGTAGACATGTTTATATCAGCTGTAAGTTTGGGCATTTTAACATGGGGGATCTGTGGGTTCTGACTCACTCTTGGAGCCAGCCTCAAGTGGCCATTAGATGAACCACAGTTTTTGGCACTTCTTGTTGGCTTTATTTTTCAGCCCTGGAGTATGTTGCTTGCATGTACCTATGATGTAGGCCTATTCCTGAATAAATATTAAAAGAATCACCTGTGTGAAGAGTCTCAGCACTGGCGCGTTGGAGTCTTTGGTGAATTTGGGTATGCTGTCGACTAAGAACAACCTGCCAGCATCAGGACTGCTGCTCATGACAACAAAAACAAATTATTCAGACAGAATGTTCTCCCACTGTTTGGTGGCCAGTGTGTTTTCTGAAGGTGTGGACATACTTACCTGTGGAGACCAGTGTAGAAAGGTGGAGTAGTAACCGTATATGTAAGTTCACTGTCTGGGGACTCCTGGTCTACGAAGTGAAGCTGTTGCCGTGTTATATGTACCACTTCTGTTTCTTTGATCACAAGACACCTACTGGAACCAGGAACCTCTTTAGGTGGTTGGTCTGGAACAGGGTCTATGTGCACCATCACCACCTGCACCACAAGGTCAACATTGTAGATCATCGAATTAGATATAGAGTACAATTCAGTGATAGAATTTCATTGCAAAATCGTACTATTAAACCCAAGACTAGTGGTGTTTTCCCCAAGGATTATTTCTTCAACTATTATTCTCCATGTGAGCAACAAGGTTCAAGGGTTAGCGATGTCTGTTGGTCAGTCAGTCCTCCACCACCTTGGTTCATAATTGAGTATCTCAGCAACTACTGAATGGGTTGTCTTTAGATTTGTTTCTGTCATTCATGGTCCCCAGAAGGTGAATCCTGATAACTTTGGTCATCCCTTGAGGATAGCAGTCTTGGTTTTAAGGAAATGTCTTGACAAATATTGAATGGACTGCCACATTTGATTAAGATCGTCATGGTTCTCAGAGGACGAATTTGTTGATCTCCAGACTCTTCATCTAGTGCATGCCTGATATCAGACAGAATTGCACACATCAGTTTTGCATGTATTTCATTTAATCAATCAATCCATCAATCAATGCCACATGGAATTATACAAGGTACAACTCTTGTGAAATGTGATCCCATCAGCTCCTTACTTTGTGCACTGTAATTTAGTCCTTTGCACATCTTCTTACATTGTTGGCTGCTGCTTTAGAATTGCTCATGTTTCCAGATGGTTCTGGTAATCTGTGGTTTCTGGTTGTGGAATAGTTTGACTGTCCACAGATCTCGACTTCAACAAGACATCCAATGGTTGCTTTTCCCGAACAAAGGCAGCACTGCACAGCAGCCACCTCTACAGCAGTGATCCACAGCAGGAACAGGAGAATACCTCGCATTCCTGCCATCACACCAGGTCCTTATTCACCAAAAAGCACCTGCCTCCTCTCCTTCTCTTGCTAGAGTCCTCTGCTCTGTCAGATCAGCACATAGAAAAGAAGCCTCCTGGCACTTTCCAGGACTTTGCCAAGTTTTGGTGAATCAAAGGATATTAGGTCCCTGACATCCTGTTAGAAGCGGATGTGGCACACAGGTCTTCCAGTGTATTTTCTAACACCCATACAATGGCAAGCAGGATGCTAGTTCAGCGAGGGCCCATTCTTTTCCATCATTTTCATGATGTTTTCTTGTGTTTACGTCAGTAAACATGGCCCTGGCCATGTAGCAGCTAACTAGCTAGGAGTTGGCAGGAGAGTTTACAGACTGATGAGTTACTGTCCTCATCCTGATGACTGACCTCCAGCCACACACCAACACTGTCCAAAGCCAGCCACAAAAAGCACATCCAAGACTTGCAAAACAGACCTAACAGCCTAAATTTTGCACAAATTCTGCAGAGCTGACAGAGAGGCAACCGGAAACATCTGCACCTACGTCATATGATCATTGAGTATTGGACACATTAAAATACTGGCCTGAAGATGGCGCTAGATTAAACTGTAGACCTCACTGTATTCAACCTGTAATGAAAGGCTAATTATGTTGATGCTTTTTTTGCATGATCATTCAACATAAATTGAAATGGTGTTCCCTCATCTTGTCCTTAATTAACTCTCTTAAAAGCATTACTTTAGAGATACCCACTTGAGGCTCTGACAAGTTGGGAGGGTCATGGAAATCTGACAGCACCACCTCAAAGGAGTCATCAAACACTTCGTTTCCTAGGTGTCGATAGTAAACCATGGACTGCGACAGGTCTTTCTGCAGAAAGTGGCTGACAGGATAACCTGGATCAAAACCAACAGAAACATGATTTGGTAAAAACAAAAACAAACTCCATGTAGGATGAAATGAGAAAATGAAGTCCATTCATCTGACCTGTGAGCCCCGATGTTGGCATCTTCATGACCTCTCCTGCCTGTGGAGGGCGGGTGATGTTAAAGAGGATGTAGTCATTGCTGGAGTCCATGTCTGAAGCCTGGAGGGTGGAGCCTCTCAGTAAAGTCATCTGGCCCTCAGACACCTCCAGCAGCATATTGGTGATGAGGAACGGCGGGCTGTCGTCCTTAGGCAGGATCTTGATGGGGAACTTATGTCGAGTCTGATGGCGGCCGTCAGTAATGCGGAAGATGATAAAGTCTTTGGTGGAGTCACTGTCATCATGGTGATAGCGAACCACGCCCGCTTTGATGTCATTGACAGTAAACATGAAGCCCTTTCCACCTGGATTTTACATGAACAATAATGAAGAAACAGAACTCATTAAAAATAATTTGATGAAACCAACTACTGTAGCCAGGGAACTGACCATGGTAGCAAACCAAGGAACATCAAGCTAGCGGAAGTCAGTCAAAGTAGCTCTCAAAGCTAGCTGGCTTGCTAGCTGTCAGCAAATAGTAAATGGACTCCATTTATCTAGTCTTAATGACTACTAAAAGCTCTCAAACACAGGTGCCATTTACCTGTTCACACACTCAATCGTACACCAGTGACCAAGGCTACCATACAAGGTGCCACCTGCTCATCAGATAAGCATTCACACACACTCACATAGGGAGTAATTTTGGATTCAGTATCTTGCCCAAGGACTGCAAGGGCCAGAGATCAATCACTAACTGGACAACAACAGTTAGTAGCTTATTTGAGACATGTACAATCGACTCCTGCCTCCTAGCTGCCTAATGCACTCTGGACATTCACTCCGGACACTCATTGGTGTCAGCCACTCCAATTCCCTAAAGGCTCTGATGTGTCGTGGCAAACTATTGAAACTGAAACAGTACAGTTCTAATCCAGCTGTCATATCCACACTAAAAATTTGGCAGCAAATTGAGAACCACCTCAACTGGAACACACTACCCCTGGCTACTCTAATCTGTAAAAATGATCTATTTATGCCAGCTAAAACTGACTTCAGATTTTCTGCCTGGAACAAACAAGGTCTGAGCACATTAGGTGACCTTTACCAACTTTACAAAGACAATGACGAGTATTACAAATCTCCTTTATTTACAATCTTATAACCCTGGACACAACATCTGCACCCGGATTCAATGTGTGAACAAACACTCTTCCCAATGCTTGTATTTCTATCAGTGTGATTCTACTGTATACTGCAATAAAATGTAGAAAGAAAGAAAGAAAAAGATGTTTACAGTGTGCAAATTTAATTAATTCCCCTGATCTGATGTGACACAGTCATAAGGTCAGGTGAAACTGCAAGGGCCTGGGTCAGCTAAACCTGAGAGGAGATTTGTAATAGACCAGAGTCTTGCCAAGACCATTTTTGAACTGCTTTTTAGACTGATAAAATGTCTTGGGCATGAGGGACTTCCACTGTGGGGACATATCCATCAGGATGGAGTTTTATAGCCACTAATGATGGAGCAGCAGGCAAGCAGACAAAACATTATAGATGCCAAGGGGACATGAGGGGTTTCAGCAAACGGATGACTGGATGTCTGACACCACTCAAAAGAAAATATTAGATTTTTTTAGTACATGCAGTCCAGAGAGAAAATCTGTCTGAGCTGAGTGAGTGCACATTCTTTGGACTAAAGGACCATAGATGTAAGTATGTCTGAGCAGTTTTCCTGAGCATTAACTCCTCTACCCAGCCGCCAGAATAAATGTTCATATTGTGGGTTTCTGCGAACCACAGATAACATTTGTACCTTATTATGTACTTGAATTACTGAAACTTTGTGTTTAACAACGCTTAGGTTTAGGCACAGAAACCACCTACAGTATGGTTAGAAAAACACCAGGCGAGAAACATCATTTTAGTCAGGACCATTCTAGTCAAAGAAAACTTAATTTCTGTTTGCAGTATTATATTTGGCGGTATGTCTGAGGCCTCTCTGCCCTTCCACATGCCTGCATGGAAAGCCTATGGCGCACACCTCTGAGCTCTTCCACATGCCTGCATGGAACGCATTAAGGCAAAGACAGCACACCTCTCTGTCCTTCCACACACATACAGTTTTGTTGTTTGCTGGTCTCAAACAGCGGTCTGCAGCTGGCAGCAATCTTGGCTAAGCACATGCACATATGCACACTCACAACAGCGCAGCATCCCTCAGCAAAAATATATTCCCCCGATGCATGAAATTAATTGTAACTGACTATTGCAATCTGCAAACAGGTTATTCATTCATTCATTGTGTCCTCTGGAAGTTGTGTCAGTACCTCTGACAGTGAGCCGTCCATGCTGCAGGCCATCCACAGTGATGATACGAACAGCAT
Source organism: Epinephelus fuscoguttatus (assembly GCF_011397635.1). Classification (NCBI taxonomy): domain Eukaryota; kingdom Metazoa; phylum Chordata; class Actinopteri; order Perciformes; family Serranidae; genus Epinephelus; species Epinephelus fuscoguttatus. The sequence goes on from NC_064774.1 coordinate 33,217,384, forward strand.
TCAGGTTGTCATTGTCCACAATCTGGAGCTGCTCCCACACTATTGGCCGAGACTGACCCTCTAACAGACTGAGACCTATAAGACAAATTGTTTAAAGAATAACTACTTAGTGTATTATACATGCCAAGCCTCATAGAGAGTTAAGAGCTCTAATACTGAAGTGCCCAGCTTTTTGTGTTGAGAGCATAGACTTCTCCTCTGGAGGCAGTCTACACTTCTTAACATGGATCATTTCCAGTGTCCATACAAGTGTTTCTGGTGAAACCCAGTTTTTAGATTTATGCTAATTGGATTTTTACATTCATACATACATGCCTAGCAACAATATTAGCAAAAAATGCTAATCCTTATATTTTGCTAATATTAAAAATTATTTGCAAAAATATCAGTATTGAGTTGACTTAGAGTTTAGAGTAAGTTTCGATGGTATTGCTTCGAGTGATCATTGGTAAAATAAATTGAGCTGCAAGTAAGTACATGAGCAACTCATTTGTTTCCTCACATTTGAAAGATCTTTGCACACTTGCAATGTGACAATGCTAGCATACCCATGTTCCAAGACACCCTGGGTGCATTCGTGTCTGCATTCCTCACAGACATGTGGACAGTCATTGATGGGCTCTTCTCAAAGAAAAAATCATGAACCTCAAATTCCACCTGTGGGGGAGGATTACAAAGTTTTTTCAGAAATCACTGACAACATCAAACTGATTGTTTTACATACTGCAAGTGGGAAGTGGTACCTCATAATTCCTGCGTTGGGTATGTGAGGAGTTCGGAGGTTGGTACCCAATGAGCATGTCATTGAGATCGAGCCATGTAAAGGAGGAGACCGGGCGAGTATGATCGGACAGATGGGTGATGAAGCCATCTGCAGGCGGTTTGGTGATGTTGAAAACCAAGAGCTGTTTTGGAGTTTCCTCATCTTCAGTGTCTAGTGTAGCGGTGGAGAGTGGAGTGAGGATGAACTGGTCCACCTCCAGGATAAACATGGACATGAAGGACGGTTTGGGTGGCTGGTTGGGCATTGCATCGACTATCCGCACTGGAATCCAGGCCTGTTCAGACTACATAAAGAAAAAAAAAATCCCATGTTTTTGTTAATCTCGCAAAATTCCTTTAGCAAATTTAAGGAGAGGGATAGTATAAATCTTATAATATTGGAGTCTCTTCAGTTCATTTAGTGCCAATAATTTAAAAGCAAAGGAACTAAAAAGTTTAGGGCCGTAAGAATAAGCTAAAACTGTGAGCAAAATACAGAAATAGATTACATTTAAAAAAGTTAAACTCTACTAAACTCATTTAATTCTGACAAGGGATATCTAGTATTTTATGCTGTCGTTCAATACATTCTCAAGTTAAAACTCACTAATGTTCAACAACTAGCCAATAGCAGCCCAGTACAATGCTATATCTTAATTGGTATCATGGCTTGAAACATACACTCATGTAAACTCATAGTGTTGGTGCAGGTACTAAGAAACAAAGAAATACAACATTGTTAGCATTAAAACCAAATGACCTGATACATGCTGCCACTCCTGGTGTCCTTGAGATCCAGTCGGATTGCGATGTAGTCTATGTCTGGAGATGGGGGGTCTATGTGCTGATACCTCAGTCCCATCACCAAGAAGTCATCACAGGGAATTTTGGTGAACTTCACCAGCTTCAGACCCCTCAGGCAGTCTTCGGATTTACACATTGCTCTGGCTTTATTATCTGTATTATTAAACAACCATAGAGAGATTTTATAGCACTTTTTGTATTCTTTATTTTCTTTCGTTATTGAGTGTAACATCTATAACCCAGATTCCAGAAAAGTGGAATGCTGTGGGATTCCAAGTATACTGTGTAAAACAATTTGCAAATATTTTATGATCTATATAAATTTGAGTACAGTATAAAGAGAAGATATTTATTGTTACAACCGCTAAACTTTATTTTCTAGAAAATACACACTAATTTTGATATTGATGTCTGCAACACATTCCAAAAAAGTTGGACCAGGGCCAGCAAAAGACTGAAAAATGTGGAATTCTCAAAAAACATGAGTTTGGAAAGTTTTACAACTAAACAGCTTTATTGGTAACAGATTAAAATATCTCTACTGGGTATAAAGGGCCATTCTCCTAAGGCTCAGTTGTTCACAAGCAAGGATGGTCACTTTGTATAAAAAGGCATGGGCAAAAAGTCCAACAATCTAAAAACAACACTGTTCAATGCACAAATGAGAATTTAGGGATTTCACCATCTACAATCCATAATATTATCAAAAGATTAAGACAATCTGGAGACATCTCTGCACGTAAGGGGCAAAGCTGAAACCAATACTGAATGGCCGTGAAATTTGACCTCTCAAGCAGCACTGCATTAAAAACCAACCTGATTGGATAAAAGATATTACTACATTGGGTCGGGAACACTTAAAAAAAAAAAAACTTTATCAGTGAACACAGTTCATCACTGGGTCTACAAGTGCAAGTTAAGACTCATGTAAGCCATCTATCAACAATATCCAGCCAACTTCTCTGGTCCCAAGCTCGTCTGAGATGGACTGTTACAAAGGGGAAAAGTGTGCTGTGGTCTGACCAGTCCATCATGGATGCTATAACCTCAGGGGCTAAAGAGGAAAAGGACCATCCGGATTGTTAGCAGCACAAAGTTCAAAGCCAGTGTGGGGATGTGTTAATGGCCAAGGCATTATGGGTGACTTTCACATCTGTGAAGGCACCATGAATGCTGAAAGGTTTTGGAGCAACATATGCTGCCATCCAGACAACGTCTTTTTCAGGGACGTCCCTGCTTATTCTAGTGAGACAAAGAAACATATTGTGCAAGTGTTCCAGCAGCGTGGTTTCTTAGAAGAAGAGCGCAGGTACTCGACTGGCCTGCCTGCAGTCCAGACCTGTCTAACCTTGAACTTGTGTGGTGCAATATGAAGCATGTAATACAACAACAGAGACCCCAGACTGTTGAACAACTTAAGTCGTACATCAAGCAAGAATGGGAAAGAATTTACTTTCAAAACTTTAACAACTGGTCCTCAGTTCCCAAACACTTACAAAGTGTTGTTAAAAGAAAGGGTGGTGTCACACAGTGGTAAACATGCTCCTGTCACAAATTTTTTGGAACTTGTTGCTGGCATCAAATTCAGACCAAGTGTATATTTACAAAACAATTAAGCTTATCAGTTCGAACATTAAATATCTTGTCTCTGATACCAAAAGTATTTCGTGGAATCATGGCTAAAAACACCCTCTGGCAGGTAGTCACACCCCAATGAATCTAACCAGGGCAGAGTATAAAGGGGTGAATGCAACACATAGACTGCACCAATTTCACATGTCTCATATCTCCACAAACTAGAATTACCACCTTGTGTTTGAATGCCTCCGGTTACCAGTAAATTTGCATTAACAGTTAACATCCATGTCTGTCCAGACTCATATGTAGCCATGACAGCTGGCAATGCTTGAAATAGGTTATGGATGTTAATGCAAGGAGGCAACATATTCTTGAACATGGATGTTTCACATACATCTTCAACCCGGTAGCACAGAAGATCTGTACAATCAGCACAGTTTCAAGATGGGCTCCTAAGATTAGTGTCACCAATTCAGTGACTGACCAAATGTCTCTCCTTCTGCTCCTGAGATATGACATTGAATAATGGCCAGAAAATGTTTTTTTTTTTTTTTTTTACAGAACATTATGATGTCGCAGTGAAGTTGACCTTTGACCTTATTGATATAAAATGTCATCACTTCATCCTTTCATCATCATCATGATCATTATTAGTGCATGATTTTTTGGAGTTTTAGCCAAAAACATGTTTTGTAAGGTCATGGGTTCTTGACCTTTGATCTTCGACCACCAAAATCTAATCAGTTCATCCTTTAGTCAACCTTAACCTTTGACCTCTGACCACAGAAGTCTGATCAGTTCCTTCTTGATGTTTGTGCTGAATTAAAGGTGTTTTTAAAATATTGCATTCACGAGAATGGGACAGATGGATACATGGACAGACACACAGACGAACAGAAGTACATACACATACGTTCATACAACCCAAAAGCAAAATGTCGTCTGCCATGGGAGGCACAACTAAATTGTATGCCATCAGAATAATTTAAAAGATGTCATAGTCCCACAAAAAATCATAGGGGCTTTAATTTTTAATTGTTTGATCTTCTGAGAAATTCTTAGGCTATTGTTACCACAAATTACGACTTAAAGGACAAAATTCTCTTTTAACACTCCTATACATTATGCAGCTATTCGTGATGTAAGTCTTTAGGGTCAAATTTGTTTGTTGGATTTTTTTCCCTATTTTCTTGAGAATAAGCTCATGACGGGGGATTTGCCATCGTCAGCGGTCAGTCAGTCTCACAGGTTACCTAGCTGCTGGCGTAGGTGGATAAAGCTTTCTGGCTCATCCCCTCTTGTCATAGCTTTCTCTGGCTCTCCAGTGACCAGCTGGCCGTGGGCTGGCAGGTGGGTGTCATGGCTACTCAGATGGATGCTACACTCCAGGCTTGACCTCCGCTCATAGTGGAAGGACACCACGTTGCCATCCACAGCACCAGAGAGGCCATAGAATTCAGGAACCTCCAGGGCTTTGGGCCCCAGCTTTATGATGCTGCATTCAGGTTCCATAATGTCGACATGGAAAGAAAACACCTCCATGTATGTCTCTGTCTCTGTGAACCTGGTCAGAAAAAACATAATATGATCATACTGCCACACCAGCAAGAACAGGAAATGAAGACAACAAGCATGTGTTGTACCTGTACAGTCGAAGCTTGACAGTGTCCTCCTTTAACAATGGACAGCCGTTATGGATGTACTTTACCGTATCAGCCAGATAGTGACAGTCAAATACCTGAACAAATAAAGGGAAAAAACTGAATTATCCAATATAATGAGTGAGTCAGGACTAAAGTATGCATAACTACACTGTAAAATGTTTGACTGTACATTTACAGTAAATTACTGACTAGTAGTTGCATTACTTTCACAGGAAATCACTGTTCATTGTTACAGCAAATTGTTGTTGTAATCTCACAGTGGTTATGCTTGTATATTACTGTGATTTAGCAGTATGCTCCTGTAAAATTACTATGTTTAACTGTAAACTCACAATTAGAGCCAATTACATTACTAATATAACAGTATGTTCCCGTAAATTATTTAATTTAACTGTAACTTCACAGTTTATTTACATTTCATTACTGTGATTTTACAGTATGCTCCCATGGAATGACTGAATTTCACTGTATATTTACCTGCATGAATTTCACAATACAATTCTGAATTTGGTTAAATATCCCAGTAAAAGCCTGTGAAGTTATAATAATGTAATTTATTGTGGAAATATTACAGGTAGCTACATATTGTAACTTCCTGGAAATAATTTGCAGTGTACCTGGACATTGCTTAGCTAATTTAAATGTTCAAACTGAACAAGACTATCTAACTTTTGCTGAAAATTATGATAACTGCCAAGAAGGTAGTATAGTAGCACAAGTATTACCGAGTCAGCAGTCGGAATCACTAATATAACTTACACAGCAATTTATAGGCCCTTGTAAATTTGCTAACATTAACCACCATATGCTACTGGTCATACCAGGCCAAGTTAGACTATAGCAACACAACATCTGAGTTTCAGTGAAGGTTGTAAGTTTGCATTGTATTGCTTTCTAATTTAGCTTTTCATTTGTAAGAGGAAGAATCTTATTACAAAGTATATTGTCTTGTTTTAACACTTTAGCAAAATGTCGGCATGCAACCATATTCTGTGGACGATAAATGAGGTACAGACTTCCATCTGTGTCACTGGTGAAGAGTGTTTCTGATTCAAATTTTCATTATATTAAAACTGGAAGACAAAATCAGATTTTTGGTTAATCTAGATTAAAAATATCATCTAACATCTTGGCATTACAAAACCATATGGTAAAAGATTTAAGACGAGAGTTGAGATTTAACAACAGATTTAAACTATTCTACAGTACACTCACAGGTTGTCTGCCAATGAATTAATAAATACCAAATCAGGAACTAATGTAATAATTCATTTTGCAGGTCTGTAAATTCCAAATAATAATAATACTAATAATTCCAATGAGTTTGTACAGCTTTGTAATTTGGTACTAATTGTGGTGAAAACAGAGACATGAATACACATCCAAATTTCAAATTGCAATTCATTGCTAGTATGACGTAGACAGTCATTGTCAGAAAACAGCAGGTCAGCTGAACATGAAATGTGTCATTTCCCCAGGCAAAAATACAATTCAATATATTTGGAGAACACTGTTTCCAAATGAATAATTAATTAATATTTTCTTGGGCTGCAGTTGAACTTTACTTAGGACTACTTAGGACATATGTATTTTCCTTATAATTAAAACTAAATTTCATTAGGCTGTTGTCTTGCATTGTTTGTACATAAGCCTATGAACAGAAAGGCACATCAATTCGTATATAACCCACATAATTATGAGCCAGAAATTTGTGTATAATCAGGCTGTGGTCATGTCAATGTGCTAACGGAAATAAAGAGTAAGAGTAGTCAACGGAACGTCCGTGCAGGTTGGGGAGGTGCATGGGTCAAAAAACACAGGACTGTTCCCCTGGAGATTCTCCCCCAAGTGACTGATATTTGGAACCATGTGAAACCAAGTGAACTTTGAGTTATTTTAAGGTAGGCCTGCATCGTCATCATGTTTCTTTTCTAAAACCTAACCAAAATAACATTACTTGCCATAATCAACCATAATCTATGTAACTTTATGAGTATGCAACATCATTTGTGGGCCGCCAATTCGATAAATATCATATGAACCACTGTATGACAATATGTTGTTTACAGTACATACATATTACATTTCCAAGAATCTTACAAGGAAGATGTTAGGAAACCACTGATGTGGAAATACAAAGCTTTACTGGAACAAACAATCAGTTAAATAACATCTAACAAGTATTTTCAACCTTGTTCTAAATCAAAGACTGTTTGGCAGATGATGATATCGATTTGAGAACAGACTACTAATCATCTATTAACCAGTCCAACATATTAGATTTGTAAATCTGAACACTGACCATTTACTAAATGATTTTTTTTTGATTAACTCTGATTTGGATGTTACATATGACCAATAATGACATTTGTAATTCCTTATTACATATCTTACAAATTATAAGCTGGGGTTGCAATTTTTTTGTGTTTTGTGAAAAACATGTACATGCCAGAAAATTAAACTACAAGTAAGAAAGAAGGAAAAAGAAAAGAAAAGAATTGAACTGAATTGGGGTAAATGGCTTGATTTTTGCCAGTTTATATATAAAGCTAATATACAGTATAACTAAACTCATAACTAACAGGGCCTGCTAATGGCAACGTGAATGTTTCAAGTTTAGTCCTAAACTGTAGTTTTTATGACTTTTAAAAGAATACTTCACCTGCTAAATTGCCATTTGTATATTAGGTATACCATTACTCAGTGCATGTTACCTTGAATTCGCAATGAGTGCATGTTTGCCTCCATGCTGAACAGAAATTTCAAAAAAGGTGAACATTCTTCATAAATTGAAGTCACTGGGGTCCAGGGTTTGACAATAAGCAACCATTTGCAAACACTCAAGCAACTCGTGCACTATAATCCATGTCTCATTTATCCAGTTGTATGCTCAGTACTTCCCAAACACATGTATCAAGCTGAATGGCGATACACAATATATACCTTAGTGTTTTTTGCGAAATGAGCTCCATGTTCAGTTCCAAGTTAAAGCCACATTTGAGATGTCACAAGCACTCTTACAAAAGCGGACTGTGTTCAAAGGAATTGACAGGGATTTTTTTCCCGTTTGAAAATATACAGCTGCACAATATGTAAATTAAGAATGATATGAATTAAATAGCAGGGCTGTACATTAACGTTTTGCACACAGTACTGGAGCTAAGGGGGTTTAAAGGTCTGCAGCACAGGACACAAAACTATAACATGAGTATTAAATTATCAAGTAGGTCTAAATCCATTGCAGTTTTGGGAAAAAAAAGTATTTTTCCATGGCCTTTCAAATGAATCTAGTGCTGGAAAATGATTTAAATATTTTCATTCATTTAAGCTATTAATCTTATTTACGTCATCAACAGAGAAGCCGAGGGAGGGAAGGAGTGAAAGACACTCCGTTTACGTTATACACGCCTTGTTTTGAATTGTCTGTTTTTTCACTGCATTTCTTAAACACATCTGTCGCCTGCATCCAGGCGCTGTGTCAGTATCATACAATGGACTATAACTACCAAGAACAACAGCAATGGTCCACCTCACAAATGAACTAACAAACAAGTGCTCATCTGACCCAATCAAGCAGCTGTCTCCTACAAATTCAGCGCAGCATGTGCTTCTGAACTAATTTCATTCATGTCACAGACTGATTTAGCATAGCTCGTGCAACATATAGACTGAGGTCTCACTGTAGACTAGTTAACGGACAGATTAAACAGAGCAGCAGCTCTGTGTCTCTCTTAGGGCCCTATTTAGATGGTCTAAAGCGGACGGCGGAGGGCGCATAATCCATGTCGCAAGTGTCATTGCTATTTAGATGCAGGCGCAGTTGTCATTTTCACGCCCTGCGCCCTCGTCGTCTAACTAGCAAATGAACTTACGCTTCTCTGGGTGTGTTGGTCTAAAAATGAGGAGTGGTCAGGCGCAGTCATGGCGCGTTGCTAGTTAGATGACGTAAAAAGCAAATGCGCCAGTGACCAACAAAAACCTGGTCTAAAGTCAACAGCCCAGTATTTCGCGGTTAAAAAAGTTAGTAATACGCGTCTCTAGGCGTGCACGCGCGTTCACTCTGCTCAGACACACACGGAGCAGCCCCACATATGCAAAAGATAACAAATAAAAATATGATTACAATGTGAAAGGTTATTATTGTGCACATTAAAATATTTATCAGAAACACGTCTTAATGGTCAGTCAGTAATAATGATCATGATAATCCGGGAGGTCCAAGCTGGCAGTGTCCGAATATACGGAACTGCGAGCAGACCTCCACGGGCTGATGATGCATAGCCTGTAAAATGAACTTGTCTTTCCCAGTTGAATTGTGATCATTTTGGCATGTAAATCACAAAATCAAAGATGTGAAAACGTTTGATAAACTTTATTTTGACATAAACACAATAATAACCAGCTTCTGTGAACTAAAAACGTAAACTTATAGCCCTACAAGTACAAATGTACATGTAAAAAAAAAAAAAAAAAAAAAAGCTTTTAGAACGTAAAACTGAAGGTCATCTTGTCAGGAGGAGGAGGAGGAGGAGGAGGAGGATGACCCCAGCTCCGCAGCCAGCGCGCAGCCAGACCAGACGGCCCGGGTGCAGCCACGGGACCAGCCCTTCCTGCACCTTCAGGCGGGGAGGGGTTCAGGATGCTGGAGACGGAGCTGGGCTCTCTAACCTCCCGGGTTAAAATAAAATTGAATAACTTACAATTTGTTGACAGCGTTTCTCCCGTGTGCGCTCTCTCTCTTTCTCTCTCGCAGTCTCACTCTGTTTCTTTTCTTTTGACTTTTCTAAGATGACAGATGCTGAATATATACTCCCTATCTGATGCTGTGGATTTCTGTGGCTGGCTGAGAGGGATGTGAACTTCTCAGTTTGCAGCTGTGTTACTGTAATCAAATCAGGTTGGGTTTCCATTACGTGTGCCAAACGGTGCCAATCCCCTTTGATCTGACATCAGATGTGACGGGACAGTAGATATAGAGATACATTTATCGTCTCCTCAGCTGTAGAACACTCACTCTTTGCAGTTGGTAGGTCCGCCATCTAACTAGCTCTACGCCGGGAATGAGAGGTGACACTCTGATTGGCTTATTGAATGATACGCCCAAAACACACCCATGACTAATTCACAGAGTAACGGCCAATTTCCACCAGATGCGTGTTGGTTGCGTCTGCGCTCCGGCACGGCAGCGGAGCTGATAGGATTCCATCTAGTCAATGTGTGTGTTTCCACCAGCTGCGGCTGTGCTGCGTTCCAGCTCCGTCTCAGCTCCGGCGCTCTCCGCAACAGATACGCAGAACTTCTATTTTTGCACAATAAAACACTAAAACAATAAAACACAATAAAAAATTTTCAAAATAAAATACACAGTGTTCACGGCGGATCATATTTCCCTGCACTACACCTTAAAAACTACATAATGGGCAGAGGCAGGCCTGAAGTCAACAGGTCAGAGGTTTTCAGACGTCATTTCACCCCATGAACACCATGGACGAGGAGATATTAATCATGGCAGTGCACCGAGGTGTCTTCCGGCGGAGCTGCACCGCACCGCACAGCAAACACAGCCAGCGGGTATTGACGGTAAGTCCAACCCTTTAAGACTCTCCGCCATGGCGCACAGCCTGAAAACGCGCCGCACGCCTGGCGCTTTGCGTTTTATACCATCTAAATAGGGCCCAAGAGAACTTGTGAGCAAGTGAGTGGGACAGACCTATGCGGAGAGTGAGAGAGGAGAGATGCATATTGACATATCTGGTCAAGTTGCGTTGACCCTGTATCATATGAGTCACTCAGGCACGCATGAGACTGTTTGTACTTACATTTTTTAAATTGTAATCTTTTAGCAAAAATGCATGTATTGAAGAGTACCGAGCATGCCATGGATAACTGAGACTTGGATTATGATGCAAAGGTGGGGTAAGAGTTTGTAAATGGATGCTTCGATATAGTTTTGCTGTTGTTAAATGTGGATCCCAATTACTTAAGTCAATGTAAAATGTTCACCTTGGAGAAAACTAAGTTTTCATAACAAATTCAAGGTAACATGCAGTGAGTAACTGCTGTACAAATGGTCATTATGCAGGTGAAGTGCTCCTTTGAGCATGAAAATGACTCATTCTGGACATTTAACTGACTGTATACGTCAGCATAGAGTCGTTAGAGAGAAGACGGCCTGTCAGTGTGGAAAACAGAGGAAGAAGTATAGAAAGGTCCCTCCACCCTGTATTCCCTAAAATACCACTCTTTTTGTGACTGAAGGCTGCTTGAGAAATGGAAATACATCCTCAAGCCAGGTGTGTATATGATGAAGAGCAGACAGTGAAGGTCCTTGATAAATTTTCACACTTAGCATTGACCTAACCTTAACCCTAGTGTACAGACAGCCTTAACCTAGCTTAAAGCACAACAGAGAATCAGAGCCCAGGGTTAACATTTAAAAAATGCTGAATATGTTCATTTACTTGTGTCAGATCAATTAATGTTTGAAAGATCTAGTGTGCTTTTATAATGCCAATGCACTGGTGCCAGTTAGGAATAAGATAGAAATGAAAAGCCTCACAGCCCAGCTCTGAGCTTGTGCTGTCATTACCACAACACTAATATTATGTCACATGTTTTTTGTTTTTTTTTACATGTTATCTGTCAAACAGTGCAATGGAAGCATAATGCATGCCTTTACCTTGGTTTCCCTATTGCCTGGAACACACTGTGGTTTTTTATTGTAAAGGCTTTTTCCATTACCTGAGGCATGAGTTTTCCTACTCGTTGAGTTATGGGCTCATTTAACACCACCTCCAGCTTGCACGCATCCTTCTGATGGGGAATATGGAACTGCAGGTCACTCTCCTGGAGGTAGGCTGATTGACCCCGTTTCACCTTTAAGCCCTTGTTGACTTTAACAAGGGAGCCATGTGATGAGCAGGTCACTCCCAGCAGGAGCACTGGAAGCAAGGTCCAGGCCAGTCTTTGACCCTGTAAACCCATCACTGTTAGTCTCAAGCTGATGTCCTGTAGGGTCTTCAAGAACTGGCCTCTGGCCTCTAAAGCTTTCAGAAACACAATCCAGTAGGTGACTTAAGTAAACCAGGGTGATTTTCTCTTCAGAAGAAGCTTCATCTTTCTGTGGTTGAATGATGTTGCTGTGATGTTGGTCTGTGGGCTTTTACTGGGTCAGATGATTGGTCTGGAGCTGTACAGAAATTATAAAGGTTTCAGTCTGTGGCATTTTTATATTAAGAAAAAGGAAGTGCACAACACAACATTCACAAACCAAATGAACAAAACCAAAAACACCTAAAAGTTTGAGGGTGCTAAATGAGAAAGTGTAAAATATGTTGTATTTTATAGAAGCAATTAAACCTGCATTTGCTGATGTTACTGACCATGCTTACTTGATAGCAAAACATTCAGTTTAACTAGCAGAGCTTTGAAAAGAACCAAATGTAGTTCTGTTGTGGTAGTTGAACATATGATGACTAAATGAATAGAGGTGGATTGTGAGACAGTAAAGCCCCGTTTACACCAATCACTTTTGGCATAGTACCTTTGGCCCCAAATAACCCTTCAGACATGATACCTAGACCCAAGGTCAATTTAGCATTTCATCTCTTACCATTATCATGTAAAGAAGAACAAAGCATGGAAGGAAATAACGAGTTGCAGCTGCCAGGTGAGCCCCCTAGCAACTAACAAACACACACAGAGACACACCGCAGTATATAGTGCCAACAAAACATTAGATTATTAAATAATGTGACCCTCTACGTTGTGCTTCACAGTTGGGGAAGTAATAACCCATGCAGCATCCCTGCACACTCAGTATGGGAAGCTGTTGCATCATACATCGTAGCCTGCGATTCAGTAGGCACTGTCATTGTCCAGTCTGCATACATCAGACTTGATGTACCCAAGTTTATTAGACCCATGTCGCACAGTGTGGCTTCCACTAAACTTATAGATTACTAAAAAATTCTTAGTCTGTGGGAGGCTTAAATTGGCACTAAGTCATCCAAACTTGAGAACTCTGGTTTAATGCATGTGGAAAAACAATAATTAGAGTGGTGTTGATAAAAGTTTTGATCTTAAATGCTTTGTTCTATAAATGGAGCAACCTCCATCATCAGTTCTCCAGTTCTGGTTTATAACAAAAACCAGAATGTAAAGTTGTTGTTAATAAACAGAAATAATCAGTTCCACATCGCTATATGTAGACTCTGTGACTTGTTCTGTGCTCAGCTTGCCAGGAAATATGTTCATTATGAACAAATGTTGGCCTCTCCCTGAGGCTAAAACAGCCTCCCTCTGCTAATGACCTGATGTTTCTGAGTGACCTTTGACCTTCATAGAGTCACGTGCATCAGAGGCTTTCCCACCATACAAGACTTTCCTTCTCTGCTAGAGTTGCCATAATCATTAAAAGCAGTTGAGGACAACCATCCAATAAAACCATCTTTCAAACTTATAACCTAAGAGTGCCCTACTTTGCAATTGCAGCCTGTTTTCGTTCTAGTTTCTGTTTTGCTGTTTGCTCTTAGTGCCTAAGTTGTCCATTCTTTAGTTATAAGTAAAGTTTATTCTTATCTTATCTCCCACTGAGGGTGTGTGGTAGAGCTGTTTTGTATTTGAAAATGGGCTTCAGGTGTCATCCTGCCACATTCCTTCGACACTTGTCTGGGACACCACAGACCTCACACAGAAAGCACCTCTGACAGAGAAGCACCTTCTAATCAGCCTCTGCATTGGGGAACATGTTATAACTTGTTCCCATGAACAATACTTGTGTTTAGAGAGCTGGAAAGATCATGTTCAAGGAGCTGAGTGCAAAAACAGGATCTCAAATGGCCACAACCCCCTTTCACATGGAAGCAAACAACTGCCTATTTACACCTTTGGCAGACACAGAGCAGCATTATCATTCCTTTGGAGTTGTGTTTATGTCCACCTAATGAATGTTTGAGAGACTTTTCATTAAAAACAGCTCCTGCTGCAGCTGTAAACCAGGCTGATGAGAGCGGTGAAACAAAACAGTTGCATCCCTAACTTATACATAAGTTTATTTCATTATTTAAAACATTGGCTACGTTTAATGTAACAGAAAACAAAGAAGAGTATATTAGGTCCCCTCTAAACAGTTCTATTTCATTTTGAGCCAACTTATTTTCTGTATGTACCATATGGATATATTGTATATTTGTTTTTATATTTAACCTTAAAGGAATACGTCTAATTTGCTCCCTGACAGAGTGTTGGATAAGAAGCTCAAAACCTGTGTGCACAACACATGTCTGTGTGTGTGCGCATCAGGGCGGAACTCCACCGTGTGTGATACGGACAGCAGAGGAGAACTGTAGAGACAGAAATGACATGCCATCATGTAAATAAGATAAATAACATGAGGCTATTTAGTTTGTTTAAAGCTACTCTTACCCTTCTTGCATTTCACCCAGCACTTTTGAACATTTGAACATCCACAACTCCCTCCTCCCATCCCTGTCCTGCTGCAACTCCACCTCCCTCCAAAGGCATACTCCTCCCTCCTCCCTCCTCCATTACGTCCTCATTACGTCTACTCCGACCAATCATTGCATTCGACCCGAATGCAATGATTGGTCGGAGTTTTCTTAGAACCATATGAGAATGGTACAATTATGAGTTTTTATCTCTGGTGGAATTCACTTACATTTTAGTGTGCCATCAGCTTATTAATAGCATTTTAACCTAAACAAAGAAAAGCGTAAAATGTCCAGAAAGGTAAGTGTCGCTTTAATAAAAGGACACGGTACAGTATAGACCTATTCTATAGGAAAGGTAACCTTGACTGCTGCTGTCATCTGGCACTGTATAGAAAATAAAATCAAATAAAATTAACTTGGCCTTCAAGGCAGGGGGTGCCGTTTGGGCGGCGGGGCACCCCCCTAATATAATGGTAGGGGAAACACTGTTCTGTATCATTCATTTGATCTAACACTGATAGATACTGCACCACAGAGACAGCGTTATGACACTCTTTTTACAGCACTCGAGGATTACTGCACCCAGGATACCGACATAACACTACTTGATCCTGTTTAAACAATATTCATGACTTGGATTACTTTTTGAAATACTTTTTTGATTCTTTTTATCAGTGAACCCTTACGGACTAAAGAAATGTGAAAAACTTACTGGGTAAACAAGGAATGAAGACGTGCTAACTTCATGACAGCATCAGAGGTAGGGAGT